>NC_090819.1:132193388-132793388 GCF_000390325.3 Nicotiana tomentosiformis
AATACTTTGAAAGAATTATGGGACGCACTTGAGAAGAAGTACAAGACTGAAGATGCATGCTTCAAGAAGTTCGTGGTTGTCAAGTTTCTAGACTATAAAATGATAGACAACAAAACTCTTGGAACCCAAGTTCAGGAGCTTCAACTTATTTTTCATGACCTTATTGCTGAAGGTATGGTCGTGAATGAAGCTTTTCAAGTGGCTGCAATGATTAAAAAATTGCCTCCTTCGTGGAAAGATTTTAAGAACTATCTTAAGCACAAGCGCAAAGAAATGACGTTGGAAGATCTTGTGATTCATCTCAAGATTGAGGAAGACAACAAAACAGCCGAGAAAAAGTCTCATGGAAATTCAACGATCATGGGAGCTAATATCGTTGAGGAGACTACTCCAAAAAGTAAGAAGAGAAAGAGGTCTTCTGGATAGACTAAAGAGTAGAACAAAAAGAAATTCAAGGGAAGCTGCTACAATTGTGAAAAAATCGGTCACAAAGCCCCTAATTGTCGTCTCCTGAAAAAGTATAAGAAAAGGGACAAGCCAACATAATGGAAAATAATGATGACATTGATGATCTGTGTGCAATGCTTTCGGAATGAAACCTAGTTGGAAATCCGAAAGAGTGGTGGATTGACTCTGGAGCCACTCGACATGTTTGTGCTGTCAAGGAAGCATTTACGACTTACTCTACTTCTGGTCCCGAAAAAAAAGCTATCCATGGGAAATACTGCAACAACCAAGATTGAAGGTTATGGGAAGATATTCCTGAAGATGACTTCCGACAAGGTGTTAACGCTCAATAACGTTCTTCATGTTCCTACTATTAGGAAGAATTTAATTTCTATTTATTTGCTTGTTAAGAATGGATTCAAATATGTATTTTTTTCTGATAAAGTTATTGTAAGCAAGAATGAAATGTATGTTGGAAAGGGCTACCAAACAGAGGGCCTCTTCAAACTAAATGTAATGGTTGTTGACAGTATGAATAAAATTTCAGCTTCTTATTTATTGGAGTCAAATGCTTTATGGCATATTCGTTTAGGACATGTCAATTACAAAACCTTGCGAAAGTTAATTAATTTAGAAGTATTCCCTAAATTCGAGTGTAATAAATCAAAATATTAAATATATGTTGAGTCTAAGTTTGTAAAACATCCTTATAAGTCTTTTGAAAGGAATTCAAATCTTCTAGACTTAATTCATAATGACATTTGTGATATGAAGTAGACACCATCACAAGGTGGGAAAAAGTATTTTATTACTTTTATTGACGATTGCACTCGATATTGTTATGTTTATTTGCTTAATAGTAAGGATGAAGTAATTGAAGCATTTAAGCAATACAAGAATGAAGTGAAGAATCAATTGAATAAAAAGATCAAAATGATTAGAAGTGATAGGGGTGGAGAATATGAATTCCCGTTTGCAGAAATATGTTCGGAATATTGAATTATCCATCAAACTACTGCATCTTACACACCTCAATCCAATGGAATTGCGGAAAGGAAAAATCGTACATTAAAGGAAATGATGAATTCTTTATTAATAAGTTCCGGATTACCGCAGAGTTTGTAGGGTGAAGCTATCCTTACAGCTAACCGAATACTCAACAGAGTACCCCACAGCAAAACGTAATTTATTCCATATGAAAAATAAAAAGGAAGAAAACCCAACTTAAAATATTTCAAAGTATGGGGGTGTCTAGCAATGGTACAAGTTCCTTTACCTAAAAGGGTTAAAATCAGACCAAAAACTATTGATTTCGTTTTCATTGGATATGCTACAAACAGTAAAGCATGTCGGTTTTTGGTTCATAAATCCGATAATACCGAAATTCACATTACTATGGTAATGGAATCAGATAATGCTGAATTCTTTGAAAGCATCTATCCGTATACAATTGAATATGAGTCGCTAAGTGAAAGACCTAAATGACCTCAGGAAGAACCAAAGGAAAATACTCCAAGTATAGAAGATCCAAGGCGTAGCAAACGTCAAAGAACATCTACTTCCTTCGGACCAGATTTTGTGACATTCTTGCTTAAAAATGAGCCTCAAACTTTTAAAGCAGCTATGTCATCTTTTGATTCAGCGTTTTGGAAAGAGGCAGTCAATAGTGAGATTCAATCAATTTTGGATAACCATACATGGGAATTGGTAGATCTTCCTCCAGGAAATAAGCCTTTAGGTTCGAAATGGATCTTTAAACGGAAAGTGAAAGTTGATGGCACTATTGACAAATATAAGGCAAAACTTGTTGTCAAAGGTTGTAGACAAAAGGAAGGCCTTGATTACTTTGACACTTACTCGCCAGTAACGAGGATAACATCTATTAGGGTGTTAGTGGCACTAGCGGCCGTGTATGGTCTTGAAATCCATCAAATGGATGTTAAAACAGCTTTCGTAAATGGAGAATTAGAGGAAGAGATTTACATAGAACAACCTGAGGGTTTTGTGATAACTGGTAAAGAAAAGAAAGTGTGCAAACTTGTTAAGTCGCTTTATGGACTTAAACAAGCACCCAAACAATGGCATGCCAAATTTGACCAAACAATGTTGGAAAGTGGGTTTAAAATCAACGAGTGCGACAAATGTGTTTACATTAAAAATACTCCAGGTCATGAAGTCATTGTTTGTTTATATGTTGATGACATGTTGATAATGAGCAAAAATATGGCAGATATAAATGCTACTAAGCGCATGTTGGCTAGCAAATTCGATATGAAAGACGTAGGAGTTGATGATGTGATCTTAGGAATCAGAATTCACAAGACTCCACAAGGTCTAGCATTATCACAGTCTCACTACATTGAAAAGGTACTTGACAAGTTCAAGTATTTGGATTTCAAAACTGCCAAGACTCCAATTGACGTGAGTTATGCACTTCAAAAGAATGAAGGTGAAAGTGACTCACAGCTGGATTATGCAAGAGTATTGGGAAGTTTGATGTATATCATGAATTGTACGCGACCAGATATAGCATGTGCTATTAGTAAACTGAGTCGGTTTACAAGTAATCCCAATCACATACATTGGATGGCAATAAAATGAGTTTTGGGGTATCTCAAACATACCCAAAATTACGCTTTGCATTATAACAAATATCCCTCCGTGATCGAGGGATATAGTGATGCAAATTGGATCACTGGATCATCTGAAGTTAAATCCACGAGTGAATATGTTTTCACAATTGGGGGTGGAGCAGTGTCTTGGAAATCATCCAAACAAACATGCATCGCCCGTTCTACAATGGAATCTGAATTCATAGCTTTAGATAAGGCCGGTGAAGAAGCTGAATGGCTTCGGAATTTCTTGGAAGATATTCCATTTTGGCCCAAACCTTTAGCACCTATTTGTATACATTGTGATAGTCAAGCGGCAATAGGCAGGGCAGGGAGCATTATGTATAACGGAAAATCTCGTCATATACGACGGAGACACAATACCGTTAGACAACTACTCTCTAGTGGTGTTATCACAATTTAATACGTAAAGTCAAGAGATAACGTGTCAGATCCACTTACAAAAGGCCTATCTAGAAAGGCAGTTGAAAGATCATCAAAGGGAATGTGGTTAAGGTCTAGGACAAGTCATCATGGCGGTAACTCTACCTAGCAGACTGGAGATCCCACGAGCTAGGTTTAACGAGATCAAACAAAGTTATGAATGACGGTTCAACATTGTCAAATAACTCAACCCATTCTCGTGATGAAGACAATGTTCAAAAATTGAGGTAAAGCATTAAGGCTTTTTGATGAGTCAACAAAGCTTAAAGGTTTTTTAATGATTTGCTAAGTCTGGCAAGATATGACCAGATAGTATGTCTATAGGATTACACGTTTAGAAATCACCTATGTGAGTGTGAAGTGTAAGCCGCTTCAAGGGGAATGAAAGTAAAGGCCCATTCTCTAAGCACTCATGAAACCAGGCGGTGTTCATGGCTGAAACGAACACAACCGTGAGAACCATAGATGGTTAAGAATTGATTGTGTGACTTATGTTGTCTAGGTATACAACAAAGCTCGACGGTTCAAAGATATCAAATCTACCGATTGACCGAGTATATCCGATATAAGCTCACTACGAAAAGTTCAAAGGAAAACCTACTTATCCAGATGCAATTAATTCTTGCATGTAAAACACACACGCGTCCGTGCATTCCTTTATTTTATAGCCATTTCCAATTTATGTGGGGGATTGTTGGGATTTTAAGCTTGTGTAACTTAAAGAGGGCGAATGAGAAATGGAGGAAAAATAAAATATTTGAGTTTCCTTCCTTGGCAAAGGGACATTGTCCCATATTGGAGGAAGAAAAGGCTTTTGATGGGTATATATATAATTTCTCTTCTTCTAGCTCTTAAAGAGTCAAGAAGAAGGCAAGCCTCGCGCCGTCATCGTCGTAGCTCGATCGGCTCGGTTTCGGCTTCGGCTTTGGCTTTGGCTTCGGCTTCGGCTTCGGATTCAGATTCGGATTCGGATTCGGATTCAGATTTGGTCAAAGATCTATTGATTGATTAATCTTTTTGGACAAAATTCCTTTCAATTAATTAATTAATTAATTAACGAAAAATTCAATCCGAAATAACCATGACCCGCGACCCTGTTCCAACAGCCATGGCTGTTTCTGAAAGGTTGCAAACCTTTTTAGAAACATTGCCAGCAACTCTATAAATAGAGTTTGAATCCCAGAATCTTTCCTTACGAAATTTTCTGATCTTCTTCTTCTGCACAAAAATTCCAGTGTGTTTTTACAGCCTTCGAGTGACTCGCTGTTCACCGGCGTTTTGGTACCAACCCTCGGGTGAGTTAAATCGTTCTTTCCTGGGAGGATATATTCCAGCACCTCGGGTACTTGAGGGGAATAATTTCCTTAAGGACACACTGTGTATTCAGTGGGCTCAATTTATTCCTATATTGTTTTTTTAGAATTTATTTCGTTAAACAAGTATTACTAACTTTATGTTTTGTTTATATATTTCAGAAAGTTTAATTGTTTATTACAACAATACAGATTTATAACAATCTTAAGGAAGTTAATTTATTATATTGTGTATTTTGTTTGTAGAGATTAAAACCAGTGTGGTTTTCTACTCCTTCTGAATTTTACTATTCTGATTTGAAGATATAAAAAACTTCATCAGAGTATTGAAATTCATAAAATGATTTGAAAACATAAAAACTTCATCGTTTTCTATGAAACAGTATATAAAAAACTTCTGTTTTATTTATTATACATACAGTTTTTTTGTTAATAACAGTATTGTTTACTGTTCTTGTTTTGCCATTAATTGAATTCTTCTGTTGTTTACAGTGAGAAATGGCAATTGATAACGGAAATTCTTCTGCGACTGTTGCGGCAACGAGGATAGCCTCGTCAAGCCAAACTGTTGTTCCACCGGCAGAGAAATCGGAGAAATTTTCCGGAGCCAACTTCAAAGGATGGCAGAAAAGGGTGTTCTTCTGGCTTACCACACTTGGTATGCAGAAATTCACTAGTGAAGAACCTCCAGTGCCTGCTGCGGACATGCCGGATAACGAGAAATTCATGATTGTTGAGGCGTGGAAGCAAGCAGATTTTCTTTGCAAAGGCTATATCTTAAGCGCTTTAGAGGATGACTTGTACAATGTGTACAGTGCGATGAATACTTTGAAAGAATTATGGGACGCACTTGAGAAGAAGTACAAGACTGAAGATGCATGCTTGAAGAAGTTCGTGGTTGCCAAGTTTCTAGACTATAAAATGATAGACAGCAAAACTGTTGGAACCCAAGTTCAGGAGCTTCAACTTATTTTTCATGACCTTATTGCTGAAGGTATGGTCGTGAATGAAGCATTTCAAGTGGCTGCAATGATTGAAAAATTTTCCTCCTTCGTGGAGAGATTTTAAGAACTATCTTAAGCCTAAGCGCAAAGTAATGAAGTTGGAAGATCTTGTGATTCGTCTCAAGATTGAGGAACACAACAAAACAGCCGAGAAGAATTCTCGTGGAAATTCAACGATCATTGGAGGTAATATCGTTGAGGAGACTGCTCCATAAAGTAAGAAGAGAAAGAGGTCTTCTGGACAGACTCAGGAGCAGAACAAAAAGAAATTCAAGGGCAGCTGCTACAATTGTGGAAAAACCGCTCACAAAGCCCCTAATTGTCGTCTCACGAAAAAGTATAAGAAGAAGGGACAAGCCAACATAATGGAGAAGAATGATGACATTGATGATCTGTGTGCAATGCTTTCGGAATGAAACCTAGTTGGAAATCCGAAGGAGTGGTGGATTGACTCTGGAGCCACTCGACATGTTTGTGCCGTCAAGGAAGCATTTGCGACTTACTCTACTGCTGGTCCCGAAGAAGGGCTTTCCATGGGAAATACTGCAACAGCCAAGATTGAAGGTTATGGGAAGATATTCCTGAAGATGACTTCCGACAAGGTTTTAACGCTCTACAACGTTCTTCATGTTCCTACTATTAGGAAGAATTTAGTTTCTACTTCTTTGCTTGTTAAGAATTGATACAAATGTGTATTTGTTTCTGATAAAGTTGTTGTAAGCAAGAATGAAATGTATGTTGGAAAGGGATACCTCACAGAGGGCCTCTTCAAACTAAATGTAATGGTTGTTGACAGTATGAATAAAATTTCAGCTTCTTCTTATTTATTGGAGTCAAATGATTTATGGCATATTCGTTTAGGACATGTCAATTACAAAACCTTGCGGAAGTTAATTAATTTAGAAGTATTCCCTAAATTCGAGTGTAATAAATCAAAATGTCAAATATGTGTTGAGTCTAAGTTTTTAAAACATCCTTATAAGTCTATTGAAAGGAATTCAAATTCTTTAGACTTAATTCGTACTGACATTTGTGATATGAAGTCGACAACATCACGAGGTGGGAAAAAGTATTTTATTAATTTTATTGACGATTGCACTCGATATTGTTATGTTTATTTGCTTAATAGTAAGGATGAAGCAATTGAAGCATTTAAGCAATACAAGAATGAAGTGGAGAATCAATTGAATAAAAAGATCAAAATGATTAGAAGTGATAGGGGTGGAGAATATGAATTTTCATTTGCAGAAATATGTTCGGAATATGAAATTATCCATCAAACTACTGCACCTTACACACCTCAATCCAATGGAATTGCGGAAAGGAAAAATCAGACATTAAAGGAAATGATGAATTATTTATTAATAAGTTCCAGATTACCGCAGAGTTTGTGGGGCGAAGCTATCCTTACAGCTAACCGAATACTCAACAGAGTACCCCACAACAAAACGTAATCCATTCCATATGAAAAATGAAAAGGAAGAAAACCCAACTTGAAATATTTCAAAGTGTGGGGGTTTCTAGCAATGATACAAGTTCCTTTACCTAAAAGGGTTAAAATCGGACTAAAAACTGTTGATTGCATTTTCATTGGATATGCTACAAACAGTAAAGCATGTCGGTTTTTGGTTCATAAATCCGATAATCCCGAAATTCACATTAATACGGTTATGCAATCAAATAATGCTGAATTCTTTGAAACCATCTATCCGTATAAAACTGAATGTGAGTCGTTAGGTGAAAGACCTAAACGACCTCGGGAAGAACCCAAGGAAAATACTCCAAGTATAGAAGATCCAAGGCGTAGCAAACGTCAAAGAACATCTACTTCCTTTGGACCAGATATTGTGACATTCTTGCTTGAAAATGAGCCTCAAACTTTTAAAGCAGCTATGTCATCTTCTGATTCAGCGTTTTGGAAAGAGGCAGTCAATAGTGAGATTCAATCAATTTTGGATAACCATACATGGGAATTGGTAGATCTTCCTCCAGGAAATAAGCCTTTAGGTTCGAAATGGATCTTTAAACGGAAAGTGAAAGCTGATGGCACTATTGACAAATATAAGGCAAGACTTGTTGTCAAAGGTTATAGACAAAAGGAAGGCCTTGATTACTTTGACACTTACTCGCCAGTAACCGCACCTGCAGAGTGGGCACCGCAGGTTCGAGCACGCAGAAGCATGGCATGAATCACAGATGCGGGCAAGGTTATGAAGGACAGGGGTCGCCGGTGCGAAGAATTTCCCCCACCTATGGTAGCGCAGGTGCGGGGGTAGCTAGGAGAGAGTGACTCCGCAGAAGCGAGGCCAGGGCCGCAGATGTGCGTTCGCAGGTGCGGAACCTGGAGCGCAGGTACGGGCCCTGGAGGTGCAAGTGACTTCTGCAGAAGCAGCATTTTCACTGCAGATGCGGCGTCGCAGGTGCGACAATATGTCCGCAGATGCGAAAAGTCTGGGCAGAAGGTTTAAAAGGAAGGGTTCACGATTTTAGTCTTATTTCAATATTTTAGACTCGGACTTAGGCGATTTTGGAGAAGATTTTCGAGGTGATTATTGAGGTAAGCTTCTTGTACTCGTTTTGGATCATAAAACTTGTTTCCCCACCTAATTAGTGAGATTTTAAAGTGAAATTTGGGGGTTTAGGGCTTGAGAATTGGAGAGTGGATTTTGGGGATTTGGATGATCAAATGATGTCGGATTTTGATAAACTTGGTATGGTTAGACTCGTGAGTGAATGGGATTTCGGGTGTTGTGACTTTTGTCGAATTTCGAGACGTGGTCCACGAGGCCGGTTTGAGCCGATTTCGGATTTTTGGCTATGATTTAGTACTTTTCTTATGGAATTGATCCCTTTAGCCTATATTGATTGCATTGTATTACTTGTGGCTAGATTCGGGACGTTTGGAGATCGATTTGAGAGGCAAAGGCATTTCGACGTAAGGATTTGCTCGGTTTGAGGTAAGTAATGCTTTCAAACTTGGTTCTGAGGGTTCGAAACCCCAAACTATGTGCTATACGATGGTATTAAGATGACGCACATGCCAAGTGACGGGCGTGCACCGTGAGAATTGCGGCCTGGTTGATTCCATGGCACTGTATAGTGACTATATCTGGTTGATATCCGTGTTTTCATTATGTGATAAAGTAATTGAGTTGTCAATTATGCTATATATCATGTTTAGGCTTTATGCCGGTACTGTTGGGACCCCTAGTGGTCATTTCTTGCTGTCATCTCACTGATTTTATTGATATTACGTACTCAGTCATGTTCATGCATTTCATATCATATCTCAGTCTCAGTTATTATTTATTGATACATCATATCATTGTTTCGGGCTAGTTTCCATGATATTGTGAGCCCGTAAGTGAGACTGGAGAGATTGATGATTGAGTGAGGCTGAGATCCTGATTATGAGTGACAGTTATGGGATCAGGCTGCACGCCGCAACGGTTATACTAATTTTATGATAGCGCTTGGGCTGTAGGATCCCTTACGGAGTCTGTAACACACCCCGGTGAGCGCGATTGATATTATTGAGGGATGGATCTTCCCTGGACATGGATCTTGTCCGAAGTACTTGATACCTGGAGATGGATCTTCTCCACATGGCTGGATTGGCCTTCCTCGGTACTGGGTGACTTATAGTCAGTGATGTATATGTTCCGGGATGGATCTTCCTTAGGTCGTATGAGCCGAGTGGTTGAGAATTCGAGAGTGTGAGCACATGAGGCTGACAACATGGTGCATCACATACAACATGTGCATTGGCATGTAGAGATAGCAGAGTTGTATTCTTTACACTGTTCGGATCTGCTTCACTTTACTGTTTTGAGTTACCTATTTAATTTGAAAGCATGCCTACGTTTCTATTCAGTTATTTCTATTTTATCTGTACCGGTTGAGTTCGTCACTACCTTTCAGTCCAAAGTTTGGACTTGTTAATTTCTGAGTTGGATGTACTCACGTTACTCCCTGCAGCTCGTGTGCAGATCGAGACGTTTTTGGTCACGTCGGCGGTTACTGATTGCGGCTTCAGAGATCGGAGACTACCAAGGTAGTTGCACGGCATTCGCATGCCTTGACTCACCTTCTTTATCACTAGTTGTATTTTCAGTTTATTTCTCTAGACACTCTAGTGGACTGTATTCTGATTTAGACGCTCATGTACTCTGTGACACCCCGGTTTTGGGATGGATTGTATCGTATTTTGGATATTTCTGTTTTCAAAAAGGCTTTCCTAAATTATTAAATTGCTTCTGTTTTTATGTTCAAAGATTTTTCTGTGTTGAGATGTTGAGTTGTGGCTTGCTTAGTTCCACGATAGGTGCCATCACGACGGTTAGATTTTGTGTCGTGACATTTAGTCATGCATATCATTTCATTTTTCCATATCTGTGTAGCACATATCCTCATTCAAGAATGCTACAAGTTCCTAGATCGAAAAAAAAAGAAACAAGTAGTATGTATTAACTCCTTAGCTTAATGATTTAGGTTGATGTGAATGGTGATAATGCTACTCCACTGTATAAGTTCTTGAAATCAAGCAAAAGTGGGTTCTTTGGGGATAGTATCAAGTGGAACTTCTCCAAATTCCTTGTTGACAAAGAAGGAAACGTCGTCGATCGCTACTCTCCAATCACTGCTCCAGCTAGTATGGAGGTAAGAATCCCACCAGTTTCCTCTCCTATAGTTGTTCCTTGTTAAGAGTGTAAATGATGAATATTGTCTCTGCCTTTATTTTTGCAGAAGGATATCAAGAAACTTTTGGGATGTTGCTTAAGCTCTGGATTCGTCTGCATCTGCATTCCTCTACTAGAAATAATGAGAGACTACCATAGTGAATAAGCGTGTTTGGTACGAATGAAAATATTTTCCATGGTAGAAAATGAGTGGTTTTATCACTTATTTTTCCTTATTTGGTTAGTGGGAGGAAAATTTTTCCCGAAAAATATTTTTTAGTATTTGGTTTGAGTAGAAAATATTTTTTTATGCTACTCTCCTCACCCCTTTTCCCCAAGTCCCCATATTTCCTTGCTCTCCCCCCCTCCCAAAACCCAACGTTTTCAAGACATTATTTTCTTCAACAATTTAATTATTCTTCTAAAAATTTACACAAACCCAAAGGAACTATTGTGCCGCTTTACTTTTTTACACAAAACAACATTGAAATTTATGATTCTAAAGAAAATACTTTTTCTACAACATGAAAATAAAATAATCATTTTATTAGAATAAAAGAAAATACTTTTTCTATATCATGAAAAGAAAATACTCATTTTATTGAAATTAAAAAAAAAATTATGTCATGAAAAGAAAATACTTTTTTTATTGAAACGAAAGAAAATATTTTTTTACACCATGAAAAAAAATAATTTTATTGAAATGAAAGAAAATACTTTTTCTACATCATGAAAAGAAAATACTTTTTTATTAAAATGAAAAAAATACTTTTCTATATCATGAAAAGAAAAATACTCATACGTCGAAATAAAAAAAAACTATCTATAACATAAAAAGAAAGTACTATTAATAGTATTTTTATTTTTATTTAGGGTGGAGGTGGGGGTTGGGGGTGGGGTGGGGTTGGGCGGAGGGTTGGGGTGGGGTTGGTGGGGATGGGGAAGAATGGGGTAGGGGTGGGTTGGTGTGGATGAGGAATAGGGTGGAAAAGTGTTGAGAAGAAGTAAGAATATTTGGCCTCTGGATATTATTAGATAAAAAAAACCAGTAAAAACAGATAGTTACTAATGTATAATTTAGTTCAAACAGCTGCATACAAATCCATAATCTTTTAACAGAGAAGCAACAAAAGGACAAGTACTATTATTTGAGTTTAACTTTTTTACATGACTGACAGTGTAAAAGAATATTTACATATTAAGTCACATAAAAGATAACGACCCGTCCTTATTATTGTGATAGCAGATTAAGGCAACAATATGAGCCTTGCTATCAGTTTATTTAAGATACTTATTAAAATGAAATCCATACCCAGAAAACCATTGATATCAAATTCATTAATCAGACCAGAAAACTTCAAGCCTACCCCAATCTTTCTTAGGAACACCCAAAGATTTCCACACAGCTTCAGAAGCATCAACAATATTATTCCTACATCCTCTACTTGTGTCACATTCATCAACAACCATAGCTTTTGTACTCTTCCCATTTGCATAAATTGTTATCATTTCAAAACATCGTTTCCCTTTGCTGTACCATCCAGTTGATAAAGCCACAATTGGGATAGAATTATCGTAATATTTGCCACTACATTCTGAAGGACCCCATCCTTCACCACCTTTTCGAAAGTCATTGATCGTTAAAATAGCCTTTGTACGACCAGAAACTGCAAGTGAAAATTTTCCTTCTTTTGCATCTGGCGCCCTGTGGCTTTGGGCTTCAGCAGTTAATGTGTTACTACAAGCTATGAAAATAAGGATCAAGAAAGCAATAAAATTAAGTAGGGTAAAGTAAGTTCCCATGTTCATTGTTGCACTTAGTTTCATCCTAAATGATTGAAAATATTGTTTAACTTAGTGTTTTTTCTGTGTGTTGAAGAGCTGATGTAATAGCTTTGCTATTTATTGAACGATTTGCCGGCCCAAGTCCCAACAACATGATTTTTATTATAGTGGTGGTCATGTAAATCCAAACCGTGGAACACAATGGAGTAAAAATACTAAGAAAGTAACGGTACAAGAAAAATAACAATGTCTGCGACTAGGAAATTTTGGCATGATAGGTACAAATAAAATATGTTGCGACTGTATTGTTTGTTTTGTGGATGTGACATCTTTGAAATTTTAGGTGGTTAATTTTTACATGTAGTAATTTCTTTTTGCTCTAAAAAAGGAAAGTAGATTTTTATCCCTATATCTTTGATGACTAGTTACGTTTAATGTTTTATTTATGTCTCATGCGAGCAGACACGGATACATCTTGCGGCAAGCCATGTCATATGATTCCTCTTCGTCGAATATGTATATATAGATAGTATACAAATCAAAAAATATTAGGTATAAATATAAAAAATGACACAGCTTGTTATTATAGTGATTTATTTATTTGTTTATTTTCAAATGTTGACATCGCTCACCAAATATTCTGTGAACGCCACTGGATGCGAGGCTGTCTCAAAGGTCTCTTGTCTAGAAAGAAAATATTATTTGAAGTTACCACCGAAGTATTTTAGACCTAAAAGTTAATTTTTTCGTAAGAGTATGTGTATTAGTCTATTGAAGAGCAAAATTAAATGGTTACCCGATTAACCGATCGATTCTCAAATCAAATTATAGAGCAAATCATGATTATATTAATAAATATTCGATTATTTTTTCAATGTAGAAACTATCAACACAAGTGATGAATCCACGAATTAAAGGTTGCGAGTGCACTAAAATTGTACACAAATCATATCGTCTGAATAGACAGCAACGCCGGTCACCAGTAATAACACATATGTTAATCAATTCTCCTTTTCAAGAAGGAAACGTACCTTTTTGGAAAATTATAGAATTTTATAAACGATATGTTTGCAGACAATAGAAATATATAGATTTGAACAACATGCATTAGCAATTGACTTAGAGAAAATTTACCCGGTGTTTACATTGTTAACTTAATTATCATATTAAGTGTATGTGCAAACATATGTCATGCATTTATTGGTATATGAATATTTTATACAAATATTTATTTGGTATTACGTGATTCGGATTCACGGCTTATTCAACTAAACTTTTTGTTTTGAAAACTCTTCTTTCTAACTGACATATAGTGTCACTAATCACGTCTTTTTTTTTTCTTTCTAACAAGTGTTCTAAATCCAAAAATTTGTACTTTTATTTGAGTTTCTAAAATAAAGCTACAGATTTTGGCTCGTGTGACTTTCCGGTGTTAATCTGGATTAGTGAGGCAAATATCAATATCGAGTGAGAAATAAAATATAAAAATTTAAAAGCTTCGATCCTACAATTATTACCGCCAAGGTGAGTCAGATTAACAACCGAATTAAAAGAAACATGTTGAGTTGTTGACTATATGAGCATAAAGGCATCTTCTAAGTTAAAATAACATGTACAAGTGAATAGAAACAAGTGATATTGTATCTTTATTTTTTGTCTATGACCAATATTATTGAGTTTTCATCGGTCAGTCTTATGAATTACTCTAGTTATTATTGTTCTCTTGCAAACACTGCAACTTTTATTTGCCAGTCAGATGGTCTAACGAGAGAAATGAAAGTGATTGACACAAGAGCTCCTATAAGTGTTTCTGTCGGGGAGTGACTCTAGGACGAATTTGCATTTATACATTTGGAAAATCTTGAAAAAGAAAAATCGTATAATGGGCTCAAATTAAGAAACCAAGTATATACGGATAATTACTAATGTTTAAATTTAGTTCAAACAGCTGCATACACATCCATAAGAGTAGCAAGAAAAAAGTGTTACTATTGGACATGCTGATAATGTAAAAATTCTTTACAGTGTATTGTACATGAGCCAAATCCTTTTTATTGCGATAGCCTAGCAAGATTAAGGCAAAGTAAGCCTTGCAATCAGTTTATTATTGAAATGAAAGCTAAGGAGGAAGACTTTATCTTTGCAAATATAACCATACAAAAGATTAAATTCATTAAATTTGACCAGAAGATTTCAAGCCAACGCCAATCTTTCTTAGGAACACCCAAAGCTTTCCACACAGCTTCAGAAGCAAAAACAATATTATTCCTACATCCTCTACATCAACAATATTATTCCTGATAGAAATACTCGATGCAGAAAAGTTTAATCTGAATCATTGCGTATTCAACACTGTTTAGTTTTGAAGAATCTTTTTAACGGACTCTCGTTCATAGTGTCACTCGCGTATTTTTTTAACAACTATTCGAAATCTAAATTTTTTGTCCTTTTATTTGAGTTTCTAAAATAAAGGTACAAATTTTGGGTCGCTTTAAAAGCTCTATAATTTGTTGGTAGAAAGCGTTTTATCTTCTAAAGTAAAAATTTTTGGTGTCAATTTGAATTAGTCAGGTCCCAAAATGAATATGGATACCGAGTAATAAATAAATAAATAAATTTAAAAGCCATTTCAATTATTACCGGCAAGGTGTGTAACAACCCGACCGATCTTTTTGAGCTCTAGCGCGTCGTTCGGCAGTTTGAGGTCTGGAGTAGCTTCACTTTAGGTATTATGACTTGTACGTGTGGTCGGACTCAAATTTCGGGAGGTTTGGAGTTGATTTGGGAAGGAAATTCTAAATTCGGAAGCTTTAAGTTGGAAGAATTGATTAAGGTTTGGATTTTTAGTAAACGACCTTAGAATCAGGAATTTAAGGTTCTAATAGGTTCGTATGATGATTTCGGACTAGGGCGTATATTCGGGTCGAGTATCGGGTGGCCAGGGAGTATTTCGGCACTTATTACGGAAGGTTGACATTTTGAAGGTTTAATAATTTTCTAAGTTTGGATTGAAGTGTATTTTGATGTTATCGATGTCTGTTTCGGATTCCGAGCCTGAGAATAGCTCCGTATGGTGACTCTGGTCTTAGGGGCGCGTCCGGATGTGGATTTAAATGTCTGTAGGTCATTTCGGTGTCATTTGGCGAAAGTTAGAAATTTGAAGGTTTTTAAGAAGTTTTGCAGGGAGAGGACTTTTTGATATCGGGGTCGGATTCCGATTTCGGAAGTGGGAGTAGGTCTGTAATGTCAATTATGACTTGTGTGCAAAATTTGAGGTAAATCATATTTGATTTGATAGGTTCTGGCATTGAATGTAGAAGTTTGAAGTTCTAAAGTTCTTTAAGCTTGAATTAGGATGCGATTCGTGGTTTTTATGTTGTTTGATGTTATTTGATGGCTTGAGTAGGTTCACTTCGTGTTTGGGACTGGTTGGTGCACTTGGATGGGATCCCGGGGGCTTCGGGTGTGATTCAGGGTGGTTCTGGACCAAGTTTGGCTGTTATGCTATTGTTGGGACTGGTTTTGTCCTTCACGAACGCGAAGAGGAGTCTCGCGTTCGCGAAGAAGGAGTTTAGACTGGGCCATTTTGCTCTATGCATTTGCGATAGGGGAGTCGCGTTCGCGAGCCCTGTCTCGCGTTCGCGTAAGGTAAACTGGACCTGGGAAATGTTGACCTACGCATTCGCGATGCTCAGGCCTGGAAAGGCATCGCATTCGCAAGCCCCTCTTCGCATTCACGAAGGAGGATTTGAAGCTAAATCTTGTTGTGCTTCTCGAACGCTAGGGCAGTGTCGCGTTCGCGAAGAAGAAGGTTGTTGTGCTGGGCAGAATGTTTTAAAAAATGGGGTTTGGGTTCATTACACCCATTTTCCATACGGCTTGGGCAATTTTTTGAGCTATTCAAATGGGTATTTTCACCATCTAATGCAAGGTAAGTTATTCCCACCTATTGCAAGTTAAATACTTGATTTATATATGGATTTAAACATGAAAATTAGTAGAAATTTGGGATATTCAAATGAATGATATAATTTAGTTCGTGGTGTTGTGGGTAAAGTTTATCTTCGAAAAATTTTCGGAATCCGGGCACGTGGGCCCGAGGGATGGTGACACACAACGACCAATCCTGAAAGACCACGTCTGCTTCGGCTCAAAGCGAATAGACTGGCTGAATTTTATCGACTTCTCAATCGGAGTTGAAAAATTATTTAAAATAATTAGTTATGGGTATTATAACACATATTGATTGATTTGCACGTTGTTTCCCTAGTTTTGGATCGGCGAGCATCGGTTTGAGGTGTTAGACTGGCGTTGGAGCCGACTATAAAACTTCAGAGAGAGGTAAGTCTCTTGTCTAACCTTGTAAGAGGGAATTTACCTCATAGGTGAATTAAACTAATATCTGCTTCTAATTGTGGGCGCTACGTACGCACGAGATGACAAGAGTCTGTGCGTAGCTACTAATTATGCTTATATGTAGTTTAGGACCCAACTCATGAATTACTTGTGATGTTCATATCGTTTGTTAATTGAAGTACCTGCATCATATTGGAAATTGTTAGAGGAAATAGTAAAATATCGAAATTTCACGTACTTGAAATTTTGTGCGAGTTACTTGACCGTTAATAGAAATTGTACATCCTTACGTGTTAGTCTTGTGATAGCTTCTCATTCCGGAGGGTCGTAGAGTGTCTTCCTTTCTTGTGGAGCGGGCCGAACGCCTCGGTAGTATAGATGCATCTATGGTTCATGCCGCTCAACCTTCGGCAGTGTACACATTATTCTGGATTGGGCCGAACGCCCTTGGCAAAATGGTGCATTATATCGTTAGTAGTCCGAATATCCATGAGCAAATTTTTCCACTGATGCCTGACATTTATATAGTATTCCTTATTTATTTGATAATGACACTAGATATTTTAACGACCCGACCGATCTTTTTGAGCTCTAGCACGTCGTTCGGCGGTTTGAGGTCTGGAGTAGCTTCACTTTAGGTATTATGACTTGTACGTGTTGTCGGACTCGAATTTCGGGAGGTTTGGAGTTGATTTGGGAAGGAAATTCTAAATTCGGAAGCTTTAAGTTGGAAGAATTGACTAAGGTTTGGATTTTTAGTAAACGACCTTAGAATCAGGAATTTAAGGTTCTAATAGGTTCATATGATGATTTCGGACTAGGGCGTATATTCGGGTCGAGTATCGGGTGGCCGGGGAGTATTTCGGCACCTATTACGGAAGGTTGACATTTTGAAGGTTTAATAATTTTCTAAGTTTGGGTTGAAGTGTATTTTGATGTTATCGATGTCCGTTTGGGATTCCGAGCCTGAGAATAGCTCCGTATGGTGACTCTGGTCTTAGGGGCGCGTCCGGATGTGGATTTGGAGGTCTGTAGGTCATTTCGGTGTCATTTGGCGAAAGTTGGAAATTTGAAGGTTTTTAAGAAGTTTTGCAGGGAGTGGACTTTTTGATATCAGGGTCGGATTCCGATTTCGGAAGTGGGAGTAGGTCTGTAATGTCAATTATGACTTGTGTGCAAAATTTGAGGTAAATCATATTTGATTTGATAGGTTCTGGCGTTGAATGTAGAAGTTTGAAGTTCTAAAGTTCATTAAGCTTGAATTAGGATGCGATTCGTGGTTTTTATGTTGTTTGATGTTATTTGATGGCTTGAGTAGGTTCACTTCGTGTTTTGGGACTGGTTGGTGCACTTGGATGGGATCCCGGGGGCTTCGGGTGTGATTCAGGGTGGTTCTGGACCAAGTTTGGCTGTTATGCTATTGTTGGGACTGGTTTTGTCCTTCACGAACGCGAAGAGGAGTCCCGTGTTCGCGAAGAAGGAGTTTAGACTGGGCCATTTTTCTCTATGCATTTGCGATAGGGGAGTCGCGTTTGCGAGCCCTGTCTCGCGTTCGCGTAAGGTAAACTGGACCTGGGAAATGTTGACCTACGCATTCGCGATGCTCAGGCCTAGAAAGGCATCGCGTTCGCAAGCCCCTCTTCGCATTCACGAAGGAGGATTTGTGTTACACCTTATATTTTCGTACGTAAAAATGCGTCGTAAGCAAACTAATGTAGGACCAAAAATGAGATAATATTTAAAAGTATATAAAGTAAGTTAATCATGTTACCTCTGAGGTTACAAATATTGAAGATCATGAACAACAAGTACAAAGAGGGTTGGACAGTTCAGAAGCTAAAGCAATTAAATAAAACAATGTTTCGTCGAAAGTCGACAAGTTGGAAATGTTATAACATGTACCTTTGGGGTGAGACTAGGGTGATTAACATGATAAGGAGATTATGTTATGATTTATATTAGTCGTATGACATCCGTGTGTTATGTTTTGAAGTCAAGCGAGTTGTGGAACAAAAGTCGATGAAAGTCATCACAAGTTACATTCATAAGTTTTACTGAAACTTTGGGTCAAATGTAACTGCAATTTTCTCCCAATATACTTAGAGTTATGGGGTGTTCCACCCATCATATTAAAGATCTATGAGTCTATTTTCCAACGCATTAAACCATTTGTCAATACGACATCGGAGTAGAGAGATATGTGCATTTTTGCGATACTGCACAAGCTGTTAGGTGACAAGTAGGTGTGTCACCTACTTGCTTAAATGAAAGCCCAAAAATGGGCCATTTAGGGTCGTCCAAAGAGGCTTTTTAAAGGCCTATTTTCTTCATATATTAGACTTAAAATAGATCATAATAACCAGACATAAGCTCTGCAAAGAATCCTCCCAAATATTTCCCACAAACCCTAATTGATTTTCTCTCCCTTTCAAGTTCTATTTGGAGGTAAAACCTAGAGTTTGAAGAACCAAGATAGGAGCTGAGTTATCCAACAAATAAGGTGAGTTTACTGATCTCTTTCATCCATTTTTGCTGCTGTAAATTCATGGTTAGTCGTTCTATACTTGTAAGAACTCACGGGATGGTGATCGGAAGCCGTGAGTTCGAGTTATTCACTTGTAGCGGACTGTTTTGTGGACTATTTTGTGTTGCTGTTGGGCTGCGTGTTTTACTACTGTTTTGTGGAGTTTTGGAGGAGGAATGGGGTGTAGAAACACCATATAAATGTAGGGTGGTTGGCTGGTCGTTCGTCATAACATTTCCGGGTCGTTTGACACTACTACGGTGGTCGTTTTGTGTATGAAGAGATTGGGGTGTGTTGGGCTATTTTGTAGTATTTGATGGTGTATATAGGGCTGGAAAATTATGTATATATGTTGTTATTGTTCTGTTCTTGTATTGTTGGTGTTATCTTGAATTTGGAGGAAGTAAGGATTATAGGGGAGATGCTGTCCGTTTTAATATAAAATAAGTTTGTCGTTCGTTGTGCGATTGTTGTACCTTTCGTAACTTAACGATAGTATTATTATCATTCTTATAGATTAAGGTGCGAAGAGGTGAGTTCAACTTGATGATTGGAAAGATTGTGATAAGTTATGTTAAGGCTAGGCCCTTCCTTCATTTTGGCATGATTTCGTAGCTACATGTGTTAATAATGAGACATAAAGAGAAGTTCGTATTCATGTATTTATTCACATTATTCTAGTTTCATAAGTTACAATATTATTCCTTATCGAGACTTCATATTCAGTTTAGTTTTGTCTTTATTCAGTCAAGAGAGCAGAGGGTCTATATATATATATATATATATATATATATATATATATATATATAGTATTACACTATTTTCACCACCATCGAGCTATAATCGGTGGGCATGCCCCTATTGGGCAACCTCTGATCAGATGGTAAGTTATATATACCGAGCCTACTGTGGCCGAGCGCCTATGAGCGAGCCCAGGATGGCCGAGGTATAGAGCCCAGTATGGCCGAGCGCCTATGAACGAGCCTACTACGGCCGAGCAGTTACACGTACCGAGCCTTATAGGGCCGGGCATTTATTTTACTTACTATATTGAAGGAGTTTAGTCACTATCAGCAGGTAAGTATATCTCCAGACCATCTTTGACTCCCAGTTAATTTCAGTTATCATATTATCAGTTCCGTTTTAGATTTCAGTTATTTTATTGCCTTACATACTCGGTACAGTATTTCGTACTGACGTCCCTTTTCTGGGGGCGCTGCATTTCATGCGTGCAGGTTCAGACAGATAGATGGGTAGACCTCCTCAGTAGGTGTTTCCCGAGTTTAGCCTGATCGGTAAGCTCCACGTCTTTCGGAGTTGCCAGGTCTAGAGTTTTGTGTAAATCTTATGTATATCTGTATATATGTTATGGGTAGGTCGGGGCCCTGTTTCGATCACAATATATCTATCAGTAGAGGCTTGTAGACAGATCCTGTTGGTTAGAGCAGTATGTTAGGTTTGTAGGCCTGGTATGTATATTTGATGGTTTGTCAGCTGTAGTAGCTATGACGGCCTTGTCGGCCTAGCTTTATATTGATGTTTAGTTAGTGCTAGTTTCTATTCAGTTTTATATTTTGCTTCGCAAATTGTCTTGCAAGGTAGCCCCATGGCCAAAGTATGACATTCAGAGTCCCTTAGTCGCAATTTGGTACGCCAGGTTAGGTGAGGCACCGGGTGCTGGTCTCGCTCCTAGGTTCGGGGCATGACAAACTTGGTATCAAAGCAGTTCTGTCCTAGGGAGTCTACAAGCCGTGTCTAGTAGGGTCTTGTTTATAGATGTGTTGTGCACCACATTATATAAGCAGGGAACTACAGGGTATTTAGGAGTTGGTTACCCTTCTTTGAAATCTAAATCGTGCTATAGAACTGAGTTATAGGAAATTTGAATTAAACTTATGTGTTGGTGTTTGCATGCACAGATGACGGTGACTAGGAAGACTACGGCTAGCCAGAGGAGAGATACAACAGTAGGTGAGGGGACCAGCAGGGTACCCCCAGTAGATGGGGCCCAGTCTGAGGCTCAAGGTGAGACCCCTACTCAGCCATTACCGGCTCCTCCACCAACTACGGAGATTCCTAGGGAAACCGCACATCCAGTTCCCCCTCCACTTCCATCAGATCAGGACTTGAGAAGTGCGGTGCATTTGTTGACACAGTTGGTAGCTACCCAGCAACAGGCTAGGGCATCAGCTAGTGCAGGAACTTCTGAGGGGTCTGGGAGTTCAAGGGTCCGAGAGTTTATTGCTTTGAGTCCCCCAGAGTTCACGGGGACAGATCAGAGGGAGGACCCGCAGGATTTCATAGATCAACTTCACAGGATCTTTCGTGTTATGCATGCCACGGAGAAAGAGGCACTTGAGCTAGCAGCTTTTCGACTCCGAGATATAGCCATCCTTTGGTACGAGGGATGGGAGAGGTCCAGGGGACGTGATGCACCTCCAGCTATTTGGGAGAATTTTTCAGATGCCTTCCTTGACCAGTACTTACCGCGGGAGATCCGACAGGCTCGAGTCGATCAGTTTCTAGCCCTCAAGCAGGGTAATATGAGTGTTCGAGAGTATAGTCTCCATTTTGACTCATTGGCCAGATATGCACCATCCATAGTTGCTACTATGCGGGACAGGATTCACAGATTTATAGCAGGGTTAGCCCCAGAGTTAACCGAGGCATGTTCCACCGCTTCATTGCAGGATAGTATGGATATCTCCCGGATTCAGGCATTCGCCCAGAATATAGAAAGGGGTAGGCGTCGGCAGCAGGGTACAGAGAGGGCTGAGCAAGGGAAACGTAAGAGGATGAGATTTCCTAGGTCTCAAGAGCAATCTCAGGGTAGTTATAGGACCCAGTACTTCGTACGGCTACCTAGGCCTCCGCCGCCTCAGTTACAGGGTTACAGGTATGACCGCTATACTCAGTCAGGACCAAGTGAGAGCTCACGGTCATTGGGTTTGTAGCGACAGCGAGGTTCTGCGCAGACAAGGTCATTTCCTCCACGGTGTGACATCTGTGGTAGAGGACACTTGGGCCAATGCCGAGCAGGTTCTGATGCTTGCTATACATGTGGGTGTCCGAGGCATATGATGCGAGATTGCCCAAATAGAGATTCTAGGGGAATGGCACAACCAGCGAGTTCAGCAACAGGATCATCTATGTCCGTGCATCCTTCAGGATGCGAGTCTCAGTCTTCGGCTGGTAGAGGTCGAGGCAGAGGTAGAGGTTCCAGTTCAGGTGGTAATCAGAACCGTATCCATGCTTTAGCGGGTCGATAGGACCCGGAGTCTTCACCAGACGTTGTGACAGGTATATTAATCATTTTCTCTCACGATGATTATGCTTTGATAGACCCAGGATCTACTTTATCGTATATTACCCCATTTGTTGCGAGAAAGTTTGGTATAGTGCCTGAAATACTAAGTGATCCTTTTGCGGTATCTACATCGGTCGGAGAATTGATTATTGCTAGACGGGTTTACCGAGGTTGTACGGTGACAATTTGTAGTCGTCAGACCTCAGCTGACCTAGTTGAGCTAGAGATGATGGATTTTGATGCTATCATGGGCATGGACTGGTTGGTCGCTTGCTATGCCACAGTTGATTGCCGAGCAAAGGCAGTCAGATGTCATTTTTCGGGTGAGCCAGTCCTTGAATGGGTAGGTAATACAGCAACACCCAGAGGTAGGTTTATTTCCTATCCGAAGGCGAGGAAAATGATCGCAAAAGGGTGCATTTATCATATTGTGCGAGTTAGAGATGCAGATGCTGAGATACCTACACTTCAGTCTATTCCCGTAGTCAAAGAGTATGCAGATGTGTTTCCAGATGAGCTTCCAGGTAATCCTCCAGACTGAGAGATTGATTTTAGCATCGATCTGCTTCCAGGAACTCAACCAATATCCGTCCCTCCGTATAGAATGGCACCTGCCGAATTGAAGGAGTTGAAGGAGCAGTTAAAAGATTTGCTGGAGAAAGGTTACATCAGGCCCAGTACCTCACCTTGGGTGCACCGGTACTATTTGTGCGGAAGAAAGACGACTTGCTGAGGATGTGTATCGATTATAGGCAGCTGAACAAGGTAACTATTAAGAATAAGTATCCACTTCCAAGGATCGATGACTTGTTTGATCAGTTGCAGGGGCTAGATGCTTTTCAAAGATAGATTTGAGGTCGGGGTACCACCAGGTCAGAGTTCGGGAAAAAGATATTCCGAAGATAGCCTTCAGGACTCGATATGGCCACTTCGAGTTCCTTGTCATGTCCTTCGGGTTGACTAATGCACCCGCCATATTTATGGACTTGATGAATAGCCTATTCCGGCCATTTTTAGATCTGTTCGTGATAGTATTTATTGATGATATTCTGGTTTATTCCCGTTCAGAGGATGAGCATGCGGACCACCTGCGAGCGGTACTCCAAACCCTCCGTGATCGTAAGTTGTATGCTAAGTTTTCTAAATGTGAGTTCTGGTTGAAGTCTGTAGCATTCTTGGGGCATATTGTATCAGATGAAGGTATAAAGGTGGACACTCAGAAGATTGAGGCCGTGAAATCTTGGCCTAGACCTACCACTCCGACAGAGGTTCGTAGCTTTCTAGGCTTAGCAGGATACTATCGGAGGTTCGTAGAGGGTTTTTCTTCCCTTTCGGCACCATTGACGAAGTTGACACAGAAAGAAACTAAGTTTCAATGGACAGAGGCTTGTGAGCGGAGTTTCCAAGAGCTTAAGAACAGGTTGACCTCAGCTCCAGTTCTAACACTTCCAGAGGGTCTAGAGGGTTATGCCGTGTATTGTGATGCATCAGGTGTCGGGTTAGGATGTGTCCTGATGCAACATGGGAAGGTAATTGCGTATGCTTCAAGGCAGTTGAGGAAGCACGAGAGGAATTATCCGACCCACGACCTCGAGTTAGCTGCGGTTGTCCATGCACTTAAGATATGGCGGCATTATTTATATGGTGTTCATGTTGATGTATTTACTGATCATAAAAGCCTACAATATATCTTTAAGCAGAAAGAGTTGAATTTGCTACAGAGGCGATGGCTTGAGTTATTGAAAGATTACGATGTTAACATTCTCTACCATCCAGGGAAAGCTAATGTTGTAGCAGATGCCTTAAGTCGCCGATCTATGGGTAGCTTAGCACAAGTAGAGCCCGAGAAAAGACAATTAGCTAGAGAGATTCATCAATTGGCTTCGTTGGGGGTTCGGTTAGTAGATTCTGAGGATGGTGGAGTTGTACTCCAAAACACTGCAAAATCATCCCTCATAGCTGAATTCAAGGAAAGGCAGTACGAGGACCCAGAGTTGGTCGAGTTGAGAGATCGAGTTCTGCAGCAGAAGAAGCCATTGTTAGAGCTCAAGGGAGATGGGGTTCTCAGATACAAGGGTCGTTTGTGTGTTCCAGATGTAGCAGGGCTACGAGACAAGATTATGTCAGAGGCACATTATTCATGGTATTCCATCCATCCTGGATCGACGAAGATGTATATTGACAATAAGGATATGTACTGGTGGAATGATATGAAGAAGAACATTGCTGAGTTTGTTGCTCAATGTACTAGTTGCCAGCAAGTGAAGGTAGAGCACCAGAAGCCTGGAGGGCTAATGCAGACTATAGAGATCCCGACATGGAAATGGGAGGCGATAAACATGGACTTTATCACGGGTTTACCTCGTTCTAATCGTAAGTTTGATTCCATATGGGTGATAGTCGATAGGCTCACGAAATCAGCTCACTTCCTACCGGTCAGATCTACATGTACAACAGAAGATTATGCAAAGTTATATATTAAGGAGATAGTGCGGCTACACGGAGTACCGGTTTCTATTATATCTGACCGTGGGGCTCAGTTTACAGCACATTTTTGGAGGTCATTTCAGAGAGGTCTAGGGACTCAGGTGAATCTCAGCACAGCTTTTCATCCACAGACTGATGGACAAGCCGAGCGCACAATTCAGACGCTCGAGGATATGTTACGAGTATGTGTGTTGGATTTTAAAAGAAGTTGGGATGAACATCTACCTCTTATCGAGTTTGCATATAATAACAGTTACCACTCCAGTATCCAGATGGCTCCGTACGAGGCTTTGTATGGGCGTAAGTGCAGATCTCCTATAGGGTGGTTTGATGTTGGAGAATCTGGGTTACATGGGCCAGACCTGGTTCAGCAGGCCATAGAGAAAGTAAAGCTTATCCGGGAGCGACTGTTGACAGCTCAGAGTCGTCAGAAGTCATATTCTGACGTGCGGCGACGAGACTTAGAGTTCAGGATTAATGACTGGGTATTCTTAAAGGTATCACCTATGAAGGGCGTGATGAGGTTTGGCAAGAAAGGCAAGCTTAGCCCACGGTATATTGGGCCTTATAGGATCATTCGGAGAGTGGGCCAAGTAGCTTATGAGTTAGAGTTGCCCTCAGAATTGGAGTCTGTCCATCCGGTTTTTCACGTATCTATGCTACGGAAGTGCATTGGCGATCCTACCCGAGTGGTGCCCACGGATGATGTACAGATTACAGAGGACTTGTCATACGAGGAAATTCCAGTTGCCATCCTAGACCGACAAATCCGCAATCTACGAAATAAGGAGGTAGCTTCCGTAAAGGTTTTATGGAGGAGCAAGAATGTAGAAGAGATGACGTGGGAATCGGAGGAAGAAATGAAGTCTAAATACCCCCACCTATTTCAAACTGAAGATATGGTTCGAGATGGGACGCTACAACATAGCTCTATGTAGGCTAGCAGGTCATCAGGTAAGCTTTTATTTTTCACTTTCAATATTTATGATTTACGGTCGGTGAGGCAAATTGCTGTTATTTATAAAGATTGGCCATGTGTGGCATGCATAGTATGTTTTCTGGCTGAGTGCAGATTGGTTTTAAGCTAGTGTACGAAGGATACTCTGGCCAAATTTTGCAAAGTCTCTAAGAGTAAACATTCGAGAACGAATGTTCCCAAGGGGGGGAGTGATGTTACACCTTATATTTTCGTACGTAAAAATGCTTCGTAAGCAAACTAATGTAGGACCAAAAATGAGATAATATTTAAAAGTATATAAAGTAAGTTAATCATGTTACCTCTGAGGTTACAAATATTGAAGATCATGAACAACAAGTACAAAGAGGGTTGGACAGTTCTGAAGCTAAAGCAATTAAATAAAACAATATTTCGTCGAAAGTCGACAAGTTGAGAATGTTATAACATGTACCTTTGGGGTGAGACTAGGGTGATTAACATGATAAGGAGATTATGTTATGATTTATATTAGTCGTATGACATCCGTGTGTTATGTTTTAAAGTCAAGCGAGTTCTGGAACAAAAGTCGATGAAAGTCATCACAAGTTACATTCATAAGTTTTACTGAAACTTTGGGTCAAATGTAACTGCAATTTTCTCCCAATATACTTAGAGTTATGGGGTGTTCTGCCCATCATATTAAAGATCTATGAGTCTATTTTCCAATGCATTAAACCGTTTGTCAATACGACATTGAAGTAGAGAGATATGGGCATGTTTGCGATACTGCACAAGATGCTAGGTGACAAGTAGGTGTGTCACCTACTTGCTTAAATGAAAGCCCAAAAATGGGCCATTTCGGGTCGTCCAAAGAGGCTTTTTAAAGGCCTATTTTCTTCATATATTAGACTTAAAATAGATCATAATAACCAGACATAAGCTCTGCAAATAATCCTCCCAAATATTTTCCACAAACCCTAATTGATTTTCTCTCCTTTTCAAGTTCTAATTGGAGGTAAAACGTAGAGTTTGAAGAACCAAGATAGGAGCTGAGTTATCCAACAAATAATGTGGGTTTATGATCTCTTTCATCCATTTTTTCTGCTGTAAATTCATGGTTAGTCGTTCTATACTTGTAAGAACTCACGGGACGGTGATCGGAAGCCGTGAGTTCGAGTTATTCACTTGTAGCGGACTGTTTTGTGTTGCTGTTTGGCTGCGTGTTTTACTACTGTTTTGTGGATTTTTGGAGGAGGAAGGGGGTTTAGAAACACCATATAAATGTAGGGTGGTTGGCTGGTCGTTCGTCATAACATTTCCGGGTCGTTTGACACTACTACGGTGGTCGTTTTGTGTATGAAGAGATTGGGGTGTGTTGGGCCATTTTTTAGTATTTGATGGCGTATATAAGGCTAAAAAATGGTGTATATATGTTGTTATTGTTCTGTTCTTGTATTGTTGGTGTTATCTTGAATTTGGAGGAAGTAAGGATTATAGGGGAGATGCTGCCCGTTTTAATACAAAATAAGTTTGTCGTTCGTTGTGCGATAGTTGTACCTTTCGTAACTTAACGATAGTATTATTATCATTCTTATAGGTTAAGGTGCGAAGAGGTGAGTTCAACTTGGTGATTGGAAAGATTGTGAAAAGGTATGTTAAGGATAAGCCCTTCCTTCATTTTGGCATGATTTCGTAGCCACATGTGTGAATAATGAGACATAAAGAGAAGTTCGTATTCATGAATTTATTCACATTATTATAGTTTCATAAGTTACAATATTATTCCTTATCGAGACTTCATATTCAGTTTAGTTTTGTCTTAATTCAATCAAGAGAGCAGAGGGTCTATATATATATATATATATATATATATATATATATATAGTATTACACTATTTTCACCACCATCGAGCTATAATCGGTGGGCTGATCAGATGGTAAGTTATATATGCCGAGCCTACTGTGGCCGAGCGCCTATGAGCGAGCCCAGGATGGCCGAGGTACAGAGCCCAGTATGGCCGAGCGCCTATGAGCGGGCCTACTACGGCCGAGCAGTTACACGTACCGAGCCTTATAGGGTCGGACATTTATTTTACTTACTATATTGAAGGAGTTTAGTCACTATCAGCAGGTAAGTATATCTCCAGACTATCTTTGACTCCCAGTTAATTTCAGTTATCATATTATCAGTTCAGTTTTAGATTTCAGTTATTTTATTGCCTTACATACTCGGTACAGTATTTCGTACTGACGTCCCTTTTCTGGGGGCGCTGCATTTCATGCGTGCAGGTTCAGACAGATAGACGGGTAGACCTCCTCAGTAGGTGTTTCCCGAGTTTATCCTGATCGGTAAGCTCCACGTCTTTCGGAGTTTCCAGGTCTAGAGTTTTGTGTACATCTTATGTATATCTGTATATATGTTATGGGTAGGTCGGGGCCCTATTTCGATCACAATATATCTATCACTAGAGGCTTGTAGACAGATCCTGTTGGTTAGAGCCTGGTATGTATATTTGATGGTTTGTCAGCTGTAGTAGCTATGACGGCCTTGTTGGCCTAGCTTTATATTGATGTTTAGTTAGCGCTAGTTTCTATTCGCAATTTGGTACGCCAGGTTAGGTGAGGCATCGGGTGCTGGTCTTGCTCCTAGGTTCGGGGCGTGACAATTTGAAGCTAAATCTTGTTGTGCTTCACGAACGCTAGGGCAGTGTCACATTCGCGAAGAAGAAGGTCGTTGTGCTGGGCAGAATGTTTTTAAAAATAGGGTTCGGGTTCATTACACCCATTTTCCGTACGGCTTGGGCAATTTTTTGAGCTCTTCAAATGGGTATTTTCACCATCTAATGCAAGGTAAGTTATTCCCACCTATTGCAAGTTAAATACTTGGTTTATATATGGATTTAAACATGAAAATTAGTAGAAATTTGGGATATTCGAATGAATGATATAATTTAGTTTGTGGTGTTGTGGGTAAAGTTTATCTTCGAAAAATTTTCGGAATCTGGGCACATGGGCCCGAGGGATGGTGACACACAACGACCAATCCTGAAAGACCACGTCTGCTTCGGCTCAAAGCGAATAGACTGGCTGAATTTTATCGACTTCTCAATCGGAGTTGAAAAATTATTTAAAATGATTAGTTATGGGTATTATAACACATATTGATTGATTTGCACATTGTTTGCATAGTTTTGGATCGGCGAGCATCGGTTTTAGGTGTTAGACTGGCGTTGGAGCCGAGTATGAAACTTCAGAGTGAGGTAAGTCTCTTGTCTAACCTTGTAAGAGGGAATTTACCTCATAGGTGAATTAAACTAATATCTGCTTCTAATTGTGGGCACTACGTACGCACGAGGTGACAAGAGTCTGTGCATAGCTACTAATTATGCTTATATGTAGTTTAGGACGCAACTCATGAATTACTTGTGATGTTCGTATCCTTTGTTAATTGAAGTACCTGAATCATATTGGAAATTGTTAGAGGAAATAGTAAAATATCGAAATTTTACGTACTTGAAATTTTGTGCGAGGTACTTGACCGTTAATAGAAATTGTACATCCTTAAGTGTTAGCCTTGTGATAGCTTCTCATTCCGGAGGGTCGTAGAGTGTATTCCTTTCTTGTGGAGCGGGCCGAACGCCTAGGCAGTATAGATGCATCTATGGTTCATGCCGCTCAACCCTCGGTAGTGTACACATTATTCTAGATTGGGCCGAACGACCTCGGTAAAATGGTGCATTATATCGTTAGTAGTCCGAATATCCACGAGCAAATCTTTCCACTGATGCCTGACATTTATATAGTATTCCTTATTTATTTGATAATGACACTTGATATTTTAATGACCCGACCAATCTTTTTGAGCTCTAGCACGTCGTTCGGCGGTTTGAGGTCTTGAGTAGCTTCACTTTAGGTATTATGACTTGTACGTGTGGTCGGACTCGAATTTCGGGAGGTTTGGAGTTGATTTGGGAAGGAAATTCTCAATTCGGAAGCTTTAAGTTGGAAGAATTGACTAAGGTTTGGATTTTTAGTAAACAACCTTAGAATCAGGAATTTAAGGTTCTAATAGGTTCGTATGATGATTTCGGACTAGGGCGTATATTCGGGTCGAGTATCGGGTGGCCGGGGAGTATTTCGGCACTTATTACGGAAGGTTGACATTTTGAAGGTTTAATAATTTTCTAAGTTTGGGTTGAAGTGTATTTTGATGTTATCGATGTCCGTTTAGGATTCTGAGCCTGTGAATAGCTCCTTATAGTGACTCTGGTCTTAGGGGCGCGTCCGGATGTGGATTTGGAGGTCTGTAAGTCATTTCGGTGTCATTTGGCGAAAGTTGGAAATTTGAAGGTCTTTAAGAAGTTTTGCAGGTAGTGGACTTTTTGATATCGGGGTTGGATTCCGATTTCGGAAGTTCGAGTAGGTCTGTAATGTCAATTATGACTTGTGTGCAAAATTTTAAATCAGATTTGATTTAATAGGTTCTGGCGTTGAATGTAGAAGTTTGAAGTTCTAAAGTTCATTAAGCTTGAATTAGGATGCGATTCATGGCTTTTATGTTGTTTGATGTTATTTGAGGGCTTGAGTAGGTTCACTTCGTGTTTTGGGACTGGTTGGTGCACCGGGAGCTTCGGGTGTGATTCAGGGTGGTTCTGGACCAAGTTTGGCTGTTATGCTATTGTTGGGACTGGTTTTGTCCTTCACGAACGCAAAGAGGAGTCCCGCGTTCGCGGAGAAGGAGTTTAGACTCGGCCATTATGCTCTATGCATTTGCGATAGGGGAGTCGCGTTCGCGAGCCCTGTCTCGCGTTCGCGTAAGGTAAACTGGACCTGGGAAATGTTGACCTACGCATTCGCGATGCTCAGGCCTGGAAAGGCATCGCGTTCGCAAGCCCCTCTTCGCATTCACGAAGGAGGATTTGAAGCTAAATCTTGTTGTGCTTCACGAACGCTAGGGCAGTGTCGCGTTCGCGAAGAAGAAGTTTGTTGTGCTGGGCAGAATGTTTTAAAAAATGGGGTTTGGGTTCATTACATCCATTTTCCATACGGCTTGGGCAATTTTTTGAGCTATTCAAATGGGTATTTTCACCATCTAATGCAAGGTAAGTTATTCCCACCTATTGCAAGTTAAATACTTGGTTTATATATGGATTTAAACATGAAAATTAGTAGAAATTTGGGATATTCGAATGAATGATATAATTTAGTTCGTGGTGTTGTGGGTAAAGTTTATCATCGAAAAATTTTCGGAATCCGGGTACGTGGGCCTGAGGGATGGTGACACACAACGACCAATCCTGAAAGACCACGTCTGCTTCGGCTCAAAGCGAATAGACTTGCTGAATTTTATCGACTTCTCAATCGGAGTTGAAAAATTATTTAAAATGATTAGTTATGGGTATTATAACACATATTGATTGATTTGCACATTGTTTGGATAGTTTTAGATCGGCGAGCATCGGTTTGAGGTGTTAGACTGGCGTTGGAGCCGACTATGAAACTTCAGAGCGAGGTAAGTCTATTGTCTAACCTTGTAAGAGGGAATTTACCTCATAGGTGAATTAAACTAATATCTTCTTCTAATTGTGGGCGCTACGTACGCACGAGGTGACAAGAGTCTGTGCGTAGCTACTAATTATGCATATATGTAGTTTAGGACCCAACTCAGGAATTACTTGTGATGTTCGTATCCTTTGTTAATTGAAGTACCTGAATCATATTGGAAATTGTTAGAGGAAATAGTAAAATATCGAAATTTCACGTACTTGAAATTTTGTGCGAGTTACTTGACCGTTAATAGAAATTGTACATCCTTACGTGTTAGCCTTGTGATAGCTTCTCATTCCGGAGAGTCGTAGAGTGTCCTCCTTTCTTGTGGAGCGGGCCGAACGCCTCGGCAGTATAGATGCATCTATGGTTCATGCCGCTCAACCCTCGGCAGTGTACACATTATTCTGGATTGGGACGAACGACCTCGGCAAAATGGTGCATTATATCGTTAGTAGTCCGAATATCCACGAGCAAATCTTTCCACTAATGCCTGACATTTATATAGTATTCCTTATTTATTTGATAATGACACTTGATATTTTAATGACCCGACCGATCTTTTTGAGTTCTAGCACGTCGTTCGGCGGTTTGAGGTCTTGAGTAGCTTCACTTTAGGTATTATGACTTGTACGTGTGGTCGGACTCGAATTTCGGGAGGTTTGGACTTAATTTGGGAAGGAAATTCTAAATTCGGAAGCTTTAAGTTGGAAGAATTGAGTAAGCTTTGGATTTTTAGTAAACGACCTTAGAATCAGGAATTTAAGGTTCTAATAGGTTCGTATGATGATTTCGGACTAGGGCGTATATTCAGGTTGAGTATCGGGTGGCCGGGGAGTATTTCAGCACTTATTACGGAAGGTTGACATTTTGAAGGTTTAATAATTTTCTAAGTTTGGGTTGAAGTGTATTTTGATGTTATCGATGTCCGTTTGGGATTCCGAGCCTGAGAATAGCTTTGTATGGTGACTCTGGTCTTAGGGGCGCGTCCGAATGTGGATTTGGAGGTCTGTAGGTCATTTCGGTGTCATTTGGCGAAAGTTGGAAATTTGAAGGTTCTTAAGAAGTTTTGCAGGTAGTGAACTTTTTGATATCGGGGTTGGATTCCGATTTCGGAAGTGGGAGTAGGTCTGTAATGTCAATTATGACTTGTGTGCAAAATTTGAGGTAAATCAGATTTGATTTGATAGGTTCTGGCGTTGAATGTAGAAGTTTGAAGTTCTAAAGTTCATTAAGCTTGAATTAGGATGCGATTCATGACTTTTATGTTGTTTGATGTTATTTGAGGGCTTGAGTAGGTTCACTTCGTGTTTTGGGACTGGCTGGTGCACTTGGATGGGATCCCGGGAGCTTCGGGTGTGATTCAGGGTGGTTCTGGACCAAGTTTGGCTGTTATGCTATTGTTGGGACTGGTTTTGTACTTCACGAACGTGAAGAGGAGTCCCGCGTTCGCGAAGAAGGAGTTTAGACTCGGCCATTTTGCTCTATGCATTTGCGATAGGGGAGTCGCATTCGCGAGCCCTGTCTTGCATTCGCTTAAGGTAAACTGGACCTGGGAAATGTTGACCTACGCATTCACGATGCTCAGGCCTGGAAAGGCATCGCGTTCGCAAGCCCCTCTTCGCATTCACGAAGGAGGATATGAAGCTAAATCTTGTTGTGCTTCACGAACGCTAGGGCAGTGTCGCGTTCGCGAAGAAGAAGTTTGTTTTGCTAGGCAGAATGTTTTAAAAAATGTGGTTTAGGTTCATTACACCCATTTTCCATACGGCTTGGGCAATATTTTGAGCTATTCAAATGGGTATTTTCACCATCTAATGCAAGGTAAGTTATTCCCATCTATTGCAAGTTAAATACTTGGTTTATATATGGATTTAAACATGAAAATTAGTAGAAATTTGGGATATTCGAATGAATGATATAATTTAGTTCGTGGTGTTGTGGGTAAAGTTTATCTTCGAAAAATTTTCGGAATCCGGGTACGTGGGCCCGAGGGATGGTGACACACAACGACCAATCCTGAAAGACCACGTCTACTTCGGCTCAAAGCGAATAGACTGGCTGAATTTTATCGACTTCTCTATCGGAGTTGAAAAATTATTTAAAATGATTAGTTATGGGTAGTATAACACATATTGATTGATTTGCACATTGTTTGCATAGTTTTGGATCGGCGAGCATCGGTTTGAGGTGTTAGACTGGCGTTGGAGCCGACTATAAAACTTCAGAGCGAGGTAAGTCTATTGTCTAACCTTGTAAGAGGGAATTTACCTCATAGGTGAATTAAACTAATATCTTCTTCTAATTGTGGGCGCTACGTACGCACGAGGTGACAAGAGTCTGTGCGTAGCTACTAATTATGCTTATATGTAGTTTAGGACCCAACTCATGAATTACTTGTGATGTTCGTATCCTTTGTTAATTGAAGTACCTGAATCATATTGGAAATTGTTAGAGGAAATAGTAAAATATCGAAATTTCACGTACTTGAAATTTTGTGCGAGTTACTTGACCGTTAATAGAAATTGTACATCCTTACGTGTTAGCCATGTGATAGCTTCTCATTCCGGAGGGTCGTAGAGTGTCCTCCTTTCTTGTGGAGCGGGCCGAACGCCTCGGCAGTATAGATGCATCTATGGTTCATGCCGCTCAACCCTCGGCAGTGTACACATTATTCTGGATTGGGCCGAACGACCTCGGCAAAATGGTGCATTATATCGTTAGTAGTCCGAATATCCACGAGCAAATCTTTCCACTGATGCCTGACATTTATATAGTATTCCTTATTTATTTGATAATGACACTTGATATTTTAATGACCCGACCGATCTTTTTGAGCTCTAGCACGTCGTTCGGCGGTTTGAGGTCTTGAGTAGCTTCACTTTAGGTATTATGACTTGTACGTGTGGTCGGACTCGAATTTCGGGAGGTTTGGAGTTGATTTGGGAAGGAAATTCTAAATTCGGAAGCTTTAAGTTGGAAGAATTGACTAAGCTTTGGATTTTTAGTAAACGAACTTAGAATCAGGAATTTAAGGTTCTAATAGGTTCGTATGATGATTTCGGACTAGGGCGTATATTCGGGTCGAGTATCGGGTGGCCGGGGAGTATTTCAACACTTATTACGGAAGGTTGACATTTTGAAGGTTTAATAATTTTCTAAGTTTGGGTTGAAGTGTATTTTGATGTTATCGATGTCCGTTTGGGATTCCGAGCCTGAGAATAGCTCTGTATGGTGACTCTGGTCTTAGGGGCGCGTCCGAATGTGGATTTGGAGGTCTGTAGGTCATTTCGGTGTCATTTGGCGAAAGTTGGAAATTTGAAGGTTCTTAAGAAGTTTTGCAGGTAGTGGACTTTTTGATATCGGGGTTGGATTCCGATTTCGGAAGTGGGAGTAGGTCTGTAATGTCAATTATGACTTGTGTGCAAAATTTGAGGTAAATCAGATTTGATTTGATAGGTTCTGGCGTTGAATGTAGAAGTTTAAACTTCTAAAGTTCATTAAGCTTGAATTAGGATGCGATTCATGACTTTTATGTTGTTTGATGTTATTTGAGGGCTTGAGTAGGTTCACTTCGTGTTTTGGGACTGGTTGGTGCACTTGGATGGGATCCCGGGAGCTTCGGGTGTGATTCAGGGTGGTTCTGGACCAAGTTTGGCTGTTATGCTATTGTTGGGACTGGTTTTGTACTTCACGAACGTGAAGAGGAGTCCCGCGTTCGCGAAGAAGGAGTTTAGACTCGGCCATTTTGCTCTATGCATTTGCGATAGGGGAGTCGCATTCGCGAGCCCTGTCTTGCATTCGCTTAAGGTAAACTGGACCTGGGAAATGTTGACCTACGCATTCACGATGCTCAGGCCTGGAAAGGCATCACGTTCGCAAGCCCCTCTTCGCATTCACGAAGGAGGATATGAAGCTAAATCTTGTTGTGCTTCACGAACGCTAGGGCAGTGTCGCGTTCGCGAAGAAGAAGTTTGTTTTGCTAGGCAGAATGTTTTAAAAAATGTGGTTTAGGTTCATTACACCCATTTTCCATACGGCTTGGGCAATTTTTTGAGCTATTCAAATGGGTATTTTCACCATCTAATGCAAGGTAAGTTATTCCCATCTATTGCAAGTTAAATACTTGGTTTATATATGGATTTAAATATGAAAATTAGTAGAAATTTGGGATATTCGAATGAATGATATAATTTAGTTCGTGGTGTTGTGGGTAAAGTTTATCTTCGAAAAATTTTCGGAATCCGGGTACGTGGGCCCGAGGGATGGTGACACACAACGACCAATCCTGAAAGACCACGTCTGCTTCGGCTCAAAGCGAATAGACTGGCTGAATTTTATCGACTTCTCTATCGGAGTTGAAAAATTATTTAAAATGATTAGTTATGGGTAGTATAACACATATTGATTGATTTGCACATTGTTTGCATAGTTTTGGATCGGCGAGCATCGGTTTGAGGTGTTAGACTGGCGTTGGAGCCGACTATAAAACTTCAGAGCGAGGTAAGTCTATTGTCTAACCTTGTAAGAGGGAATTTACCTCATAGGTGAATTAAACTAATATCTTCTTCTAATTGTGGGCGCTACGTACGCACGAGGTGACAAGAGTCTGTGCGTAGCTACTAATTATGCTTATATGTAGTTTAGGACCCAACTCATGAATTACTTGTGATGTTCGTATCCTTTGTTAATTGAAGTACCTGAATCATATTGGAAATTGTTAGAGGAAATAGTAAAATATCGAAATTTCACGTACTTGAAATTTTGTGCGAGTTACTTGACCGTTAATAGAAATTGTACATCCTTACGTGTTAGCCATGTGATAGCTTCTCATTCCGGAGGGTCGTAGAGTGTCCTCCTTTCTTGTGGAGCGGGCCGAACGCCTCGGCAGTATAGATGCATCTATGGTTCATGCCGTTCAACCCTCGGTAGTGTACACATTATTCTGGATTGGGCCGAACGACCTCGGCAAAATGGTGCATTATATCGTTAGTAGTCCGAATATCCACGAGCAAATCTTTCCACTGATGCCTGACATTTATATAGTATTCCTTATTTATTTGATAATGACACTTGATATTTTAATGACCCGACCGATTTTTTTGAGCTCTAGCACGTCGTTCGGCGGTTTGAGGTCTTGAGTAGCTTCACTTTAGGTATTATGACTTGTACGTGTGGTCGGACTCGAATTTCGGGAGGTTTGGAGTTGATTTGGGAAGGAAATTCTAAATTCGGAAGCTTTAAGTTGGAAGAATTGACTAAGCTTTGGATTTTTAGTAAACGAACTTAGAATCAGGAATTTAAGGTTCTAATAGGTTCGTATGATAATTTCGGACTAGGGCGTATATTCGGGTCGAGTATCGGGTGGCCGGGGAGTATTTCAGCACTTATTACGGAAGGTTGACATTTTGAAGATTTAATAATTTTCTAAGTTTGGGTTGAAGTGTATTTTGATGTTATCGATGTCCGTTTGGGATTCCGAGCCTGAGAATAGCTCTGTATGGTGACTCTGGTCTTAGGGGCGCGTCCGCATGTGGATTTGGAGGTCTGTAGGTCATTTCGGTGTCATTTGGCGAAAGTTGGAAATTTGAAGGTTTTTAAGAAGTTTTGCAGGTAGTGGACTTTTTGATATCGGGGTTGGATTCTGATTTCGGAAGTGGGAGTAGGTCTGTAATGTCAATTATGACTTGTGTGCAAAATTTGAGGTAAATCAGATTTGATTTGATAGGTTCTGGCATTGAATGTAGAAGTTTGAAGTTCTAAAGTTCATTAAGCTTGAATTAGGATGCGATTCATGGCTTTTATGTTGTTTGATGTTATTTGAGGGCTTGAGTAGGTTCACTTCGTGTTTTGGGACTGGTTGGTGCACTTGGATGGGATCCCGGGAATTTCGGTGTGATTCAGGGTGGTTCTGGACCAAGTTTGGCTGTTATGCTATTGTTGGGACTGGTTTTGTCCTTCACGAACGCGAAGAGGAGTCCCGCGAAGGAAGCAGCCTACAATGGTACATGGATAGTGGCTGCTCAAAGCACATGAATGGAAGTACAACTGATTTCCTTTCACTTAAAGCCCTGCAAGGAGGGAGTGTATTCTTTGGTAATGGCAAGAAAGGATACATTCTAGGAGTTGGAAGGATTGGGAAGTCTCTCCCACACTCAATCGAAAATGTGTACTACGTGAACGGGTTGAGGTACAACTTGCTAAGTGTTTCCCATAACTGTGATAAGGGAAACAAGGTGGAATTTATGTCACAAGTATGTACAGTCACAAACATAGTGACTGGTAAGGTTGTGCTAGTAGCAAAAAGATACAAAAATATCTATGTTGCTGATTTGGAGTCTCTGCAGAATGGTGATCTCAACTGTCTAAGTGCTATTAACGATGATGCTGAATTATGGCATAGGAGGCAGGGTCATGCAAGCTTCACGTTGCTGAACAAATTGGTCAGGAAGGACCTGGTTCGTGGTATGCCCAAGTCAAGTTTCAAGAATCACAAAGTGTGTGATGCATGTGTAAAAGGTAAGCAAGTCAGATCTTCATTCAAGCCCAAAAGGGAAGTCAGTACCTCAAAGTCACTTGATCTTCTTCACATGGATCTATGTGGACCCGTGAGGGTGGCAAGCAGGGGAGGAAAGAAATATATCTTCGTTATAGTCGACAATTACTCCAAATTCTCCTGGACCCTGTTTCTCAGAACCAAGGACGAAACCTTTAAAGCGTTTGTTGCTTTTGTCAAAAAGATTCAAGTGAAGATGGGTAATAATATAGTTTGCATCAGGTCTGATCATGGGACAGAGTTCGACAATGCCAAATTTGATGAGTTCTGTACTGAAAATGGTATCACTAATAATTTTTCGGCTCCAAGAACACCTCAACAAAATGGTGTTGTGGAGAGGAAAAATAAAACTCTTGAATACATGGCAAGGACAGTATTGATAGTGGGATCGCAAAGCATTTCTGGGCAGAAGCCGTCAATACTGCCTGCTACTTGGTGAACATGTGCATGATCAGGTCCCTTCTGAACAAGACTCCATATGAACTGCTGAGTGGAAGGAAGCCCAAGCTGACACATCTAAGGACCTTTGGTTGTAAATGTTTTTTCCTCAACAATAGAAAGGAAGCTCTTGGAAAATTCGATGCCAAAAGTGATGAAGGAATCTTTCTGGGATACTCATCCCACAGCAAAGCTTACAAAGTATACAACAAAAGGACTCAGTGTGTTGAAGAGAGTATACATATGATCTGTGATGAATCTCACCTCTCATGTGAGAAGGACAAACGTGTTGACCAAGATGGAGAACCTTTATCTTTTCCAGGTGAAGTTATCGACATGGAAAACGGAAAGGAAAACATGATGAATCATGTCAAGGAATCCAGAAAAGATGATACAAATAGATCTCCATCCTTTCGAGAGGAACCTGGCCCCACGATCACACCAACTGAAGCTGAAATAGAGTTGCTGATGCAGTCCAAGGTACTCCACTTGCTGAAGTAAGAAGTAGCCAAGAACCTCAGTTAGATATACCTGAGTCCTCTACAAATGAGATTCAGGTACCAAACTGGAAGCACAAAAGCTCACATCCTCTTGACAACATAATCACCCCTCTTGACTCAGGTGTTCAAACCAGATCAAGAGCCAGAAATTCACTTGCATTTTCAGCCCCTCTTTCTCAAATAGAGCCCAAAAACATCAAAGAAGCGCTGAAAGATGCAGACTGGATCACAACCATGCAAGAGGAGCTGCATCAATTTGAAAGAAATAAGGTATGGCACCTGGTCCCTCGACCTGCAGATCGAACAATCATAGGAACCATGTGGGTATTCAGGAACAAACTTGATGAGTTTGGAAATACAATAAGAAACAAGGCAAGTATTGTAGTTCAAGGCTACAATCAGGAAGAAGGGATCGATTATGATGAAACATTTTCTCCAGTTGCTCGAATGGAAGCCATTAGAATTCTTATTGCCTTTGCATCTCATATAGAGTTCACACTGTTCCAAATGGATGTCAAACATGCATTTCTAAATGGCTATCTGAAAGAAGAAGTCTATGTCAAGCAGCCTCCTAGTTTTGAGAGTCATGAGCATCCTGAGCATGTGTTCAAACTGGACAAGGCATTGTACGGGCTAAAGCAGGCTCCCCGGGCTTGATATGAAAGGTTGTCAAAATTCCTTTTAGAAAATGGATTTACAAGAGGAAAAATTGACAACACTCTTTTTCTGAAGAAAAGAGAGAGGAACCTGCTCATTGTTTAGGTATATGTTGACAATGTCATCTTTGGAGCCACAACTGACTCGCTCTGTGAAGAATTTGAAAAACTCATGGGGAGTGAGTTCGAGATGAGTATGATGGGCAAATTAAATTTCTTTTTAGGACTTCAAGTAAAGCAATCTCATAAGGGAACATTGATAAGTCAGCAGAATTACATCAAGGAGTTACTGAAAAGGTTTCACATGGAAGCATCAAAAGTCATCGACACCCCTATTGCCATAGCTACCCGACTAGACATGGATGAACCTGGTTTTCTTGTAAATCAGACCATGTATAGAGGGATTATAGGGTCACTCTTGTATCTTACTACAAGTAGACCAGACATTGTGTTCAACGTAGGCCTATGTGCAAGGTTTCAATCTAATCCAAAGGAATCTCATCTGAAAGGTGCCAAGAGAATATTGAGATATCTCAAAGGAACGCAGGACCTGGTTCTCTACTATCCCTCAGGTGATAGCTTCTATCTTATTGGGTATGCTGACGCTGATTATGCAGGATATCTGGTGGACAAGAAAAGCACATCTAGAATGGAACATTTCCTGGGTTCCTGCCTAATCTCATAGGGTACAAGGAAGCAAAACTCAGTGGCACTCTCAACTGCAGAAGCGGAATATGTAGCATCTGCTTCCTGTTGTGCTCAGTCACTGTGGATCAAGCAACAACTGGAAGACTTTGGAGTGTTCTCAGATTATGTACCTCTCCTATGCGACAGTACAAGTGCACTCAATATGGCCAAAAATCCAGTCTAACATAAGAGAACCAAGCCCATTGACGTGTGCCATCACTTCCTCAGAGACAATGTTGAAAAGGAATCATTTGCATAAAATTCTGCAGCACAGAAGATCAGATTGCAGACATATTTACCAAGGCCTTGAGTAGAGGATATTTTGAAAGAAATCGTCTGGCTCTGGGATTGATAAAGCCCAAATGAGAACCTGGTCCCTCGTTGATTGGCTATGAAAAACATGTTCAGGTAAAATTAGCTAAAAAGTATTTTCTGAAAATGTCTAACTCATCTCTATACCGTTACAGGTAGACATGCATGATGATTACAGATCAAATAGGCAGTTGATGCAGTTCACGCTGGTAAAAAGGGCAAAGCTTATAGATGCAAGATTTGTCAGGGAACCTGATTCCTCTGACACAAGTTAGTAGTTTCTCTATTCTCTCATGCACAATTTTGAACGGATAAAACAAGTGCAACATCATCAGTGCATCAGTTTTTTTCACTGCGTCTTATGAACCCAAACGTCTAACCCGATAATTATCGACTCGACTCCCAAAACTGCCGCCTTTTCTTAACCGGTCCTTCATCTATCATAACTTCATCTATCCCTGTTACAACTCCTCCCATCAAACTTTAAAACCCCATTCTTATGCCTCTCTTCAAACTGCCAAATCCCTTCTCTTCTTCTCACCATGGCTGAAAATATTAGCAGTATTTTCTTAATTGGTCGTGTCAACACAAAAACAGAAAAATGGTTTAATGTTATTGGAACAAATTCAAGCTTATTTCCTGGGGAGGCAGCCCTCGTAATTTTTAATATTATCTTTATCGCTATTGTTATCTCATAGGTTATAACTATCTTGCTTTATGTTTTGATGATCTAACAAGCTTACTGCCAAGAACCAGATAAGGAACCAATTACATATCCTCAAGACCTTAAGATCGAAATGTTCCAGCTTGTAATATGCTTCGACTCTTCAGAGTCAGAGGAACAACAGAGGGAACAGATAACTATCATTTCTCGAGGAAACAATACAAGTCAACTGCCCCAGCTGTAAAGTTGCTGCCTGCACACGCTATAGTGCAGAAACAGTGCAGCAGTCAACTTTATGGGGAGTATTTTTTACCTACCTTGCTTACATCATCCTAATGATGTCACAAATGCATTATTAACATCAAGGAAGGTAAAACAAATCACTTTTTCATTTAGAGAAATCATTGATGCTCTCATACGATCACTGATGATCAAACAATCAACTCTCAAGTGCATCAAGAACAAAGAATAACACTACTACGGACCAGTTCCCCGCAACAAATCATTGTATGTCCTTAGTTGAGTTGTAACTTTGTAATAGTTCTTAAATTGTATTTCCTACTTAGTTTGTTCAGAAGTATTATGTAGAAAACCTTTTGTAAACCTTAAACCTTTGTGTTTGAGTCTTGGCTAGAGTTAGTCGAGTTGTAAAGTCTTTGTAATAGAGTTATTACAAAGTGGCTTGTAATAGAGTATTACAAGTTAGTGAGGGATTAAGATGTTAATTCCTAGGTTGCATAGGTTGTAATATAAAAGTTGCTCAGTAGTGAAGTTGAAATCCTACAAGAGTAGGTCGTGATTTTTAATCCCGTTGAGCTGAGAATTTTCCACGTAAAATTTCTCTTGTCATCTACTTACTGCTATATGCGTGTGTTCTAATGGAACTGATTCTTTATAAAGTTTGGTGGACCCTTATATTCTAACATTATCTTTTTACTTTTTAAGGTGGCTTGGTATTGGATTAGTCGTCATGCCGCTCTAAAACCTATTAGACGAGTCATTAGTTTGTTCCCTCGTGTACAATATTCAGTACAAGAGGGCATAAACTTCACAGCTGGTATGCGTCACATCTGTTTAGGTGAGCTTGAAAAGATTAAATATGTACGGTTTCTTCCTTGTAATCATATAATAATTCCACCATAAGTGTATATTTAAATGGATGGCTATAAACATGACATATCCATATTGTCATCATGATTATAGTCATCTTGTAGTTTAAGAGATTTGTACTTGTTACAAAGTCAAAAACTCAACAATCAAGTAAGTAGTTAAAAAAATGTAATGATCATTCGTGCAATTTTAATTTCGTGCACTTTTTTCAAATATTATAAAATTCGTGCAATTTTCGTGCAACTGTTTTTTTTTTATAAATGTGCACGTTATGTGCACATCTCAAAAAACGTTAGATGAAACTACAGATCTCTATAAATTAAGTACTGAATTTGTTCGTGAAATAATGTGGGAAAATGGAGCGAAGATAAGGAAGGGCACACAAAATACTTACCGAGATGCATAACTTGTGACTCTTATTTCAGCAACGTTGGGCAAGCTTGATTACTTCGTTGGTTGAGAATGTCGGAAAACGGAGTTGGGCTTGTGGCAGGTAAAAATTTACTTGTATCGGATATTTGCACTAGATTAATAGATGCATGATATGTATTTGCTCACACTTTTTTCACTAAACCATAATTAATTATTGCATATTTTGACTTCATTAAATCACTTAACAATCACTACTAGAAATCCGGTAAAAATCGACCAAAAAAACCGACCAACGTTGATCGGTAATGGCCAAAAACCGACCAAAATGCGACCATTTATGTGTGGACGGAATTTTTGTGGTCGAAAAGGAATACAGACCAAAGTGGTCGGTCAATTAAATTCAAAAAAAAATATTGCAAAAAAAACCGACCAAAGTTGGTCGGTATTTTAGTTATGTAATAAAAAGATTCATCAACTGGGAATCGAACCGGGGTCTGTACTGTGGCAGGATACTATTCTACCACTAGACCATTGGTACATTTTGTTTTAAGATTGTCTTTTATTTGATTTATACTCTTTAATTATATTTTCGCACGAAAATAACCGACCAAAGTTGGTCGGTTTTATTAAAAAGTAAAATTACCGACCAAAGTTGGTCGGTTTTTTTAAATAACCCGCCGAATTAATCGGCCAATTTTGGTCGGTTTTTTTAATATTAATTTTTATTTATTTTAATTGAAAAACCGACCAAAGTTGGTCGGTTTCTTGAAACATAAATTTCGTGGGACTCAAAAATAGTTTCCCGTATTTTTGCGCTAAAAAACACCGACCAAAGTTGGTCGGTTTCGTAAAAAAAAAAATTTTAAAAAAAAATTTAAAAAACCGACCAACTTTGGTCGGTTTTTTGACCGACCAAAGTTGGTCGGTTTTTGCCAAATTTCTAGTAGTGAATGATAAGTTAATATAGCTTGATGTAAACATCTAGTGCGAATAAGTTTTTACCGTGTGTGCTTAAGTGATATCTAAATCATTTTGAATTTCTCCATAGGCTTAATCACAGCCATAATACTCGACAAATTTGTTCAACAACATGGTTACATTATTGAATCTCTGCTTACTTTCTGAAGGAGTTTTACGGCCTCTAAAGAATAACAGCTTCAAGTTTTCTGAAAATAGTCATATTAACTAGTTAACTAGCTTTGGTAAGTACAATTGGAATCAGGAATCAAAACAGTTTTTTTTATAAATTCTGGAAAAAAGTTTTAATGAGTTGGGACTCATCAAGACTGTTACTTAAGTACTAAATTATGTTTCTTAATCCACTCATTTTCTTCATTAATTTCCCGTTTTTCTTTACTTAGTTCATCACAGTAATGCTAATTAACTTAATTTGCACGAGAGATGCATATGTATATATGTGTGTATCAATATATGAAAGACATATCTTATAATCATTTGTTTTCTATAACTAGTTTCTTGGGACGTGTGTTGCACGTGTATGTCGATTTATATTACATAATTGGTAAAATTATATTGATGTAAATAAAATAAAGTTTTGAGATACAAGTTTTTATAATTGATCAATGTGAATTATCATATAATAACTTGTTTGTCGAGGTCGACATGATTGATTATCGTTTCACCTATAAAGATGTACTACACAATTTTGAAAATTAATATCATATTACTAAAATAAAATTTTGAATAAATTATTATTCATGAAATAATAAAGTACAAGTTTTGACGAATGATCAACATGAATCATCGTGTGGTGACTTGATTGTCGAGTACAAGATAATTTGATATCGGTTGAACATACGTAAATGAGCAACCAATATTTAATTAGATATACATGTAATTTGTTTACTTAATTGTCGAGTCATTTATGAGATACAATATGTTTTTAAGTGTACCTCACCTAAAAGATATTCCTTGTGCATATATGTTCCTTTCATCGGTTTATTTATAAACAAATTGTTCAAAGTTATTTCACTTTTATCCACAATTACTGTGGTATCATCTTGACTTATTATTTTATCAATGATCATTGCAGGATTGTATTGGGTTAGTTTTCAGTTAGACATTTCTATATTAAATCGTAGATTGAACTACTATTCTTCATTAAAACTTTTTCATGCATACTATCAAATTGTATACCAACAAACCAATTTTATTTGATAGATTTTTTTTTTTTTAAAATAACTTTTTAAACACATGTTATTCCGGCATGCAAATAAACTAATTTAAGATCATCACATGATTAACATTCACTTTAAAATTTGTAAAAACTGAATTTCATAAACAACATAGGGAAGAAAATTAATTAAAAGTAAATAGAATAAAGAAAGTAGAACTGATTTATGTCGCCACTTCCTTCTTGATTCCCCCCATTGACATAGTTTCCCCTAGAGAAAATCATTTTGAATGCAAAACCACTCCATTGACTATATGTAGTTGGTCAATCTTCAAGTCCCTCTGTTTCAAGATTCAATTGGTTTCTTTGTTGTTTTTTTTGTTTAATTCCACATAGAAATGGAAATACTAGAATTCTTAGATTTTTGGTGATGCAATCTTGCAACAAACCGCGAGATTTAAACCATGATAATCTCAAGTGAGCATGTTTACCAAAGGTAACTACTATTAGTTTTGTAAATTAAAGGAATGTCATTTCAAAACGGTGGCTTTACTGATTAGTTCTTGATAAGGACTCAATAGTCAACACATCGCATTTACTCTGTGTTTACATATTCTTGTATAGGGTAAAATATGGTATGTTTAGTAATTACATAAAAGGGTGGCACGTGGAACCGAAGGCAGATGATAGCCAGGACCAAAGACAACCATTTCATTTGTTATCGAAAGGAATGATGCTCATAAAAATACAATATATGTCTGTCATCTGGTAGCATTTAATGGAGAATATTCTACAGCATTTAATACACAACCCGTTACAAAGAATTGGCCATTCATGCTCACCTTTACATATTTTTCAATGGCCCTCGTAATTGACATTAAAGAATGGCATGATATTAGGACCTTATTCCCTAGGTGCAACTATAAATAGTGAGCTATGTTATCATTGTAAGGAGAGGAATTTTCTTGGAAATTTATGCTATAATCTACTCAAAACTTTATACAATTTTACCTTCTTACTTTTCGATTTCGTTATTGTTGTGCTCGGAAGCCTTGCTCCCGTAATCATTGTTTCTACCATTTCATCTTCATCTCAAGGCTAAGTATTGCATATTTCTTCAACTCTTTTACTATTTCAGGATCAAATTAATTCATTTGTCTAGAAATCACGTATAAATTCAACTGTACCGTTTTATGGGTATACAGTTTGGCGCCCACATGGAGCCTAGATAGGTGTGTAATTAAGTTGGTCCTTGCTTATTTTACTAACATATTTTTATTATTTATCCTTAGCAAAATATCACAGAAAATGACAGATAATGGTGTTACCAGCACACACAATCTCGAGGTCCATGCAGACCAGCCTCAGCACAAGAATTCAATCAGCGATACCCGCAACGAAGGGAGTGATGCCATGCCAATCCATGGCAAACGGTACCCGCGTCATGTTCGGGAGGAGACCCTTGATGATGCTGAAGAGGAGAATGTTGTTGAAGCGGTAAGGATCCTGCAGGAGCAACAAGAGGCCATTCTAGGCCACCTCACACGACATGATAAGGTTATGACAGAACTAAAGCAGGTGTTGTCGGGCTCTTCCAATAATGCGAATGGACGAGGTCCAGTTCCTCCCGGTGCTCTCGCCAATCAAACAATGCAGAGGGTCGACAACAACACCCCAAGGGGCGAAGTAAGTTTTGATGAGGCCGGGGGAGTGGGTCCAGACACAACAACGAGAGCGATCCCTTTAAAAGTAAACTCTTACGGTTTATGAGGGAAGTGAATGCCCACATGGACCAAATTACGGGCGCCCCACCAGTGCTGAAAGGGCTGGACTTAAAGAAGTACACTCAGTTGCCATACAAACCAAGAGCTGCACCAGAATTGATCCCAAAGCAGTTTAAAATGCCGGACATGCTAAAATATGATAGGACTTCAGACCCTCAGGAGCATATTGTCACATATACAATGGCGGTGAAGGGGAGCGATTTAGCTCCCCACGAGATTGAATATGTTTTGCTGAAGAAATTCGGAGAGACTCTCACGAGGCGAGCCTTCACGTGGTATTCGCTGTTGCCCGAGCGTTCCATAGATTCCTGTGAAATGCTCGCGAATTCTTTTATTAAGGCTCATGCCGGGGCTAGAAAGGTGCAGGCCCGGAAGTCCGACATATTCAAAATTGCACAAGGAGAATCCGAGTTGCTGCGGGAATTTGTCAACCGGTTCCAAAAGGAGAGAATGTTTCTCCCTGTTGTTCCGGATGAATGGGCAGCTGAAGCATTCACCAAGGGCCTGAATCCGAGAAGTTCTAATGCTTCCCGAAAATTAAAGGAAAGCTTGCTTGAGTTCCAAGCGACGACTTGGGCAAATATTAACAACCAGTACGAGTCCAATATAAGGATTGAAGATATTCAAATTGGCTTCTCGGCGTCGGCAAAAGGTCTAGAGAAGAATAAACAAAAATAAAAAGATGATATCGACATAGATAGACGGTCTCCGAGAGGCCATATTTTGCCTTACGAACGGGTCGAAGGACCCGACAAAGGTTTTTGGTCGGCAGACAAGTTTGTTACCGACAGAAGAACTGATCGCGGAAGGAACAACAGATCATTGCAGGACAAGGAACCGTCACGCTCTCGAATCCTTCCTATACCAGGCTATCAGAATACAACTTCAACATCAGTGTAGTAGAGTTGGTATCGGCTATGAGGAATATTAAAGAAGCACGGTTCCCTAGTCCGATGAGGTTTGATCCCAGCCAGAAGGATCCTAATTTATGTGCGAATACCACGGGATGAATGGCCACCAATCTTGGGACTGCAATCATCTATATGAAGAGGTGGAGAAATTACTAAAAAATGGCCATCTCAGAGAATTATTAAGTGACCGGGCCAAGAACAATTACGGTCGCAAATGTGATAACGCGGAGCCCTCAAAAACAGGAGAAAACCCCTCACGCCTGATGATCAACATGATTTTCAGGGGGAACGAGATTAACGAAGTTACCTTCTCGGCATCAAAAAAGAGGAAGGTAACATTAACACATGGTAAGAGGCTCGGGGTAATCGCTGAGTACAACATCACTTTAACGGAAGAAAATGCAAACGGATTGTTGCTACCGTACAATGACGCATTGGTAATTTTTTTGAATGTATTAGATTTTAAATCAAACGTGTTCTGGTGGATTCAGGAAGTTCGGCCAATACCATACAATGGAGGGTATTTGAGCAAGCCAAATTTACTAGAAGTGTAACAAAACTCCTCACCGGGTTCAATCTCGCAAGCGTAACAACCCGAGGAGATATCCTGCTGCCCTCAAATGATGAGCGAGTGATTAAGACAACCCTTTTTGAGGTTGTGGACGGTGATATGTGTTATAATATAATTCTGGGAAGACCATGGTTGCATGAGATGAGAGTCGTACAAACATATCATCAGTTGCTGAAATTCCTAACTCCCGAAGGGATAAAATAGATAAAAGGAGACCAACCGGCAACAAGGGAGATGAATGCGATTTTCGTTTCCAGTAGCAAAGAGAAGGAGCGTGCAGCATAGCAATTACAGGAATCAGCGCCTGCTCCCAAATCAAGTGAAGTTAACCAGGGGGAAGGAGCGTCAGAATCTTATCAGGTGCCAAGATATTTCTAGGTACCAGAAGAGATGGACACAACGAAGTCCACAGCAGAAGAGCTCGAGCAAGTTGCATTGTTTAAAAAGTTCTTGGAGAGAAAATTCCACTTGGGGACTGGATTGCACCCTGAGCTCAGGTCTGGATTTATTGAATTTCTTAAATATAATGCCAATTGTTTTGCATGGTCGCATACGGATATGACAGGTATCCCGATGGAAGTGGCCATACACAATTTAAGATTGGATTACAGCATCCCTCCGGTAAGACAAAAGAAACGCCTTATTGCGGAAGCCACAAATAAATTCATCAAAGAAGAGGTAACTCGCCTACTTGATATCGGTTAGATCCGAGAGGTAAAATATCTAGACTGGCTAGCTAATGTTAGTAGTTCCTAAGAAGAAAAATAAATTTCGTATGTGCGTTGACTATAAAGATTTAAATAAGGCGTGCCCAAAGGGATCATTCCCACTGCCAAACATCGATCAAATGATTGATGCAACGGTCGGGCACGAGTTAATGAGTTTCCTCAATACTTACTCTGGGTACAACCAAATTAAGATGAACACGTATGATCAGGAAAAAACTTCGTTCATAACGAATTTCAGCACATATTGCTATAATGTGATGCCTTTTGGGCTAAAGAATGAAGAAGCCACTTATCAACCGCTCGTAAACAAGGTGTTTGAAAAATAGATAGGGAAAACCATGGAAATTTATATAGACGATATGCTTGTTAAGTTTTTGAACGCATGTGATCACCTTAAGCATTTGCAAAAAACTTTTGACATCCTAAGGGAATATAACATAAAGCATAACCCCGAGAAATGTGCGTTCGGGGTCAGCTCCGGAAAGTTCCTAGGATTTTTGGTATCACAAAGAGGGATTGTGGTAAATCCCGACAAAATCAAAGCCATCGAAGACATCCCGATCCAGATATCAAACGTGAAAGAAGTTCAAAGGCTCACATCGAAATTGGCCACTTTGAGCAGGTTCATTTCACAATCATCAGAGAAATGCCACCGTTTCTTCACGCTACTCAAAAAGAAAAACAACTTCAAATAGACCCCGAAATGCCAGCAGACTTTGAGGGATTTGAAAAGATACTTGTCAAGCTCTCCGCTACTATCAAATCCAGAGGAAGGAGAAATACTGTTGATATACCTAGCAATCTCAGAGGTAGCGGTAAACATCATTTTAGTCTGTGAGGATTAAGGTACGCAATCTCCCATTTATTACGTTAGTAGAATTTTAATGGGGGTAGAAACTCGCTACCCGCATTTGGAAAAGCTGGCCTTAGCTCTCGTAGTCGCTGCTCGGAAGCTGAGGCCTTACTTCTAATATCACCTGATAGTTTGGTGACTACCTTTTCCCTGCGGAATATCCTTCACAAACCCGAACTCTCTGGTAGATGGGCCAATTAGGCCATCAAAATTGAGCGAGTTCGACCTAGAATATAAACCTAGCACTGGGATTAAGTCGCAAGTTTTGGCTAACTTCATGGATGATTTCATTTCGGGATTGCTGCCTCTGGCAACCAGAGAAGCAGTAATGGTGTCAGAATCGACATCAGGAGTTTGGATCTTATATACGAATGGAGCTTCCAACGTAAAGGGGTCCGGGTTTGGCATAGTATTAACCACGCCTTCAGGAGAAACCCTAAGGTAGGCCATAAGTTTGAAGTTTCGATATATGTCTCGACTTGATTTGATATGTTTCGGCGTCGGATGTAGAAGTTTGAAGTTTTAAAGTTTATTAGGTTTGAATCGATGTGCAATTCATATTTTAGCATTGTTTGATGTGATCTAAAGGCTCGACTAAGTCCGTATGATATTTTAGGACTTGTTGGTAAGTTTGGTTGAGGTCCTGGGGGACTCAAGTTAATTACGGATGGTTAACGGATCAAATTTGGACTTGTGAGAATGGCTGAAGGCACCAGTTCTGGTGTAATCGCACCTGCGCAAGATTGACCGCATGTGGGATCTTGTAGAAGCAAGCATTTGGGTGCAGAAGCGGGGCTGGGTGAAATGGTCAGTGGTCGCAGATGCAACGTGAAGGCCGCATAAGCGGAGTCGCTTCTGCGGAAGAGTGATCGAAGAAGCGGACGAGTGCTTGGGAGGCTTGTTCGCAGAAGCAGATGAGTTTGAGCAGATGCGCACCCGCATAAGCGGTCTTTGAATCGCATAAGCGGAATTTCGTAAGGAACAGGGCCCCCAGAAGCGGTCTTTGAACCTCAGAAGCGGAATTTCGCAAGGAAGCTGGGCCCGCAGAAGTGGATGGGAGGCCCGCAGAAGCGAGTCCGTAGGAGCAGATGAGGAGACCGCAAGAGCGAGGGAAACCGTAGAAGTAGATAAGTTGTCGCTTCTGCGACGCCGCAGAAGCGGAAGTGCTGGACAGAACACTTAAATACAAGGGTTCGCGATTTTGCTTCATTTTAAACATTTTGAGCTCGGGTCTTGGAAATATTTGAGAGCATTTTCGAGGGATTTTTGAGGTAAGTCTCTTGTACTCATTTTTGGTAAATAATATTGTTTCCCCATTGATTTTCCCACCTAGTTGTGTTTGTTTAAAGTGAAATTTGGGAGTTGAGGCTAAGGATTTAGAGAGTTTAATTTGAGGATTTGAGGGTCGAGTTGATGTCAGATTTTGGTAAAATTGGTATGGTTGGAATCGTGGTCGAATGGGTGTTCGTAGTTTATGACATTTACCCAATTCCGAGAAGTGGGCCAGAGTCGACTTTTTGGGGCGACTTTTTGATTCATTGCTAAAGTCGTAGATTTATGATTTAAATTAGTTTCTTGTAGTTGAATTCATGATATGTATTAACTAGATTTGGGCCATTCGGAGTCGGAAAATCGAGGGAAAGACATCCTTATCGATTGATCGTGCGAGATATGAGGTAAGTGACTTGTCTAACCTTGTGTGGGGAAATCCCCTTAGGACTTGGTACTATTGTAACAATTTGTGATATGTGAGCGCCATGTACGCGAGGTGAAGAGTGCGTACACGGGCTAATTATGGAAATTCCGGTTCTTTCTGAGTAGATTTTTTTTCAATTCCTTAACTGAGTTGCCTTAACATGCGTAGCTGTCATATTTAGCCTAGTATCGCGTGTCTACGTGTCTTAACCTCTACTTGAAATTCATGCAACATGCTTAGTAAAATTACATGTTTCCTTGATTATTGAATTCGTTCTTTAACTGTAGGATTTCTTCCCATAAATTCGTGGTTCCATAATTTATGAGTTGCATATTTACTTTTGGGAATACGAGGTGATACCTCAAGAGATCCCCCAGCTTGCATATTTACTTTTGAGACTACGAGGCGGTACCTCGGGAGATCCCCTTGTTTTTGCATATTTACTTTTGGGACTACGAGGCGGTACCTAGGGAGATCCCCTTATCGTGCATATTTACGTTTGGGACTACGAGGTGGTACCTCGGGACATCCCCTTATTGTGTATTTACATTTGGGATTACGAGGCGGTATCTCGGGAGCACTTCTGTTGTTTACCTCTATTTGTTGTGCTGTTACCTTTCTGAAATTTCTTGTTGTTCATTTCTCAGTCATTTCATTGTATTATTATATTTTCTGTCTCATTTTCTTTTATTCCAGTAGGGCACTGACCTGACCTCGTCACTACCCTATCAAGGTTAGGCTTGGCACTTACTAGGCACCGTTGTGGTGTACTCATACTATACTTCTGTACATCTTTTTGTGTAGATCCAGGTTCTTCCTATAGACCAAATACAAGTGAGTTGGACCGCACGTGGAGACTTCAAGGTATATCTGTCAGCGTCCGCAGATCTCGGAGTCCCCTCTATCCTTATTATGTTGTTTCCCTCATTCTCTTTAGACTTTGATGTATAGAGACATTTAGTATTTTTTCTTAGAAGCTTGTGACTTATTTCTACCGGGTTTTGGGAGTTGTAATTATAAAAAAGAAAATTGCAGTTCTTGTTTATATTTCATATGTTGAGATTGAGTTCAGTTTTATATTCAGTTATTCTGCAAATTGTTAGGCTTACCTAGTCTTAGAGACTAGGTGACATCACGACATCCTACGGAGGGGAAACTGGGGTCGTGACAAGTTGGTATTAGAGCTCTAGGTTCATATATGTTATGAGTTACCAGCAGGTTTGGTTGAGTCTCGCGGATCGGTACAGATATGTCTGTACTTATCTTCGGGAGGCTATGGAACTGTTAGGAAAAGCTTCACTTCTTTGATTCCTTATTATGCGAGATTTTGACTTTGGATTCTAAATTTTTGTCTTTCTATTTTCTCACAGATGGTTAGGACACGTACAGCTGGATCAGATGACCACACACCCGCACCCTACTAGAGCCGCGAGAGGCCCAGGCCGGGTAGAGGCTAAGGATGTCCACTTGGTGTACCCAGAGCACCCGCATAAGCTGCTACAGAGGAGCCACCAGTAGCTCCAATTGGAGGGTAGGCACCTGAGACGCCTGTTGCTACACCAGCCCTCCAGGAGACTCTAGCCTGGTTTCTGAGCATTTTTAGCACCTTGGCTCAGACAGGATTGATACCACTTGCTCCTGCCACATCTCAGGATGAGGGGAGGAGCATAGACTCCCCTTGTCGGTACCCCAGAGCAACGGGTTCAGGTAGACCAGGTTCCAGAGATCATACTAGTGCAGCCGATAACTCCAATTCAGCCTGAGGTTCGGGCTGCAGATTCTGAGGTAGAGCAGCTCAGGCTCGAGAGGTACAAGAAGTACCACCCTCCTACTTTTAGTGGATTGGCGTCAGAGGATGCCCAGGGTTTTCTTGAGGAGTGCCACTATATCCACCGTACTATAGGTGTTGCGGAGACTAGTGGGGTTTCTTTCACTACGTTCTAGCTTAGAGGAGCAGCCTATTAGTAGTGGCGCGTATACGAGTTGGATATTCTGGATGAGGAAACTTCCCTCACTTGGACTCAGTTCTCAGATATGTTCTTGAGGGAGTATGTTCCCTAGAGTCTCAGAGATGCTTGGCGCACAGAGTTTGATCAGTTGTGCCAGGGTTCTATGACCGTGTCGGAGCATGTGGTCCGATTCAATTATTTGGCTAGGCATTCACCAGCTTTGGTTGCTACTGTTTGAGAGCGGGTTTGTCGGTTTATTGAGGGGCTCATTTTCAATATCAGATTAAGCATGGCTCGAGAGTTGGAGATGGATATTGCGTACCAGCAGGTAGTAGGGATTGCTAGGAGGTTAGAGGGTATGCTGATTCGGGATAGAGAGGAGAGAGAGGCCAAGAGGTATCGAGAGTCTGGAACTTATAGTGGTACTTGTGCCCCAGCTACAGCTCATCATGGCAGGGGTTATATGGGTCACCCCGTCCATTCAGCACTTCTAGCCGCCAGCGGTGCTCTGGCCACTACTAGGCCCTAGGATCCTTATTATGCATGGCCAGTGTCTTGTGTGCCTCTTGTACGGGGTGCTTTCAGTTGTCAGTCTAGTCGATCAAGACCGAGCCAGTTGCATCAGCCACGTCCTCCGAGAGCTTGTTTTGAATGTGGTGACACTCGCTATATGGTGAGGGATTTCCCCAGATTTAGGAGGGGTACACCTCCACAGATTTCTCAGGCGCCGTGTGCTCCACCAGGTCTTCAGGCTATGGTTACAGCACCAACTATCACCCCACCTGCACAACCATCTAGAGGTGGAGGTCGAACAGGTAGAGGTCTCCCTAGAGAGGGAGGCCAGGACAAATATTATGCCCTTCCTGCTAGGACGAAGGCAGTTGCATCAGATTCTATTATCACAGGTATTGTTCATGGTCTGTCATAGATATGCATCGGTCTTATTTGATCCAGGCTCCACTTATTCCTATGTGTCATCTTATTTTTCTTCATATTTGGGTATATCCCATGATTCTCTGAGTTCACCTGTCTATGTGTCTACACCTGTGGGTAATTCTATTGTTGTTGACCGTGTGTAACGTGTTTGATTGTTCTTAGTAGTTTTGAGACCAAAGCCAATTTATTATTGCTTAGTATGGTAGATTTCGATGTTGATTTGGGCATGGACTGGTTGTCTCCCTATCACGCTATCCTTGATTGTCATTCTAAGACGGTGACATTGGCTATGCTAGGTCTATCGCGACTAGGTGGAGAGGTACCTCAGATCGTGTTCCTAGCAGGGTTGTCTCATTTCTTAAGGCTCAGTTAATGGTTGAGAAGGGGTGTGATGCTTATCTGGCTTATGTGAGGGATGTTATTGTTGATACTCCTACCGTTGAGTCTGTTTCGGTAGTGAGGGACTATTCAGATATATTCTCGATAGATCTTTCGGGCATGCCGTCCGATAGAGATATTAACTTTGGCATTGATTTATTACCGGGCACTCAGCCCATTTCTATTCCACCTTATCTTATGGCCTTAGTAGAGTTGAAGGAGTTAAAGGAACAATTGCAAGAGTTGCTCGATTAAGGCTTCATTCGGTCCAGTGTGTCGCCTTGGGGTGCTCCTGTCTTGTTTGTGAAGAATAAATATGGTTCTATGCAAATGTGTATCGATTATCGCCAGTTGAAGAAGGTTACAGTGAAGAACATGTATCCATTTCCACGTATTGATGACCTATTTGATTAGCTTCAGGGTGCCAGAGTGTTCTCTAAGATCGACTTGCGTTCAGCCTATCATCAGTTGAAGATTTGGGAGTGAGATATCCCGAAGACTGCATTCAAGACTCGGTATGGTCATTACGAGTTCCTTGTGATGTATTTTGGGCTGATTAACGCCCCAACAATATTTATGTACTTGATGAACAGTGTATTTCAGCCCTATCTTGACTCCTTCATCATTGTGTTTATTGACGACATTCTGGTGTACTGCCGGAGTCAGGAGGATCATGAGAAGCACCTAAGGACTGTGCTTCAGACCTTGAGAGAAAAGAAGTTGTATGCAAAATTTTCGAAGTGTGAATTCTATCTAGATTCAGTGGCATTTTTGGGGCATGTGGTATCGAGTGAGGGGATCAAGGTAGACCCGAAGAAGATTGAAGCAGTGCAGAGTTGGCCCAGACCATCCTCAGCTACGGAGATCCAGAGTTTTCTTGGCTTGGCGGGGTATAATCGTCTATTTGTAGAGGGTTTCGCATCTATTGTAGCACCTATGACCAGAATGACCGAGAAGGGCGCTCCGTTCATGTGGACCGAAGAGTGTGAGGAGAGCTTTCAAAAGCTCAAGACTTCTTGGACTACAGCCCCAATGTTAGTGTTGCCTACTGGTTCGGGGTCCTATACGGTATATTATGATGCATCGCGCATTGGTCTCGGTGTAGTGTTGATGCAGGACGGTAGGGTGATTGCCTACGCGTCTAGACAGTTGAAGGTATATGAGAAGAACTATCATGTCCACGACCTCGAGTTAGCAGCTATTGTTCATTCCTTGAAAATCTGGCGACACTACTTTTATAGTGTCCCTTGTGAGGTTTTCACCCATCACCGGATTCTACAACATCAGTTTAAACAAAAGGATCTTAACTTGAGGCAGCGGAGATGGTTGGAGCTACTTAAGGATTATGACATCACCATTCTCTATCATCCCAGGAAGGCTAATGTGGTGGCCGATGCCTTGAGTCGCAAGGCGGAGAGTTTGGGCAGTTTAGCATATCTACCAGTAGCAGAGAGGACTTTAACCTTGGATGTTCGGGCCTTGGCCAACCAGTTTTTCAGATTGGATGTTTTCGAGCTGAGCCAAGTTTTGGCTTGTGTGGTTTCTCAGTCTTCTATTTATGATCATATCAGGGAGCGTTAGTACGATGACCCCAATCTGCTTTAATCTCAGCCAACCGCTCCGAAGAATAAGTAGTACCAGCTGGAATAAAATGTGCAGACTTGTTCAATCGATCCACAATCACCCAAATAGCATCAAACTTCCTCAACGTCCGTGGGAGTCCAACTACAAAGCCCATGGTAATACGCTCTCATTTCCACTCCGGAATTTCAAGTCTCTGATGCTCATACTTCACCTGTTGACAATTTAAACACTGGGCTACAAATCCAACTATATCTTTCTTAATTTTTCTCCACCAATAGTATTGTCTCAAGTCCTGATACATCTTAGCGGCACCCGAATGAATGGAATATCGCGAATTGTGGGCTTCTTTAAAAATCAACTCACGTAGTCCATCTACATTTGGCACACAAATCCGACCCTACATCCTCAACATCCCATCATCTCCAATTGTAACATCTTTGGTATCATCGTGCTGAAATGTGTCCTTTAGGACAAGCAAATGAGGATCATTATACTGGCGCTCTCTGATGCAGTCATATAAGGAAGACCACGAAACCACACAAGCTAAAACCTGACTGGGCTCCGAAATATTCAATCTCACGAAGTGATTGACCAAGGATTGAACATCAAATGTAAGAGGCCTCTCACCAATAGTAATGAATGCAAGGCTACCCATACTCTCCGCCTTCCTACTCAAGGCATTGGCCACTACATTGGCCTTCCCGGGATGATACAGAATAGTAATATCTTAATCCTTTAGCAGCTCCAACCATCTCCGCAACCTCAAATTTAGATCCTTCTGTTTGAATAAGAGCATGTAAATTCCTCACAAGACACACCATAGAGATAGTGCCTCCAAATCTTTAATGCATGAACAATGGTTGTTAATTCTAAATCATGAATAGAGTTGTTCTTTTCATGTGGCTTCAACTAGCATGAATCATAAGATATCACTCTACCCTCCTGCATTAAGACACACCCAATACCGATCCGAGAAGCATCACAATATTCCAGACCAAATATGCGTTCGAACGAAAAGAATTCCACTCAACAATTCTTTACTCACATTACCAGTAAGCCATGAAAACAACTATTGCATTACACCTATCCCATTGATGCCCTAAGGTTGGCCCTTATGTGTCTCTGGTGATCGTGCCATCTATAAAACATAGCTTATTCCTTCCTAGGAGTGAAACTCTCATCGATCTGTCCCACAAAGTGTAATTCTCCATACCTACGAGCTGAATGCCAACAGATAGTGAACCAGGAGCATCAAAAGGGTGATGATACAGGGGATGATTATGGTCAATGACCACTGGAGACGGAATAGACGTCCCTAAATCTGATATCTCATCAATCGCCATTAAAACTTTCAATTATACAGAATACAGAACTATAATTATGACGAAAAAGCAAAGAATTATGAACAAAATTGAAAATAACAAACACATCTAGGGTTGGTTTCAAATACGAATTAGGATTCAAAATTTTCACTAGAAATGTCGATGAATCTCTCGATCATCTTCAATATGCGAAGAACAATCCCTAGATCCTATCGACAGGAAGCTCTGATACCGTGACAAAACACGTCGAATTATCAATTCTAGAAACAGAGAAGAAGAGAAAAACAGAGGACGAAAATTGTGAGCACATGCTGAGCTCAAAACTAATTTTCAGAATGAATTGTATTGTATGTAACCAGATGCATACTCAAAACTTCCACTAACTACATTAACTAACTTCCTATCAGCTGACTCAGCAACTAACTATGGTACATCAAGACAAGTAGCTAACTCCTTCACATGGAATAACATATGGACTGACCTGTTTATATATGGCTTCTAACATTTTGACCACTTGTAAATTCTATAGAGAACAAGTATTTAATGGTAAGTAGGTAATGCCAACAACACTGAAGTCCAATTTACAGAAAATAGGATCATATTTCAATCAAAAAGGTCATTTGAACAAAGTGATCTATTAATTACAGATTGCTATTTTAAATTAGATATGCACATTAATGCAAATACAATCATACTTGCATGGAGAAATATTAGTGTTCGTATACAAGACATGATTAAAGCATTTAAAACTAATAAAGTGTCAAGCATCATTAACTAAATCAAAGAAGGGAAAGAATGAAAGGTAACAAAATAACATATATAGAAAATATATTAGCAGCATTTGATAAAATGAGTACTTTATGTACTTATTCTGCATTTGAGATTGAAAGCATTAGTAGAAGTCCATTGTTCATGGCCTAGAAAAAAAAGGGGGGGAGGGGTGAAGAGAAGAGAACTGCCAATCTTGTAGTTTCACAAAACGAACACAACTGCAATTGTACTTAATTCTCATAGAGTGCATATTTGGATACCAATTATTTCTTCTCCACTTGTGCAACATCAACTGGGCGTGCCAACCTCAACTTTATCGGTTTATGGTCCGAAATGTCGCTTTCTAGACTCGTTGCTGTTACACGTTGAAATGAACTATAAAATTTCTCAGTGCAGATTATCCTATCAATTTTGGATAATCTTTGTGGTGGTTTGGTATCTCCAAATATAAAGGGGCTGAAATCTAAAATACCGGGGCTATTGGTAAAATTGACGAAGTTTCTCATCTGCTCTTTTGTATTTGGAGATGTGATGCTTCTCTCTGATGGGCGAGTTAGATTAGCATCCCCCATCATAAGCCATGATGTATCATATAACTTATTACGTGACTTAGGATGTGGTTTCAATTTTAATGGTCCTAAATCTAGACCATATGTTGGATCTACATAAACTCCATGAAATTTGAACTTAACCGATGGATATTGGAGCAGTTGAATATTTGCCGATATATATTTTTCAATCCCTCTGAGGTTTTCTTTGTGATATCTAAAAGATATATCATAGATTATCCTATTTGCCGAAATATATTTGTCCCATAGTAACACCAAGTTTTCATGTTTACGGTTAGTTTTCCATTCGATGTGCATTTCGCACTCTTGCGGTATTACCAAGTGAGGTTTGTACATTCCATGAAATAATTTCCAAGTAATCTTCATTGGAAATGTTCGATGAACTTGAAGCGCTCATTCTGTTATGCTTCTCTCTTTTTTCAAACTCTAGTTCTCTCTTCTTTCTTTTTTTTTTGAATTTGTATAGCGTCTATAAGTAAGAAATGGTTCTTGGTGCATATATATAGAGTTCTTGGTATATATGTATCCCCTACAGCTCTTCTTAATTATTGGGGTATTTCCTATCCTAAAGATAAATCAGAGATGAAAAACACTGAATTTCCAGTTGTATTATTTAACTTGTTCTTTTTTTTTTATCTCCTTTCCATAATGATGCAGACTGCTCCTTTATAAAATAGGAACCAAATAAATTTCACTTCATATGAAGTACGTCTTCAACTTTCTTTGATACTTTGTAGTACTCTAGAACTTTAATGTAAAAGATTTGAGATTTTTCTTTGTTCTGTTTACTGACTTTTTTCAAACTTTATCTTCTCACGTACAATATAAAGAGGGCAATATATTACCGCAACAGGTGTTTTCATCTACTTGCAAATTTTCTTACAGCTTTTTGCACAACTCACTTTTGAAAATATGAAAACTTGACTTGTGCCCTCGCTATGACACAACCATTCAATATTTCTTCACAAGGCTAAAGATAAATTAGAGTTGGTGAAGCCAAACCTTTACCTCTTTTTTCATAAATATAATGTCTCTTTTCGTCTTCTTGAGCCGAGGGCCTTTCATAAACAGTCTCCCTATACTCTTCGGAGTAGGGGTAAGGTCTGCGTACACTCTACCCTCTACAGACCCCACTTGTTAGAACTCACTGGGTTGTTGTTGTTGTTGTTGTTGTTGCTATTGTTGTATTCAGTAAATGCATTATGCTGACACGAGATTCGTTCTACTATGGGAACAAAATAAATTCCATTTCAAATAGAACTTTGAAATCTTTCTTTTTTTCTTTCTTTTATTCTGAGGTACAATATTAAGAGAGTAAGTATTTGGAATAATACATCTTTAAGAAATCTACTTTATCAAAAACGTTATCTCTAAAAGAGATCAAATAACTTCCTTCACTTATGAATTGAAAAAATACTTTTTTTTGGTAATAATTTGAATTCTCGCTTTATTTTGTTTGTCTCAATTCTCAATTCTGAATAATGTTAGTGTTCTATTTTTCTTTTCTAACGTATAATATAATGTTTATGGATTAGAAATATTCCTTTAAAACTTTCATGCTCAACGTCATATTTTCATGTTCACTTATGTGTGCTTTAATTTCTAAATATTGTACAACCTAAACAAATATTTTTATAAATAAACAGGCAATTATCAATTTATTATTTTTCATATAAATTTGTAATAGTTATTATTTTCTTTTTTATTAAGTTAGCTAAATAAATTTAACTCATAATTTCCAGCATTTTATATACACATATGGCTTTAACTTTTTATTTGTAACTCCCACTCATTTTCATCCTTCCAGCTTAAAAAGTGCAAGTACTTTGATATTTGAAGCATTAATCCTCTCTTATCTCCAGGGCAGGGGTAAGGTCTGCGTATACATTACCCTTCTCGGACCCCATTTGTGGAATTCCATTGGGTTGTTGTTGTTGTAATCCTCCTAGAAGTGCATACTGACACAAGCTCCTTTCTCAAATAGGAACAAAATTAAATTTCTTATCTTATGAAGTACATTTTCCAATTCGTGCTTTAAGTTCATTGATACTTTCTACTTTCTAGTACTAATACTTTAATGCTATAGATTTGAGATTTTTGTTTTTTTTTTCTTTTCATTTTTGTTTGTTTGTTTTTTCTTTATCTTCTCAGGTATAAGTATTAATGTAACGACCCGATTTATTATTTTTAGTATTTACGCTTCTTTCAACTACTTGAAATCTTGAATAGCTTCATATGATGTATTATGACGTGTGTGAATTGTCGATTTTGATTTTTAGGTGTTTCGGGATTGGTTCGGAAAAATGAATTTCATGTTGGAAACTTAAATGAGAAGGGTTGATCGGAGTTTGAATTTTGCGCAAACGAATCCGGAATAGATTTTTGATGATTCCAATAGCTCCGTATGGTGATTTTGGACTTGACAGCGTGTCCGTAAAATTATTTGGAAGTCCGTAGTTAAATTAGGCTTGAATTGGCTAAAATGGAGATTTAAGTTTAGAAGTTTGACCGGGGAGTTGACTTTTTAAAATCGGGGTCGGAATACGATTCTGGAAATTGGAATAGGACCGTTATGTTATTTATGACTTGTGTGCAAAATTCGAGTTCAATAGAAAACCTCACAATTACAGATTCAAAACACTCCCAAAACCCGGTGTCACTGCGTACATGAGCATCTAAATAATAACAAAGTCTGACTGACAAAAACCCTGTCTGAACAATATAGAACAGTTCAATAACTGAAATGAAGAGAGTCAAGGTCAGTGGACGCCAAGCAGCTACCTTGATAGTCTCTAGCTGATAACACTCTGAGATTTGACAGTCTCCGTGTCCGGAACCACCTGGATCTGCACACGAGGTGCAGAGTGTAGTATGAGTACAACCAACTCAATAAGTAACGAGACTAACCTTTGGGCTGAAAGTAGTGACGAGCTCAACAGGTATAGTCCAGTATAGAAATAACAGTACGAAAATGTAGGCATGCTTTCAAGTTCAACAGTTAAACTCAGTATAAAAAAAAAGATCAATACTGCATTATATGAGGAATATAACATCTTAGTGGAAAACCTCGTGTACCCACGATCACTAATTACTTGGTCACTCATTACTATATTTAGCAAATCCAATCGAGGGAAATTCCATCCCGTATATATATACATCACCTGAAAATCAGCCACTCAGTACCGTACAAGGCCAATCCAGCCCTAGGGTATTTTATCCCCGAATATAAATAAACAAGATCCATGTCCAGGGAATTCATCATAATTATAAATAAATAAGGAAAGTCCATGCCCTGGAAAATCCATCCCGAATATAAAATCATCTACGCTCACTCTGGGGGGTGCAGACTCTGGAGGGGCTCCTTCAGCCCAAGCGTGATATAAAGTCGATATGACCTTCTGCAGGCGGGTAGTCCCGATCCATATAATAATAAAGCCTATAAGGCCTGCTGCAGCCGGGCGACCCCAATCCATAGAATAATAATATATATAACGCCAATATGGCCTGCTGCAGGGAGGAAGCCCCGATCCCATCAATATCCTCAAGAGAGTCAAGGTTAGTGGACGCCAAGCAGCTACCTTGATAGTCTCTAGCTGATAACACTCTGAGATTTGACAGTCTCCGTGTCCGGAACCACCTGGATCTGCACACGAGGTGCAGAGTGTAGTATGAGTACAACCAACTCAATAAGTAACGAGACTAACCTTTGGGCTGAAAGTAGTGACGAGCTTAACAGGTATAGTCCAGTATAGAAATAATAGTACGAAAATGTAGGCATGCTTTCAAGTTCAACAGTTAAACTCAGTACAAGTAAAATTGATCAATACTACGTGATATGAGGAATATGACATCTTAGTGGAAACCCTCGTGAACTCACGATCACTAATTACTCGGTCACTCAGTACTGTAAATGGCCAATCCAGCCTAGGGAAATTCCATCTTGTATATATATACATCGGCTGACAATCAGTCACTCAGTACCGTATAAGGCCAATCCAGCCCTGGGGTATTTTATCCCCAAATATAATTGATTCGGACAAGATCCATGTCTAGGGAATTCATCACAATTATAAATGAATAAGGCAGGTCCATGCCATGAGATATTCATCCCAAATATATAATCATCTACGCTCATTGTAGGGGGTGCAGATTCCGGAGGGGCTCCTTTAGCCCAAGCGTGATATAAAGCCGATATGGCCTGCTGTAGGCGGGCAGCCCCGATCCATATAATAATAAAGCCTATAAGGCATGCTGCAAGCTGGCAACCCCGATTCGCAGAATAATAATATATATAAAGCCAATATGGCCTGCTGCAAGCGGGCATCCCCAATCCCATCAATATCCTCACAATCGATGACATGACTGAGCATGAAATGTATTTTTTTAAACAATTAAATTCAACAACATCACGACCTTATGGGTCCCAAAATATCGGCATGTAGCCTAAGCATGATCTTTAATACGTATCTCAGCTCCATTTCCCTAACACGTGGAGAATATTCGGATAATAATATGATTCTTTAATTTTACAACTCCACAAAATTTATTTAATTCACAATTTCTATGGTGCACGCCCACACGCTCGTCACCTAGCATGTGCGTCATCTCCTCAGAAATTCGGGGATTCATACCCTCAGAACCAAGTTTAGAAATGTTACTTACCTCAAACCTTGCAAGTTCTTTATTCCAATATTCCTTTACCTCGCAAATCGGTCTCTGAACGCCTCGAATCTAGTCATAATTAATTCAATTCAGTCAAAATAAATTATTAGAATTAATTCCATATGAAAATACTAATTTTACCACAAAATTAGAAATTTAACTCAAAAATCGTTCGTGGGGCCCACATCTCAGAACCCGAAATTTTTTACAAAATATGAATGCTCATTCTACCACGAGTCCAACCATACAAAATTTACCAAATTCCGACATCATCTCGACCTTCAAATCCTCAAATCTTATTTTCATATCCCTAGGCTCAAATCCTCTAATCTCACCTCAAAAACACGTAATCTAGTATAAATACTCAATGATAATCCAATATTATTGACTAACAATGATCACAAGTGAATTACCTCAAGTTTTTTGAGATTTCTCACTTAAAATTCGCCTCAACCCGTGTTAGAAATGTCCAAAAATGCCAAAATCCTACAACCGCTCTGATTTTATTCTGTCCAGGGGTTTTCGCTTCTGCGGCGAAGCTACCTCTTCTACGGCGAAACTGCCGCTTCTATGGCTGATCACGCTTTTGCGGAATTCAGTCCGCTTCTATGGACACGCTTCTGTGAAGCTGCCTCACCAAGAGCCCTTGCGCTTCTGCGATTCAATGCCCGCAGGTGCGGGGCCGCTTTTACGGCTACCTGCCGCTTCTGCGATCACAGCCCCAGCCATGCCTAGCCGCATCTGCAATGGAGAGCTCGCTTCTACGGGCTCGATCCTGCAATGGGATTTCCGCAGGTGCGATTACACTAGCAGCTTCCAACTTCAGTAATTCTCTACGTACCAAACTCGATCCGTTAACAGCCCAAAATCAACCTGAGGCCCCAGGACCTCAACCAAATACACAAACAAGTCTTAAAACATCATACTAACTTAGTCAAAACCTTAAATCATATCAAACAACGCTAAAACCACGAATCATACCCCTATTCAAACTTAATGAAACTAAGAATTTTCAACTTCTAATTTCGATGCTGAAACCTATCAAATCAAGTCCGATTGACCTCAAATTTTGCACAAAAGTCATAAATAACATAACGGTCCTTTTCCAATTTTCAGAATTGGATTATGATCCCGATATCAAAAAGTCAAATTCCCAGTTAAACTTACAAACTTAAATTTTCATTTTAGCCAATTCAAGCCTAATTTAACTACGGACTCTTAAATAATTTTTCGGACACGCTCCCAAGTCCAAAATTACCATATAGAGCTATTGGAATTATCAAAACTCTATTTAAGATTCGTTTGCTCAAAAGTCAAACTCCGGTCAACCCTTCTCATTTAAGTTTCCAACATGAAATTCATTCTTCCGAACAAATCCCGAAAAACCTGCAAATCAAAATCGATAATTCACACACGTCATAATACATCATATGAAGCTATTCAAGACTTCAAATTGTTTAAACGAGCATAAATACTCAAAATGACAAGTCGGGTCATTACATTCTCCCCCACTTAAATATACTTTCATCCTCGAACGTGCAAAGAGTTGTTCCTAAGCCCTTAAATCACTGTTCTACCTTACCACGCACATACCCGGGGGTGATCCCTCGTTACCCTATTCCATATAGGTCTGACCACACAACATAAATGAATATCATTAATTTAACCTTAGCCCATAAACCTTAAAATTAAATTTCCAACATTCAGAATTTCTTTTCAAGACCCGAATCTCACATCTATACACTGTATAAGTCGGAAAAAACTGTATCAATCCATAGCCATAACTCAAGATGTAATCACATGATATATAATACAACTCGCATAGTCGCAGCACCATTTCTGATCTCGGTAACTACTCCAAACCAACCAAGTACTATATTAAACCCCACATTCCACATAACCTCTTTCCAAAACTTTCCTACACTACTGATAGTAAAAGAAACATACAGAATCTCATAACCCCTTATCAGATGAACAAGTCATGGAGCTCTCTCGCCTCAACCAGAACCATAATCACTTTCTAAGACAACTTCCAATGTCATGCTCCCAAATATACCTTAATCAAACCTAATAGTACCCATTCTAGGTCCAATGACCATATATTATTAACTATCCCACAGATATGTCACACCAATATAACTGAAGCCACAACTGCGCAATCCGTGTACCCAAAAATAGAAAATATCTCAAAGAAGAGAACCGTATTGAAAGTTCAACAAACACCACTACAACTGCAATGCTTTAATCTCATCATATATAGTAGAACCAAGACACATGAATCTAATAACGGTAACCAACCCTTCTAGAGCTTACCATAATATAAACCGCATGGATAATTCACGTGCTATAGTAACAATATCTGGACCCGCACGGAAAACTCATGTGCCAATAATATCAGTATATGGATCTGCATGGACAACTCATGTGCCAATAACATAATCCGCCTGGCATGGTCACATGCCTCCAATCTAAGCATATCATGCACGAGCAATCAAATAAGTACACATGTATATGATAAATGAATTTTAAATTCACATAAGGTATTTTCAAAGTGAGTGTTATGGTTGTGGTATTTATGGAGGTTCTTAAGATGAATTATGAAAATATTCCTCGTGGGATGATCGTGCATGAAAGATGTGTTAGTCATTCGAGTGATGGAGTTGGGATCAGTTACGATGATTTATGTGTTCTATGAATTTGGAGACTGGGAGTTCTCAAAAGCATATTGTTTCGGGGTTGCGGCCTGTTTGAGGTGACTATTTTATTTAAACTCAGTGGAGGAGCTAGTTGCATAAATTATTTTTGATAGCTACGTGATATGAGTGCGCATATCTGTGAGGTTTGAGCCCATGTGTTGTTGGAGGTGACGCACATGCTAGGTGACGAGCGTGTGGGTGAGCACCATAGAAATTGTGACTTAAATAAATTCTGTGGAGTTGTAAAATTAAAGAATCATGTTATTATTCGAATATTCTCCACGTGTTAGGGAAATTGAGCCGAGACTCGTATTAAAGATCATGTTTAGGCTACGTGCCAATATTTTGGGACCCATAAGGTAGTATTGTTGTTGAATTTAATTGCTTAAAAATATACATCTCATCCTCAGTCATGTTCATCCATTATGAGGATATTGATGGGATCGGGGCTTCCTGCCTGCAGCAGGCCATATTGGCGTTATATATATTATTATTCTATGGATTGGGGTCGCCCGGCTGCAGCAGGCCTTATAGGCTTTATTATTATATGGATCGGGACTACCCGCCTGCAGAAGGTCATATCGACTTTATATCACGCTTGGGCTAAAGGAGCCCCTCCAGAGTCTGCACCCCCCACAGTGAGCGTAGATGATTTTATATTCGGGATGGATTTTCCAGGGCATGGACTTTCCTTATTTATTTATAATTATGATGAATTCCCTGGACATGGATCTTGTTTATTTATATTCGGGGATAAAATACCCTAGGGCTGGATTGGCCTTGTACGGTACTGAGTGGCTGATTTTCAGGTGATGTATATATATACGGGATGAAATTTCCCTGGATTGGATTTGCTATATATAGTACTGAGTGACCAAGTAATTAGTGATCGTGGGTACACGAGGTTTTCCACTAAGATGTTATATTCCTCATATAATGCAGTATTGATCTTTTTTTTATACTGAGTTTAACTGTTGAACTTGAAAGCATGCCTACATTTTCGTACTGTTATTTCTATACTGGACTATACCTGTTGAGCTCATCACTACTTTCAGCCCAAAGATTAGTCTTGTTACTTATTGAGTTGGTTGTACTCATACTACACTCTGCACTTCGTGTGCAGATTCAGGTGCTTGCGAACATGGAGACTGTTAGATCTCAGAGTGTTATCAGTTGGAGACTATCAAGGTAGCTGTTTGGTGCCCACTGACCTTGATTCTCTTCCTTTCAGTTATTGAACTATTCTATATTGATCAGATAGTGTTCTTATCAGTTAGATTTTGTTATAATTTAGATGCTCACGTACTCAGTGACACCGGGTTTTGGGAGTGTTTTGAATCTGTAATTGTGATGTTTTCTATTGAACTCAAATATTATGTTTCCAATCTTAAAAGATCTTGTGTTTTATAGAGGTTGTCTTCTTGACTAGTATTGAGATAGGCGCCATCACGACGTGCGGATTATGGGTCGTGACAATTAAGAGGGTAAAATTTTATCCACAATCGGTGTTTTTGGAAAATTGATGCATTACATGTATTTGCATAAAAATTCTCTCACTTATCCATGAAGTTCGCAACATTTGCCCCGATAAAACCCAAATATTTAATTCTGCATCTCCCCCAAATTTGCCTACACCTTGAATGTGTTTGAAAAAAGTAGGATCCCAAGTAAAACAATTTTTCTACTCAGCAACCATGCATGGATACTTGCGTCCTCTTTTGTGGTATTCTTATTAGTTCTTTAAAAAGTGGAATTTAATGGCAATCGATGTGTGCGATTTATTCGGTCCATTTTTTGTCATCGGTAAACTTTCAAAGAGAAATACTGATGTTTCCTTGTGTTGGCCCAAGAAAGAGAATAGTTTTGAAGATTGACAAAGGAACTCATATATTAACCAGGTCCATCACTAGCAGACATAGACACCGGCAGAGTCAAGTCACATGAGGTGCACATGCAGGAGATAAGCAAATTCTGGTAGAATAAGATGTCTCCTGATTGAAAAGATTGCAAAAACGATAAGGAAAAGGACTCCTTATTCAGTAAGAACAGTATCTAAGATAAGGAAGGATTTAACAGTTGAGTTTAACTAGAACTCTTTCACCAAGGAAGAGTAGCATTAGGATTCTAGTTAATTCTTTATATACTAACTCCTATATATTGTAGAATGTTCTTATTGTACAGGGATGCACAAAATTAGAAGTTAAGCAAGAATTGAGAGCAAAATAGCGATGCAATTTTGCAAGCAGTTCGAGTGATATTTGAGTGTGCGAATCTAATGCTACTTGAACCAGCTAGAAGAACCAGTTCTAACTGTTGTCTTTTAGTATAGTAATTTGTAGTAAGTGGTTTTAACTTGTACCTTTTTAGTTTTATCTAAAAGCGTCTGTAATAGGTACTTTGTGTTTTCAAGTTAGAGTTAACTTGAAGTTTGTCGCAAATAGCTAGAGGCTAGTTTGCTACAAAGGGTTAGAGGTAATCCTAGGTTTACAAAACAGTTTTTGTAAATGCTGTTTTGGCTCATTGATTTAGTAAAGAGTTTTGGGAAAATCCTACTGGGAAGTAGGTCGTGGTTTTTTCACCTTTTGAGCCAGGTATTTTCCATGTAAAAATCTTTGTGTTATTTATTTTTTGTACTAATTATTCCGCAACAGTAGTAGTTGGAACACATAGAAGAACCAGGTCCTTCATAATTTGTGCACGCAAAAAATTGGACACCACACAAATCACCCTCCCTCTTGTGTGGTATTGACGTATAAAACATCAATTTGGTATCATAGCAGGTTATCCTTGAAGAGGCTAACACCTTATTAGAAGATCAAGATGAGTGCACCACCTGGAAACTGGGAAGGGAAATCTACTACTAGGCCACCACTCTTCAACGGCCAGTATTACTCTTGGTGGAAAAGCGGGATGAGAGATCATATCATAGGAGAAGACGACGAGCTATGGGACATTGTCACAAATGGTCCACTGGCTAACATGGATATAAATGACAAAGGAGAAGAGGTGCCAAAAATAAGAGTTGACTGCACTGCTGACGACTTGAGAAAGTGGGAGAAGAATGCTAAAGTCAAAAAATTGCTTGTTTGTGGACTCGGTCCAGATGAGTACAGTAGAATACAAGGTTGTACCACTACCAAGGAAATCTGGGACACTTTGCAAGTGGCCCATGAAGGAACACCTAAAGTGAAGAGGTCCAGAGGAACACTACTATATTCTCAATATGAGAATTTCACCATGAAGGAAGGGGAAACCATCCAAGAGATGTATACAAGGTTTACCACACTAACAAATGAAAGTCTCTTGGAAGGGTTATTCTTGAAGAAGACAAAGTTGAGAAGATTCTGACAAGGGTTCTGCTAGTTACTTGGGAGAGCAAAATCACTGCCATTCAGGAATCAAAGAACATTGCCACGCTTAGGTTGGATGAGCTAATTGGAAATCTCACTGCTTATGAACATAGAAGGCAAACCATGAAGATGGATGTAAATAAGAAGGAAAGGAGCCTGACACTCAGAATCACTGAAGGTGATGATCTGGAGGAAGATGAAATGGCTATGATCACCAAGGACATCAAGAAATACCTTATGAGAGGAAAAGGTTGTTCAAGAGGTAGAAATTACAACAAAGCAAGGGTTCGTGAAAAAACGACCAATGAGGGCGGCTATAAGTGTGGGAAGACTGATCATCACATTAAGAACTGCCCTTAATGGGAAATTGAATGGAAGAAGGAAAGATCTGAACGAAGGAACAGGAAGAAGGAATAGGTTCATCCCAAGAAGAACAAAGTATATCGTTGCTGCTTGGGGAAAAAGTTCAGATGAGGAATCACATGATGAAAATGGAGATGAACAAGCACTTATGGCAATTGGATAATCGGATGGGGAATCTCATGAGGAATCTGAGGTAAGTATAATTCATCTCAAAGACAAGATTAAGTTTTTGTCTAAAGAAAGACTCTCTGAATTATTGTTAGATTTCATTGATGAATCTGAGGTAATAAATAAAGAAAAAGAACAGTTGTCTAAGGATTGTATGATTTTAAAAGAAAAGTGTAAGAACTTGGAACTCAAAGTTAGTGAGACTGTGAGTGAAAATACTGCACTCAAGAACCAGGTTCATATATTTGAAGCAAATGTTCTTGAATTAAAATCTGAAAATCTAAAACTGATACTAGGAACCAGTAAGAAGACAGCTGATTTCACACAACTCACTTTAGAAGAAAATGTAGGAAAACAGAAAAATGAGTTGTATAGGAAGGATGAGCAGGTAAGAGTGCTAAAGGAGGATCTAAGGCAAGGTTAAGCATGAACTAGACAGAACTAGTAAATGGAACAGGTCCTCCAATGCTTTGTCAAGGCTACAGGAACATCACAATAGCAATAGAAGAGGACTTGGCTTTGTGAATCAGCTACCTAAGTGGGATCCTAAAAGCAAGTACCTTACTCTTCCTAAGAACAAGATTTGTACTCACTTTGGTAAGACCGGTCACTATAAAAGTGAATGTAACGCAAACGAAAGGGCGAGTCAAAAGAGCAAAAATTTGTTCAAGGGAAGAATTGGTTACCAAGTTGGGTTAAAAAGAATTTAATTCATCCCTTTGCTTATAGAAAGGGACCCAAACTAGTTTGGGTTCCTAATACTAACCTCTGATTTCCTTTTATAGGTTCAAGTGAAGGGGAGTTGCCAAATATGGTACATGGACAGTGGCTGCTCAAATCATATGACAGGAAGCAAGGACCAGTTCCTTTCACTTGAGGACCTCAAAGGAGGAAATGTCTCCTTTGGAAATTGAAAGAAAGGCGAAATCATTGGGGTTGGTAAGGTAGGTAAGGATGACTCTCATTCCATTGAGAATGTCTACTTCATAGACGGCTTGAAGTATAGCCTAATCAATGTGTCACAATTGTGTGATAGAGGTAACTTGATAGCATTAACCTCTACTAAATATTTTGTGATAAATCTTATCACTAACAAGATTGTTTTGCAGGGTAAAAGAGTGAATAATATATATATTATAGATCTGTCCACACTCTCAGAGAATGAACTATCTTGCTTAAGTGTGCTGGATAGTGATCCCCTCCTTTGGCATAAGAGGCTTGGACATGCAAGTCTAAGTCAACTCAACAAATTAGTTTCCAAGGACTTGGTGATAGGACTGCCAAGCATTAAGTTCAAGGAAGACAAAGTTTGTGAGGCTTTTGTAATGGGGAAGCAGGTAAGATCCTCTTTTAAATGCAAGAAAGTGGTAAGTACCACCAGAACGATGGAACTGGTTCATATGGATCTCTGTGATCCAATGAGAACATTAAGTAAAGGTGGTAAGAGATATGTGATGGTGCTTGTTGATGATTATTCTAGGTTTACTTGGACACTATTTTTAACATCTAAAGATGAAGCATTTGACATGTTCACTTCCTTTGTTAGAAAAACTCAGAAACAATTAGGAAATCAACTTGCATCAATTAGGTCTGATCATGGTACTGAATTTGAAAATGCTAAATTTGCTAAATTTTCTTATGTGCATGGCATAGATCATAATTTTTCTTCCCCTACAACTCCACAACAAAATGGAGTAGTTGAAAGAAAGAATAGGACTCTTGAAGATATGGCTAGGAATATGCTTCTTTCTAGTAAGTTGCCCCATAGCTTCTGGGCAGAAGTTGTAAATACTGCATGCTATATCATAAATAGGTGCATGACAATACCTCTAGTAGAGAAGACTCCCTATGAGTTACTTAAAGGACGAAAACCAAACATATCCCATCTTAGGGCATTTGGATGCAAGTGCTATGTGCACAACAATGGTAAGGACTCCCTAGGTAAGTTTGATCCCAGAAGTGATGAGGGAGTATTCTTGGGATATTCTTCACCTAGTAAAGCTTATAAAGTTTATAACAAAGAACTATGTGTGTTGAAGAAAGTATTCATGTGGTTTTTGATGAAACTAATATTCTTTATGAGAGACAGGAGCATGATGATGAAGCAATTGGGCTGGTGAGAAACTTAAGTAAAACCACAGTCCGGATGAAAGCAGTACTGGAAGAAGGAACAGGTGATGGAACGGGTCCTTCTACCCAGGGCAACCTGACAGAGGGAACAGAACAAATAGGAAATGATCCCCAAACCTCAATGGAACTTGTCCATGAACTTGTTCCACAGTAACAAAACACTGAAGGAATATCAAGGTGAAACCAATTGGTTGTGAAACCTTACAAGTATCAAAGTTCTCATCCCATTGAGAATATAATTACTGATCCAACCTCTGGAATCAAAACCAGATCTTCATTAAAAGAATCTTTGTGCTTTTGATGCATTCTTATCTCTTTTTGAACCTAAAAATGTTGTTGAGGCTTTGCAGGATGCAGACTAGGTAAATGCAATGCAAGATGTACTCAACCAATTTGAAAGGAGTAAAGTTTGGCCTCTGGTACCAAGACCAAAGGACAGATAAGTAATTGGCATAAAATGGGTCTTCAGAAACAAACTTGATGAAGATGGAACAGTTGCAAGGAACAAGGCAAGATTAGTGGTTCAAGGATATAGCCAAGAGGAGGGCATAGACTATGATGAAACCTTTACTCCAGTTGCAAGGTTGGAAGAAATAAGACTCCTCATAGCCTTTGCTGCTTACATGGAATTCACCCTTCACCAGATGGATGTCAAGAGTGTCTTCCTTAATGGCTATCTAAAGGAAGAAGTGTTTGTCAAGCAACCTTCGGGGTTTGAAAGCAAGGAAAGTACTGATCATGTGTACAAACTTGACAAAGCACTTTATGGTCTCAAGAAGGAGCCAAGAGCATGGTATGAAATATTATCAAAGTTTTTGCTTGAGCATGACTACAAGAGAGGTAAAATTGACAATACTTTGTTCTTGAAATAAAAAGGTAAAGATTTCTTGGTAGTTCAGATATATGTTGATGATATAATCTTTGAAGCAACTACTGATAAGCTAAGTAAAGCTTTTGCTGAACTAATGGGGAGTGAATTTGAAATGAGCATGGTGGGTGAGCATAATTTCTTTTTAGGCTTACCAATTAAACAAAATTTAAATGGAACTATGAATCATCAACAGAAGTATGTAAAAGAGTTGCATAAAAGGAAAGAGAGACTCGTTTGAAGGCTGAGGTTTAATCTGAGAGTGATGTTCTCAGAGTTGAGCTTACAAAGGAAAGGGAGAAGAATGAGGGAATTCTTCACGATATGTTGAATATTCTCCAAGCCAAAACCCAAGCCCCTAGTTCTTTCAAGCCATAGTTGCCTAGCCTGCCTAGAAATTCAGTGTCCCAGATTCGGGACATTTGTTTTTGTTTTGTTGCTCATGCTTTAAATGTTTTTGTTTCTTTTTGTGGATTGTGGAAGATCCGTACTTTCTATCAATGAAATTTGATGCTCTTGTTCTCATGCACTGTTTCTATTTCTTTGATAGTTTGAATTCTTAGTTGATTACTGATGATTGATCCATGAATGCATTTGCAGTTGCCCCACTGGCCATGAGTGACTTTTATAAAATCTGGGACCCACACATCTTTTTGCAACTTTTCGATGATGCCAAAAGGGGGAAGATGTGCTCTGAACAAGTGATATTTATAACCTAAATAAATCTTTATGATAAGTTCTTAATACTCTAATATGTGTCAATGTTGGAGTAAGTTGAAACATGCCTAAGCTTATGAACACACAAAGTTTGTCATCATCAAAAAGGGGGAATTTATTGGCCCAAGAAAGAGAATAGTTTTGAAGATTGACAAAGGAACTCAGATAAGAACCAGGTCCATCACTGACAGACATAGACACCGGCAGAGTCAAGGCACGTGAGGTGCACATGCAGGAGATAAGAATATTCTGGTAGAATAAGATATCTCCTGATCGGAAAGATTGAAAAACGATAAGGAGAAGGACTCTTTATTCAGTAAGAACAATATCTAAGATAAGGAAGGATTTAGGAGTTGAGTTTAACTAGAACTCTTCTACCAAGGAAGAGTAGCAATAGGATTCTAGTTAATTCTTTATCTACTAACTCATATATATTGCAGAATGTTCTTATTGTACAAGGACGCACAAAAGCAGAAGTTAAGCAAGAATTGAGAGCAAAACAGCGAGGCAAGTTTGCAAACAGTTCGAGTGATATTTGAGTGTGTGAATCTGATGCTACTTGAACCAGCTAGAAGAACCAGTTCTAACTGTTGTCTTTTAGTCTAGTTATTTGTAGTAGGTGGTTTTAACTTGTACCTTTTTAACTTTATCTAGAAGCGTCTGTAATAGGTACTTTGTATTTTCAAGCTAGAGTTAACTTGAAGTTTGTCGCAAATAGCTAGAGGATAGTTTGCTACAAAGGGTTAGAGGTAATCCTATGTTTACAAAAGAGTTTTTGTAAATCCTATTTTGGCTCACTGATTTAGTAAAGAGTTTGGGGAAAATCCTATTGGGAAGTAGGTTGTGGTTTTTTCACCTTTTGAGCCAGGTGTTTTCCACGTAAAAATCTCTGTGTTCTTTATTTTCTGTACTTATTATTCCGCAACAGTAGTAGTTGGAACACATAGAAAAACCAGGTCCTTCTATAATCTATGCACGTAAAAAATTGGACACTACATAAATCACTCCCCCCCCCTTGTGTGGTATTGACGTATAAAGCATCACCTTGTATCCTAGACTAGAAAAGCACGTCTTTAAATATCTGATGTATTGTGAAGAAATTAGACTTTCTTAACGTATCACACTTTTCGTGTGCATGCGCTTTTGCTGCTAATTTTTAGTATATTTTCTTTAAAAAGTTGTATGCATAAAATCATTCTTTTAAAATATCCATATCATAAGTTTGACTTGGGTATTGTTGTGCGGTGCCTTCCTGAGATATCTAGGAAGGGCGACGTAAGGCAAAGCCACCGACTTCCGGGTGATTACCTTTCGCCAACGGAAGGACCCCTCCGCATGTTACACTAGACTATCAGTGCCGTGCGAGAAAGCTAATGTTAGGATCACAATTTGCAGTGAGAGAACTGAATGAAAGCTTGCTTGTATTAACAGAGTACAATGATTGAAAGAAAGCCAACACAATGCCAGGAGAGGAGGAGACACTAATGCAGAGATTTGATTGCTTGCAAAAAACTTCAACGACTATACCCTCCTTATATATGTCATAAAAATAAAAACTTAAGTTATAGGAGCAGACATAAATAAGCTAGAAAATCATAATTCAAATACAAGAAGTAAAACTACTCTATATTTACATGGAAAGAGACCTAGGCTTATACAAAGGAAAATCTGGTCAAGCGGCCGACACTTGTAGGGGAGGCATCCTTGTCAATAGCATCAGTGCACAGGATATGAGCACGCGTTGGCTGCGGGGATCTGCTTGTAGGCGCAAGATGCTGGCTGACGCTGCCCGCTGACGGGCGCTTTTGAACATCGCATGTTGCTGGGCATGGGTGCAGACTGTCGGTGGGACAACATAGGCACATGCACACTTGTTGATTAGTACAGCCACGACCACGGGAACATCCTCCATGACACTTGGCGCTAAGAGGCTTATTAGGGTGCTATGGGGCACAACCAAGGAGTCATGGGGCAAGATCGAAAAACAGCCCATGCATGACATCATGAAAGATTGATGAGGCCATAGGTTAAAGAATTGGTTAAAACAGTGCTCACCAATTTATTAAGTAGTAAATGAAAATGATTTTATCACTCAATCCCTAGTAATACAAACAAGAACAATCAACTACTAGTACAATCAAAGACAGATCTGGAATTTGGAGGTTCCGGCCTCTGGGTACTAACTATTGTGGGTTTGGTTTAACCATATTTTGAACTTTTTCAATTTAGGCTATTCGTTTTTTCTATTTATATAGAAAAACCAATCAAACGAAATAATTTACTCCCTCTGTTCCAGTTTATGTGAACTTATTTCCTTTTTGGTTCGTTCCAAAAAGAATTACCCATTTCTAAATTTGAAAACTATTTAGCTTAAACTTCTAATTCCACCCTTAATGAGAAGCTTTTATAACCACACGAATATTCTGGACCCTGTTTTGACTTGTTTAGGATCACACATTTCAAAAGTCATTATTTTTTCTTAAATTTCGTGCCTAGTCAAACAGGTTCACATAAATTTGAACGAAGGGAGTAATAATTATGACAACTTGAAGAAGAGCTTAAAAATTAAATAATACCACTAATATAAATAATAATATGGCATTCATTTTTAATTTTCCTCAACGAGTTTTCATATTCTAAAGCTAGCTATCATCTGACTCGAGGATGGATAACTAAAACTAAAAATTACTATACATGCATATTTTATATTTTGATATTCAAAGTAAAAATGTATACTAATAGAGACTCATAACTTTTAAACACAAGAAAGAATCAATAAAAAGTGCCACATGTATATCTGACAGCAAGACAAGGCTAAAGCCTTGACATCCAAAGGGTGACACAGACAGAGATGGACCCAAGATTTAAAAGTCATGGTGCATTGCCGCCTTTGATGTAAATCTATCACCCGCCGTATAAAACCAGAAGGGTGTGCACCTTGTTGTGAACTATTTGAGTCATGTTTGAGGTTACATAGAGACTAATTCCCTGAATGAACATGATAATTGCTATTTTCGTGATGAAATTGCCGATTTGAGCTATGATAGCACACTTTGCACATGCCTACACTTTAGCATGTCATTTACACCAGTCCAGGAGCATGCGATCTATTATTCATTCATCAAATACATATATTCTTGTACACTTTCTCCTATGTGATATGATTTGTACTGGATGCCTGCGACCACGCCAGGTGGATAGTGTTGTTATGTATGTGACCATGCCGGGTAGATTGTGTTGTTATGCCTATAACTGCGCTGGATAGATTGTGTTATTATGTCTATGACCATGTCAGGCGGATTGTACTGTTATGCATGTGACCACACCAGGAGAATTATGATATTGAGCCTCTAACCATGTCGGTTGGTAGCACGTCCGTGCTTGTGTGTGGATATGGATTCATCCCCCTAGGTTCACTCTCTCATGTGCCTTCTTGATGGTGTAAACGCAGTTATTAAGGAAAACGGATCCGTGATTTGGTACGGAAATAGAAAGGTTGAGGAAAATCTGTCTAGTGTTTGTTTGAATTTGCATTTCATCTCTACTTGCAATTTTCGTGGTTAATTACCTGATTCATTGCATATCAACCTTACCTGATGTATCATTTATTGAGCAGACTACTTGAGTAATTGTAATGACCCGGCCGGTCGTTTTGAGTATTACAACCTCATTCCCCCACTTAGTTTCAAGGTTTAAAGCTTAAGATGAAATAGAATTTTGATGATTCCAATAGCTCCGTATGCTAATTTTGGACTTAGGAGCGTGTCCGGAAAATTATTTAGAAGTCCGTAGTTAAATTAGGCTTGAAATGGCTAAAATAGAAATTTAATTTTGGAAGTTTGACCGGGGAGTTAACTTTTTGATATCGGTATCGGAATCCGATTATGAAAATTGGAATACCTCCATTATGTCATTTATGACTTGTTTGCAAAATTTGAGGTCAATCGGACATGATTTGATAGGTTTCGGCATGGAATGTAGAAGTTGGAATTTCCTAGTTTCATTAGGCTTGAATTGGGGTGTGATTCGTGTTTTTAATATTATTTGATGTGATTTGATGCTTCGACTAAGTTTGTATGATATTTTGGGACTTGTTGGTATATTTTGGGACTTGTTGGTATATTTGGGTGGGTTGTTGCTGCTGGTTTGTTGGTACTGATGTTGTTCTTCGCGGATACGAAGGGACTCACGCATTCGCGAAGGGGAAATTTGGACTGGCCCATTTTATGATTCGCGTTCGCGACCGAGGTCACGCATTCGCGAAGGTTCGGGGGGCAAAGCTACGCGTTCGCGATTGAGGCCTCGCGTTCGCGAAGGGGAAAACCGGCCTAGGGGAAATTGGTATTCGCGTTCATGACGGAGAGGTCATGTTCGCGATGAAGAGGATGTGTTCGCGATTGAGCAGCCCGATGAAGCATTGCGTTCGCGAGGCAAGGCTCGCCTTCACGAAGAAGAAAAATTGGGCAGCACATTTTTGTACTTCGCGAACGCGAGGCAAGGGTCGCATTCGCGAAAAAGGAATGTCTGGACAAAAAGTTTAAGTTTTTTGACGAATTGGAGCTTGGGAAGAGGCAATTTTTGGGAAATTTTCAAGGAAAAGAACAGGGTAAGTGTTCTTAACTCAATATTAGTCAAATTACACGAATCCATGGTTGTTTTTAACATTAAATTGATGAATTAAGTTGGAAAATTTAGAAAACCCTCTTCGTTTTATTTGAAGATTTGAGGGTCGAGTTGATGTCGGAATTTGGTAAAATTTGTATGCTTGGACTCGTGGTTGAATTGCCGTTCATATTTTGTAACTTTTGTCGGGTTCTGAGACGTGGCCTCCACAAGCGATCTTTGGGTGAGATTTCGGATTTTTGTTGGAAAATTAGTATTTTCATATAGAATTAATTCCTATAATTTGTATTGACTGAATCGAATTATTTCTGGCTAGATTCGAGGCATTTGGAGGCTGAATCGCGAGGTAACGAAATTGCAGAATAAAGAATTTCATGGTTTGTGTTATGTGATCAGTTTTGAGGTGACGCGCATGCTAGGTGACGGGCGTGTGGGCATTGACCATAGAAATTGTGACCTCGGTCAATTCCATGGAACTGTGTAGTTGAATAATCTGTTGATATCCGTACATTTTCCACGTATTAGAGAAATTAATCTATAAATCGTGTTTAAACCATGTGTTGACACTGTTAGGACCCACAGAGGTCGTGTACATGTTGAATTATCTGCTAAACTGTTGTTTCATACTCAGTCACGATTTTACTTGCATATTACATCTCAATCTCTATTGCTCAATATTGATGCATTATATCATTACTATTTGGGCTTCTTATCATGATTTTTGAGAGCCCGGGAGAATGGAGAGGTTGCTGACTGAGTGAGGCCGAGGGCCTGATTGTGAGGATATTTATGGGATCAGGCTGCATGCCGCAGCATGTTTCATTCATTTATGCCATGATTGGCTTGTTATAGCGCTTGCACTGAAGGAGCCCCTCTAGAGTCTATACACACCCCTAGTGAGCACAGCTACCTAGTGAGTGCGAGTGTCACGACCCAAACTCCCTCCGTATAATGTCGTGATGACACCTAATCTCTACGACTTGGTAAGCCTAACAAATTGTAGAAAATAACAAAACGAAAGTAAAACTTGGCAACTAACAATAGTGGATAACTAAATAACTAGTAACAATGTCGCTCGGCATGTACAATAACCAATACTCTATTAATACACAGAATTCCCAAAACCTGGAACATCATGAGTCACAGGCTACAAAAAGAAAATAGTATCTCTATACACCAGAGTCTAATAAAAAGAAATACAGGAAGTGTTTGACATGGGGGAGAATAGAGGGGGACTCCGAGGTCTGCGGACGCGACAAATATACCTTGAAGTCTCCAAAGTTGTCTCGACTCACTGGTAATGCGGCTGATAACGAGCACCTGAATCTGCACACAAAACATATGCAGAAGAATAGCATGAGTACACCACAATTAATACCAGTAAGTGCCAAGCCTAACCTCGGTCGAGTAGTGACGAGGTCAGGTCAGGCCCACTGGTATATAATAAATAAAGCAGGAGAATATAATAGTATAATAAGAGACTGGAGTTCAACAAAGGAAAACACAATGAAATAACAGTACAAAACGCAGAAATAACCCATAGGGGATCTCCCGAGATACCGTCTCATAGTCCCAAAAGTAAATATGCAGGGAGAACTCCCGAGGTACCGCCTCGTAGTCTCAAAAGTAAATATGTAAGGAGAACTCCCGAGGTACCGCCTCGTAGTCTTAAAAGTAAATGTGCAGGGAGAACTTCTGAGGTACCGCTTTGTAGTCTCAAAAGTAAATGTGCAGGGGGATCTCCCAGGATACCGTCCTGTAGTCCTAAAAGTAAATATGCAGGGAGAACTCTCGAGGAACCGCCTCGTAGTCTCAAAATTAAATATGCAGGAAGAACTCCCAAAGAACCACCTCGTAGTCTCAAAAGTAAACACACAGTTCAAACCGATAAGTACAACAGTAAACAACAAGATTTCTACAGTTATACTGATAAAGAACAAGGAAAAGCAGGAAATCAACTAGGCATGCTTCACAGAGTTCAACTAAGCAATTAAAGCACGTAGACATGTGATATTAGACTAAACATGATAGCTACACATATTGGGATAGCTCAATTAAGAATGAAAATAGACTAATACTCATTTAAACGGTATAACTCAAATTAAAGGAAAAACAAATTACTACTCAGTAAAATAAATCGAGTTTTACAACAATTTGCCCATGTACGTACTCGTCAGCTCACGTACACGGCGCTCACATATCACAACAGTACCAAATCCTAAGGGAAATTCCCCCACACAAGGATAGGCAAGCCACTTACCTAGAACTAAGCTCAATCAATAGGTAACAATGCCTTTTCCATGAATATCCGGCTTTGAATGGCCAAAATTAATTACATACCATAAATACAACTATAAGAAACTAATCTAATTAATGAAATCAAAGATAAAACAAGAAATTTGAAAATCGTCCCAAAAGGTCGACCTGGGCCCACGTCTCGAAATCGGGTAAAGGTAATAAAATATGAACACCCATTCACTCACGAGTTCACCCGTACCAAAATTATCCAAATCCGATGTCAAATTCCCAATCAAAACCCAAAACCTTAGTTGAAGAACTTCTTCCCATTTTTTCCAAATTTTCCACCCAAATCCGAAATTAAAAGATGAAATTAGTGATAGATTACTAGGATATAACCAAAATCAAGTTTTGATAAAAATGGCCAAACCCTCATTTTTGAAAAGTTATATTTTTCCCAGGTGAATCCTTCTTCGAAAACGCGGCCACACCTTCGCGTTCGCGCATAACAAAATTCCACTGACCCATATTTCCTCCTTCGCGAACACGTACCTTTCACTTCCTGATGCTTCACCAACGCGACACCCTCTACGTGAACGCGTAGAACAAATCCTTGGGGTTCCCAGCTGCTCCACTTCCTCTACGCGAACGTGGTGTCCTTCTTGCATTTGCGATGCACTGATCCTCAAACCTTACGCGATCGCGAGACATCTCTCGCGAACGCGATGAAGAAAAGTCTACAATATAAATACCAGAAAATCTGCTATCTTTCACAAGTCCAAAATGATCCGTTAAGCATCAGAAACACAAATGAGGCCCCCGGGACCTCAACCAAACGTACCTACTAGTCCTAAAACACCATACAAACTTAGTCAGGCCCTTAAAACACCTCAAACAACAACAAAAACACGAATCACCCTCCAATCCAAACTTAATGAACTTAAAACTTCAAGTTTCCACAACCGATGCGAGAACCTATCAAACCATATCCGATTAACCTCAAATTTTGCACACAATTCATATTCATCATTACGGACCTACTCCAACTTCCGGAATCAGATTCCGACTCGATATCAAAAAGTCTACTACCTGTCAAAAATCTCCAAAAATTCGACTTTCGCCATTTCAAGCCTAAATCAGCTACAGACCTCCAGAATACAATCTGAACCCCTAAGCTCAAAATCACCTAACGGAGCTAACAGAATCGACAAAACTCCATTCCGGATTCATCTTCACACAGTTCTAACTACGGTCAAAATCCAAAGGAAATCGTGATTTATTGCGGTTGTCGGTTTGTCTAGTATTAAGATAGGTGCCATCACGACAAGTATGATTTTGAGTCGTGAATAGTTGGTATTAGAACCTAGGTTCGGGTGAGTTTCAGATGGTTAACGGATCAAAAGTTGGACATAAACAGCTGCTACAATTTTCTTCTGCTGGAAATGCAGAAATCGAAGCCCAAAAATTGAGCCCAGGGTCGAAGCCAGGGACGAGGCTCAGGATCGAAGCCATGATCGAAGGCCCAGCTCGAGGGCCATGATCGAAGGCAAAGCTCGAGGGCCAGGATCGAGGGTTATGACCGAGGCCAGGATGAAAGGCCCAGGATCGAGGTCCATAAAGATGGAAGCCATGATCGATACCCAAGATCGATGGCTGCCTCGGCAGTTTATAAAACTGGGGATTTCGTCCCATTTGCCATTTTTGACGAACTTGAGCTTGAGCAGAAGCGATGTTCGGAAGATTTTCAAGGAAAAACAATTGGGTAAGTGATTCTAACTCGGATTTGATCATTATACACGAATATATAATTGTTTTCACTATTTAATTAGTGTATTGAGATGGAAATTTGGAAATATTTTAGAAATCTCATAAAAATGAATTCTTGAAATTTCGGTGTCGATTCAGAGTCGGATTTAAGTGAAACTAGTATGGTTGGACTCGTAATTGAATGGGTTGTCGGATTTTGTAAGTTTTGCCAATTTTCGAGATGTAGGCCCACGGGCAATTTTTGGACTAATTTCAGATTTTATTGAAAAATATAGTATTTTCTTATGGAATTGATTCGATAATATTTGTTGACTGTATTGCATTTATTATGACTAGATATGAGTCGATCAGCGTCGGAAAGTCGAGGAAAAGGCATACTACGTGATTAAATTGGAGCAAGTCGAGGTAATTGACTTGTCTAACCTTGTGTGGGGGGAAATTTTCCCTAGGATTGGTATTAATGTAAAAAATTGAAATGGGTTGAAAGTCATGTACACGAGCTGACGAGTGTGTACATGGGCTAAATGTGAAAGTTTATGTCTTTAAATTGTGTAGATCGTTGTTGCATATTAATTAAATAATTTTACCTTATTATATTCTTCATCATTGATTTAAATGTTTATATTTTTAATTTGCTTGAACTTTTTCTACTAATTATTTTACCTGTTTAGCTGAAACTTGGTTTCTTTTATTTTGTGCATTATTGGAAGGTTGATTTTCTTTAAATTAAATATTATTAATATGAATTATTTGACATTTTGAATTTAGTATTGAAGCAACGTATTAAAATTTTGAAATATTATTTTGTTGAGTTATTTATTCCCGAATATTTTTGTGATATTTTCGTACTCATTGTGATGGAGCCGTGAGCTCTTATTTATGGAAAAACAAAATATTGTTGTTGATTTACTTTGGAAAATTGAAATAATTGGGTACTTGAGGTACAAATTGTGATATATTGTGATATTGATACGCATGCGGTGAATCTACTAGAAGTCATGCAGTGTGATGAGGATGGCTAAAACACAGTATGCTATTTGTCACGACCCAAAATCCAACTAGTCGTGATGGAACCTAACCCATACGGTTAGGTAAGCCAATTTTCAACTAACCAAGTGAATAAAGATCCTGATCTTATACAATCCCCAAGAACTGGTAGTACAAATCATGAGCTTCTAAGAATAGAGTATACTAGGCGAAAATGAAATAAATACATAGTCTGTTTGAATAATACATAAATAGAGCTTTTATAAATCTAAGGCTACCAGTTTTAAACAAAATTAGAAAAAATGTCCAAAATTAGAAAAAATCTCGGAACCCTCGTTTTAAACATTGCCTAGGCATTTCCGCACCTGCGGTGCATGGGCTCGCACCTGTGCATCCGCATTTGCGGAACAAATTGCGCGCCTACGGACAATGCCAACCTTTCAAAACCTTGCATCTACGATGCCCTTCTCGCATCTGCGAGCTCGCAGATGCGCAAATCCTTCGCACCTGCGTTCGCCGCAGGCCAAGCCCAGTCCGCATCTGCACAACACCTTTGCACCTGCGGCCTCGCAGATACAAAAAATTCCTCGCACCTGCGAGCACTTCCCAGTCCCACTCTTGGCCGCTTCTACGGCTTATTTCACACATATGCGGCTTCGCACCTGCTATCAAAATCTTCGCAGGTGCGATCACACCAGTAGGCAGTGGTTCCAGCATTTCCTTAAGTCTAAATTTGATCTGTTAACCGTCCGAAACTCACCCGAGGCCCCCGGTACCTCAACTAATTGTATCAACAAGTCCCATAAAATAACAGGGACTCACTCGAGGCCTCAAATCACACCTAACAACATCAAAATGACGAATTACTCCTCAATTCAAAATTAACGAACTTTAAACTTTCAAATTCTACATCTTGTGCCGAAACACATCAAATCAATCCGGAATGACTTCAAATTTTACGCATAAGTCACATTTAACATTACGGACCTATTTCAATTTCCATAATCGGATTTCGACCTCGATATCAAAAAGGCAAACCCCCGGTCAAGCCAAATTCCACTAAGAACCTCCAAATAATTTTTTGGTCACGCTCCTAAGTCCAAAATCACCATACGGAGCTATTGGAATAATCAAAATTTGAATTCGAGGTCGTTTACACATAAGTCTGCATCCGGTCACTATTTTAACTTAAGCTTTAAACCTTAGAACTAAGTGTTCCAATTCATTCCAAAACCTCACTGGACCCGAACCAATTACCCCCGGAAATTCACACACCAATTGTAAAGTACAATTTGAGAAGTAAATGGGGAAACGGGGTTGTAATACTAAAAACGACCGGCCGGGTCGTTACGCTATTTCAGGAAAAATATTTTCTTTAAAATAAATTATGAAGGCTCCCGCGGTGATATAAGAAAATGAGAGATTGTGAATTTATTTATGATTTGGGACTACGAGGCGGTACCCCGGGAGTGCCCTTGTTGATATTGATTTATGGCCGCAATTGCCTTTGATTATTGTTGTGATTTTCTTGAAGTTGACATAGTAGTTGATTCATTTCCATTGTCATTTTATCTTATTATCTTGTTAAATATTTTACCATGCCATTATTTATTTTCCAGTAGGGCCTGACCTCGTCACTACTCTATCGAGGTTAGGCTTGGCACTTACTAGGTACCGCTGTGGTGTGCTCATACTACGCTTCTGCACATCTTTTTATGCAAATCCAGGTACATCTTATCAGACCAGGCATCAGTAAGCTAGTTGTACGAGGAGACTTTGAGGTATATCTACCAGCATCCGCAGACTCCGGAGTCCCCTTCTATCTTACTATGTTATCTTCCTTATTTGTTTTAGACTCTGATGTATAGAGACGTAAAGAATAAATTCTTTGAAGTTTGTAACTTTTTTCTACTAGGTTTTGGGAGTTGTAATTGTTTGAATTGTAGTTCATTTATTTAGATATTTATTATTATTATTCTGCATTGATAGGCTTACCTAATCTTAGAGACTAGGTGCCATCACGATCTCCTATGGAGAAAATTTGGGGTCGTGACTTCATGACAGTAGCAAAATTGTTTTACTAAGAATCCTACTTTTTTCGAACAAGTTCAAGTTGTAGGCAAATTTAGGGGAGATGAAAAATTAAATAATTGGGGTTTATCGGGTAAAATGGTGCGAGCTTCATGGATAAGTGAGAGAATCTGTATGCAAATATATGTAATGCATTAAATTTTCATAAACACCGATTATGGATAAAATTTTACCCTCTTAATACTTATACCTGAGAAGACAAAGAAAACACAAACAAAGAAAAATATAAAAAAAACAAAGATCTCAAACCTGTAGCATTAAAGTATTAGTACTAGAAAGTAGAACGTATCAAGTAAATTAAAGCTCGAATTGGAAAATTTACCTCATAAGATAAGAAATTTGTTTTTGTTCCTATTGGAGAAAGGAGCTCGTGTCAGTATGCACTTCTGGGAGGATTACAACAACAACAACCCAATGAGATCTTACAAATGGGGTCTGGAAAGGGTAATGTGTACGCAAAATTTACCCCTACCCTGGAGAGCAGAAAGGATTAATGATTCAAATATCAGAGTACTTGCACTTTTAAAACTGGAAGGATGAAAAATGAGTGGGAGTTACAAAATAAAAGTTAAAGCCAAATGTGTATATAAAATGCTGAAAATGATGAGTTAAATTTATTTAGCTAACTCAATAAAAAAAAATTATAACTATTACAAGTTTATATGAAGAATAATAAATTGACAATTGCCTGCTTATTTATAAAATATATGTTTAGGTTGTACAATAGAAATTAAAGCATATAAAAATAAAGCACACATAAGTGAACATGAAAATGTGACGTTGAGCTTGAAATTTTAAAGTTTTGGAATTTGTCTCATCAATAAACATTATATTATACGTTAGAAAAGAAAAATACAACACTAACATTATTCAGAATTGAGAATTGAGACAATCAAAATAAAGCGAGAATTCAAATTATTCACAAAAGAAATTATTTTTTCAATTCATAAGTGAAGGAAGTTATTTGTTCTCTTTTAAAGATAACTTTTTTGATAAAGTAGATTTCTTAAAGATGTATTCTACCAAATACTTACTCTCTTGATATTGTACCTGAGAATAGAAGAAAGAAAACAAAGAAAGATTTCAAAGTTGTATTTGAAATAGAATTTATTTTGTTCCCATATTAGAAAGAATCTCGTGTCAGCATGATGCATTTACTGAATACAACAAAAACAACCCATTGAGTTCTCACAAGTGAGATCTGGGAAAGGTAGAGTGTACGCAGACCTTACCCTTACTCCGAAGAGTATAGGGAGCATGTTTCTGAAAGACCATCGGCTCAAAAAGACGAAAAGAGACATTATATTAGTACCATCATAAGAACCATAGGAAATACATTTACTGAATATAATAATGAAAAAAGAGGTAAAAGTTTTGGCTTCACCAACTGTGATTTATCTTTAGCCTTGTGAAGATATATAGAGTGGTTGTGTCATAGTGAGGGTTCAAGTCAAGTTTTACATACACCCCCCCCTCTCTTATGGACTCAAGTCCTCAATGAGGTTTTCCCCACCGCATGGTATTCGCCTACACTCAGCACTGAGATTTGCCCCACCTAACCGAGATTTGCCTCAACTCAGTTGAACTCTGACCCAACATCGGCAAGGCTAACACAAGTTTGGCTCTAATATCATTTGTAACAAACCAGCTCGCTAGTGATATTGTCCGCTCTGGGCCTAGGCCCTCACGGGTTTAAAACGCGTCACTAAGGTCTAAGGCTTGTTAACTTATATACCCAGCATCCCACTTGTGTTTTGATGTTGTGGTACTCTATCTAAAGTCTGGGGTGTTACATACACCCCCTCTTATGGACTCAGCATCCTCGCTGAGGTTTACCCCACCGCATGGGATTCGCCTACACTCAGCACTGAGGTTTGCCCCGCCTAACCGTGATTTTCCTAAACTCAGTTGAACTCTGACCCACCATCAACATGGCTAACACAAGAGTGGCTCTGATACTATTTGTAGCAGACCAGCCCGCTAGTGATATTGTCCACTATGGGCCTAGGCCTTCATGGATTTAAAATGCATCACTAGGGTCTAAGGCTTGTTAACTTATATACCAATCACCACTCTTGTGTTTTGCCAATATGGGACTCTGTCTAAATTCTGGGGTGTTACAACATCATTATGGAATGGAGAAAAAAAACAAGTTAAATAACACAACTGGATTCATCTTTGGTTTATCTTTAGGATAGGAAACACACTGTAACGACCCGGACGGTCGTTTTGAGTATTACAACCCCGTTTTCCCATTTACTTCTCAAATTGTACTTTACATATGTTGTGTGAATTACCGGGGTATTTGGTTCGGGTCTAGTGAGGTTTTTGAAGATGTGATGTGTGTGCAAATTTTGAGGTCATTCGGACGTGGTTTGGTTGGTTTCAGCATCGGTTGCTGAATTTGAAATTTTAGAAGTTCTTAGGCTTGAATCCGAGGGTAATTTGATGAATTGATGTTGTTTTTAGTGATTCAAAGGTTTGCCTAAGTTGGTATTTTGATATATGACTTGTTGGTATGTTCGGACGGGTTCCCGAGGGGCTCGGACGAGTTTTGAATGGCTAACGGATCAATTTTGACTTAGGAGAAACATAAAGCTGAAGTTTTTGCAATCTAATGCAATCGCACCTGTGGAAATTCCATCGCAGGTGCGAGCTTGCAGAAGCTAGCCTGGCAAGCGCAGATGCGGGCAGGGACTGTGAGGCATTGGTCGCAGGCGAGTGGAGTCTGCAAATGTGATGTTTTGCTCACACAAGCAGATGCACAGGTGCGCAAATATTGTCCGCAGATGCGGAAATCGCAAGGGCATAACCTTAAGTTTGAGGGTTCAACATTTTCACCCATTTTCGGATTTTGGAGCTCGGGTTGGGTGATTTTGGAAGGAAAATTTTCCACACAACTTGGGGTAAGTGTTCTTAACTCCCTTGTGATTATATTCCATGAATTAATCTTCTTTTTTGGTGTAAGATTATTGAATCTTCAAGAAAAATAGAAGGAAATTTCTATAATGTCACAAAACGAATTTTTCAAGTTTGAATACCGATTTGGAGTCGGACTTGAATGAAATTAGTATGGTTGAACTTGTAATTGGATGGGTTGTCATATTTTGTAAGTTTCGTCAGATTTCGAGATGTGGGTCCCATGGGTGATTTTTGGGGATTAATTTCGGATTTTGTGGAAATATTAGTATTTTGATATGGAATTAATTTCTATAAATTTTGTGGACTGAATCAAATTAACTGTGTCTAGATTCGAGCTGTTCGGGAGTTGATACACGCATAATGGGATTTCTGGAGCATTGTTTAGCTTGCTCGACATTCGATTCGACTTGTTCGAGGCAAGTAACTATTCTAATCTTCGAGTTGAGGGTATAAACCCTGAATATATGCATTCTGTAAATTATTGGGAGGTGACGCACATGCTAGGTGACGGGCATGCACTATAGAAATTATGACATAATTATTTATGTGGAAATTTGTAGTTAAATGATCTTGGCATTTTTCATGCGATTTTATGAGTTAAAGAAATTGAGCTGAAGAGCATATTAAAAATCATGTTGAGGTTATGTGCCAGTAATTTTGGGACCCACAAAGGTCATATTGTTGTCAAATATTTATTTTAAATTGAAAATTCATACCCTGTCATATTCATTTCATTGCATATCATATCTCAGTCTCTTTTGTTATTTATTGATACATCATATCATCATTTTTGCACTATTCTCATGACATTGTGAGCCCATGAGAGAGAGACTAGAGAGATTGATGACTGAGGGAGGCCGAGGGCCTAAATTGTAAGGATATTGTTTGGATCGGGCTCCACGCTACAGCAGGCCATGTTGGCTTTATATATTATACTATTGCACGTGAGTTGTCCATGCGGATCCAGGTATTGATACCATAGCGCGTGAGTTATCCGCGTAGCATGTGAGTTGTCCGTGCGGATCCAGGTATTGATACCATAGCGCGTGAGTTGTCCACGTAGCACGTGAGTTGTATGTGTGGATCCAGGTATTGATACAATAGCGCATGAGTTATCCGCATAGAACGTGAGTTGACCGTACGGATCTAGAGATTAATATTATGGCACGTGAGTTGTCCGTGCTTATAGAGCTTGGGCTGTAGGAGCCCCTCATGAGTCTGCACACACCCCCAGTGAGTGTAGTCGACTATAAATAGGAATCGGGCTGCACGCCGCAGCAGGTATTATATAACGCTGAGTGATTGAGTGTGCTGAACATAGTGAGAGAGAATGCGAGATAGTGAGATTGAGTACTCTCAGAGTGTGAGTACATGAGTACAATCTCTGAGATACATTGCATTGACATGCACATATGACATATACGCATAGAGATGTGTTTTTCCTCAGGCTGTACGGTATCACATTATTCATGATTTCTCATGCATATTGACAGATGGGCATAATGATGCATTTGTTTTACATGGGTTATCCGGAAGAAAAATGAAACATATTATTTATTATTGAAATGATTTTTGGAAAAATTACTGTTCTCAAATTATTCATATTTTTGGCAACTTCGGCAAGCAATTTGGGTTTTCACTGATGTATTTGAAATGAAGATCTATTATTTTTGAAATCATGATTTGGCTGAGCATTTTATCTCTGTGTTTCTTCTGGTATTATTTGCTTTATGTTGTTATGGACTATTGTGGACTAGTGGTTTTGGACCCAACCTTGGTAGAAGCTCGTCACTGCTTTCAACCTACGGCAAGGTTTGTTACTTACTCAGTACATGGGGTCGGTTGTACTGATACTACACTTCTGCACATTGCGTGTAGATATTGGCTGTCGTTGTTGCTGTGCTCGATGGTTGCGGGATCTGAAGATGTACCTGCATTCCTGTTGTAGCCACCTCTTGTTCCCGGTAGCCTTAGATTTATAAAAGCTCTGTTTATGTATTATTAAAACAGACTATTTATTTATTTCATTTCCGCTTTGTATACTCTATTCTTAGAAGCTCATGATTTGTACTACCAGTTCTTGGGGAGATGTATTGGTTTTAGATATTTTCTTTTAAAACATTTCATTGGAATTGGATAGTTGGAAATTAGCTTACCTAGCGGGTTAGGTTAGGTGCCATCACGACAAATGGGATTTTGGGTCGTGACAAGGTGGTATCAGAGCACTATGTTCATAGGTTCTGCAAATCATGAGCGAGTGTCTAGTAGTGTCTTGCGGATCGGTATGATGATGTCCATACTTATCTTCGAGAGGATATAGGGCATTTAGGATATATACTTCCCATCTTTCTTTCCTTATCGTGCGATATTGATTCAGCTTTAGACATAACTCTTTGAATTCCTTCCACGTACTCGTATGCGCACATCAGCGCTCAGTATCAGTTGTGCATCGCCTGCTTGTGATTCTATGGAAGGGTTTCGAGATGTGTACTAAGTGTTTTGGTGATGGGCCAGTCTGGAGGACTTGAGGCTAAGTTTAGACCGCAGCTTAAGCTCGGTAGTTTCTGTTGCGAGAACTTGTACATTTTGACTCGTACGTACGGTAATGTCCCTACGAGTGGAATTTGTAGCTCGATGAGTGGTGGAATGGCGGTGTGATAGGTATGATGTGACCGCGGGATGTGTTAAGACGATTGGAATATGACGAGAAGTGTTTCCTTGAAATGTAAAGGAAAGTCCATTGGGTGCTTGATTTTGGATTTGCGATGATGAACAGTCTCGTGTAACGAATGTTTTGAAGGATCTTTCACAATGTTAAATTTTGGGACAGACAAAATTCTCATTTCTTGTTAATAAGTTTGGACTTGGAAAGATTTAATGATTGCGTAGAAATTGTGACTGCTAAAGGGTATAACAAGATACTAATTTAAGGTTAAGCATGTGGGTTATCCTCTGTGGAGTAATCTACGTAGGTGTATTCCTTATGACTTGAGTTGAGAGTTTCTTTTCTACCTACGGGGCGTAGGTGTGGAGATTTGAATTTGAATCTGGCTGAGAAGGTTGACTGGATTGTCAAGAGAATAAATACGAGCTTAGCGGCTGAATGGGGTATTTTTATGGTTGTGGTTGCATGAGTTGGAAAAGTAGTTTCGTTTAACTGACTACAATATTATGACAGTAATAGAGTATGGGTATTGTGAATTATGGAGTGTTTTAATCTATGGCTTTGAGCCAAGTGTGGGAGTCTGCTATTGACAATTTGATTTCATGGTTAGGTGTTAATTTTTAATTTTGGTCTGAGGCATACTAGTATGTTGTTGGTTTTAGAGTAGTAGGTTAAATTAATGATTTTCAGTTGCATTGTGTAGTCAAGACTTATGGTGGATAGGGTGACGTGGGTTCACCCCTCGGTACGTGTATGGTAAGATGGAACAGTGATTTGATGGCTTGGAAACAACTCTTGGCACGTTCGAGGACGAACGTATGTTTAAGTGGGGGAGAATGTAACGACCTGGCCGGTTGTTTTGAGTATTACAACCCCGTTTCACAATTTACTTTACAAATTGTACTTTATAGTTGTTGTGTGAATTGCCGTGGTAATTGGTTCGGGTCCACTGAGGTTTTTGAAGGAATTGGAACACTTAGTTCCAAGGTTTAAAGCTTAAGTTAAAATAATGACTGGATGTGGAATTATGTGTAAATGATCTCGGATTTGAATTCTGATGGTTCTGTTAGCTCCGTTAGGTGATTTTGGACTTAGGAGTGCGTCCGGAATGTGATTTGGAGGTCTGTGGTAGAATTAGACTTGAATTGGCGAAATTGGAAATTTGGGAATTTCGGTCCGCAGTGGAAAATTTGATATTGGGGTCGGAATGGAATTCCGGAATTTGGAGTAGGTTCGTAGTGTAATTTTTGATGTGTGTGCAAAATTTGAGGTCATTCAGACGTGGTTTGGTTAGTTTCGACATCGGTTGCCGATTTTGCAATTTTTGAATTTCTTAAGCTTGAATCTTAGGGTAATTTGATGATTTGATGTTGTTTTGAGTGATTCAAAGGTTAGACTAAGTTGGTATGTTGATATATCACTTGTTGGTATGTTTGGACGGGGTCCCGAGGGGTTCGGGCGAGTTACGGATGGCTAACGGATCAATTCGGACTTAGGAAAAAAAAAGCTGAAGTTTCTGCCATCTGATGCAATCGCACCTGATTCCATCGCATGTGCGAGCTTGCAGAAGCGAGCCTGGCAAGCTCAGATGCGGGCAGGGACTGTGAGGCATTGGTCGTAGGTGCAAGGGAAATTCCGCACCTGCGTGAGCTCAGATGCGGAAGATTGCGCGCAGAAGCGAGATGGCTGGAAGCTGAGGAGTTTTGCATCTACGATGTCTTTCCTGCAGATGCGGTCTCGCAAATGTGATGGTTTCCTCGCAGATGCACAAACTGGGCAGGCGAGTGGAGTCCGCAAATGCGACGTTTTGCTCGCACAAGCAGAACCTTAAATTCGAGGGTTCAACAGTTTCACCCATTTTCGGATTTTAAAGCTCGGGTTGGGCGATTTTGCAGAGGAAAATTTCCACACAACTTGGGGTAAGTGTTCTTAACTCCCTTGTGATTATATTCCATGAATTAATCTTCATTTTTGGTGTAAGATTATTGAATCTTCAAGAGAAATAGAAGAAAATTTCTATAATGTCACAAAACTAATTTTTCAAGTTTAAATACCGATTTGGAGTTGGATTTGAGTGAAATTAGTATGGTTGAACTTGTAATTGGATGGGTTGTCGTATTTTGTGAGTTTCATTGGATTTCGAGATGTGGGTCCCACGGGTGATTTTTGGGAAGTAATTTCGGATTTTGTCTAAATATTAGTATTTTGATATGGAATTAATTCCTATAAATTTTGTGGGCTGAATCAAATTAATTGTGTCTAGATTTGAGCCATTCGGGAGTTGATACACGCATAATGGGATTTCTGGACCATTATTTAGCTTGCTCGACATTTGATTCGACTTGTTCGAGGTAAGTAACTCTTCTAATCTTCGAGTTGAGGGTATAAACCCTGAATATATGCATTCTGTAAATTATTGGGAGGTGACACACATGCTAGGTGACGGGCGTGTGGGCGTGCACTATAGAAATTGTGACATAATTTATTCTGTGGAATTTTGTGGTTAAATGATCTTGGCATTTTTCATGCGATTTTATGAGTTAAAGTAATTGAGCTGAAAGGCATATTAAAAATCATGTTGAGGATATGTGCCAGTATTGTTGGGACCCACAGAGGTCATATTGTTGTGAAATATTTATTTTCAATTGAAAATTTATACTCAACCATATTCATTTCATTGCATATCATATCTTAGTCTTTGTTGTTATTTATTGATACATCATATCATCATTTTTGGACTATTCTCATGAAATTGTGAGCCCATGAGAGAAATACTGGAGAGATTGATGACTGAGGGAGGCCGAGGGTGCTTTATTGTGAGGATATTTTTGGGATCGGGCTGCACGCTGCAGCATGACATGTTGGATTTATATATATTATACTATTGCACGTGAGTTGTCCATGCAGATCCAGGTATTGATACCATAGCGCGTGAGTTGTCCGCGTAGCACGTGACTTGTCCGTGCGGATCTAGGTATTGATACCATAGCGTGTGAGTTGTCCGCGTAGCACGTGATTTGTATGTACAGATCCAGGTATTGATACCATAGCGTGTGAGTTATCCGCATAGCATGTGAGTTGACCGTGCGGATCCAGAGATTAATATTATTGCACGTGAGTTATATGTGCAGCACGTGAGTTCTCCGTGCTTATAGCGCTTGGGCTGTAGGAGCCTCTCATGAGTCTGTACACACCCCCAGTTAGCGCAGCCAACTATAAACAGGGATCAGGCTGCACGCCGCAACAGGTATTATATAGCACTGAGTGATTGAGTATGCTGAACATAGTGAGAGAGAATGCGAGACAGTGGGATTGAGTACTCTGAGAGTGTGAGTACATGAGTACAATCTCTGAGATACATTGCATTGACATGCACATATGACATATATATGCATAGAGATGTGTTTTTCCTCATGCTGTACGGTATCAAGTTATTCATGATTTCTCACGCATGTTGACAGATGCGCATAGTGATTCATTTGTTTTACACGGGTTATCCGGAAGGAAAATGAAACATATTATTTATTATTGAAATGATTTTTGGAAAAAATTATTGTTCTCAAATTATTCATATTTTTGGCAACTTCGGCAAACGATTTGGGTTTTCATTGATGTATTTGGAAGGAAGAACTATTATTTTTGAAATCGTGATTTGGCTGAGCATTTTATCTCTGTGTTTCTTCTGGTGTTATTTGCTTTATGTTGTTATGGACTGTTGTTGACTAGTGGTTTTGGACCCGACCTTAGTAGAAGCTCGTCACTGCTTTCAACCTACGGCTAGGTTAGTTACTTACTCAGTACATGGGGTCGGTTGTACTGATACTACACATCTGCACATTGCATGTAGATATTGGTTGTCGTTATTGCTGTGCTCGATGGTTGCGGGATCTGAAAATGTACCTGCATTTCTGTTGTAGCTGCCTCTTGTTCAGGGTAGCCTTAGATTTATAAAAGCTCTGTATATGTATTATTCAAACAGACTATTTATTTATTTCATTTCCCCTTTGTATACTCTATTCCTAGAAGCTCATGATTTGTACTACCAGTTCTTGGGGAGATGTATTGGTTTTAGATATTTTCTTTTAATTAATTTCATTGGAATTGGATAGTTGGAAATTTGCTTACCTAACGGGTTGTGTTAGGTGCCATCACGACAAATGGGATTTTGGGTCGTGACACACACCAATAATTAAGAAGGGGTGTAGGGGACGCATATACACCAAGAACTCTATATATGTGCACCAAGAACCATTTCTTACTTATAGACGCTATACAAATTTAAAAAAAAAAGAAAAAAAAAAAGAAAACTACAGTTTGAAAAAAGAGAGAAGCATAACAGGATGAGCGCTTCAAGTTCATCGAACATTTCCAATGAAGATTATGGGAAATTGTTTCGTTGAATGTCAGTTACTGTTATGAGAAAAATACATTTAGAAAATAAGCTATAGAAGCTTATCTACGGATGCACAAATCTCACTTGGTAATACTGCAAGAGTGGGAAACGCACATCAAATGGAAAACTAGCACTAAACATGAAATCTTGGTGTTAATATGGGACAAAGAACACATCAACAGTGATGTATCTTTTAGATATCACAAAGAAAATGCTAGAGTGATTGACAAATATATATCGGCAAATAATCAGCTGGTTAAATATCCATCGCATAAGTTCAAATTTCATGGAGTTTTATGGAGATCTAACATATGGTCTAGATTTAGAACCATTAAAATTGACACCACATCTTGAGTCACGTAATAACTTATATGATACATCATGACCTATGATCGGGGGATGCTAATCTAACCCGCCCATCAGAGAGAAACATCATATCTCTAAATACAAAAGAGCAGATGAGTAACTTTATCAATTTTACGGCTAGCCCCGGTATTTTAGATTTATATTTCAGCTCCTTTACATATGAAGATACCAAATCACCACAAAGATTATCCAAACTTGATAGGATAATCTGCACTTCAAAAATTTACACTTCATTTGAATGTGTAACACCAACGATTCTAGGAAGTGACATTTCGGACCATATGACGATAAAGTTGAGGTTGGCACGCCTAGGTAAAGTTGCACAAGTGGAGAAGAAAAAATTGGTATCCAAATAGGCACTATGTAAGAATTAAGTCAAATTGCAGTTGTATTGGTTTTGTGAAACTACGAGATTGGCAGTTCTCTTCTCTTCATCCCCCCTTTTCTTTGGGCCATGAACAATGGACTTCTACTAATGCTGTCAATTAGTGGTATTTATAAGAACCCGAAAAATTGAACCAAACCGAAAACTGAACCAAACCGACCAAAAAATAAAACTTTTTAGGTTTGGTTTGGTTTTGGTTTTGAATTTTAAAAATTGATCAAATTTTGTTTGGTTTTGGTTTTACTCAAAATATAACCGAAAAAATCGAACGAAACCGACTATAAAAATAGCTATTTAAATTTATTATTACAGTTATATATATGTATATTTTATATAAAGTTTCAAAAATATTATTGTACATATTTGTCATTTATATTTTTAGTCTAGTTCTTTGCTATTATAATACTCTAATTCTTTGCCTTTACATTCTAATTTGATTGGTAGTTTTCTTTTACTAAGTACAAGAATTTATTTCATGTAAAAAATAATCGATTTTTAATTAAGTACTTAAATTCTTTATCACTATTTGATTCAATTATCATCAATATATCTTGAAAATGATATATTTCTCAAAGTGTAATTGGTTTGATAGTGTTATGTTGAAAATGTAGTTGCCAGAATATGCGTTCGGTAGTGTATGTTTCATATTTAATAAAACAATCGATAAATAACCGAACAAACCGTATAACCGACATAAACTGAACTGATAAAAAACTGACTCAATTGATTTGATTTGGTTCCAATATTTCAAAAACCCACTTACTTGGTTTGGTTTCTTTTTAGGAAAAAACCGACACAAACCGAACCATGAGCACCCCTAGCTGTGTCATAGCGAGGGATCAAGTCAAGTTTTCATATTTCCAAAAGTGAGCTATACAGAAAAATGTAATGAAATTTGCAGTAGATGAAAATACCTGTTGCGGTAATATATTACCCCCTTAATATTGTACCTGAATAGATAAAGTTTTAAAAACTAGAGTAAAGAGAACAAAGGAAGATCTCAGATCTTTTACTTTAAAGTTCTAGAGTTCTGCAAAGTATCAAAGAAAGCTGAAGATGTACTTCATATGAAGTGGAATTTATTTGGTTCCAATTTTAGAAAGGAGCAGTATGCACCTGTAACACCCCAGACTTTAGACAAAGTCCCACATCGGCAAAACATAAGAGTGGTATCAGAGCCCTCTTATGCTTTGGCGATGTGGGACTCTGTCTAAAGTTTGGGGTGTTACATACACCCCCTCTTTTGGACTCAGTGTCCTCGCAGAGGTTTGCCCCACCCCATGGGATTCGTCTACACTCAGCACTAAGGTTTGCCCCGCTTAATCGGTATTTGCCTAAACTCAGTTGAACTCTGACCTACCATCAATATTGCTGACACCAGAGTGACTCTGATACCATTTGTAGCACACCAGCTCGCTAGTGATATTGTCCGCTCTGGGCATAGGCCTTCACGGATTTAAAATGCGTCACTAGGGTCTAAAACTTGTTAACTTGTATACCCACCAACACTCATATGCTTTTACGATATGGGACTCTGTCTAAAGTCTGGGATGTTACAGCATCATTATGTAATGGAAAAAAAAAAGTTAAATAATACAACAGGAAATTCTGAGTTTTTCATCTCCGATTTATCTTTAGGATAGGATATACACCAATAATTAAGAAGGGGTGTAGGGATGCATATACACCAAGATCTCTATATATATGCACCAAGAAATATTTCTTACTTACGGATTCTATACAAATTCAAAAGAAAAAAAAAATAGAAAACTAGAGTTTGAAAAAAGAGAGAAGCATAATAGGATGAGCGCTTCAAGTTCATTGAACATTTCCAATGAAGATTATTAGAAATTGTTTCGTGGAATGTCAATTACCGTTATGAGGAAAATACATTTAGAAAAGAAGCTAAAGAAGCTTATCTACGGATGCACAAATCTCACTTGGTAATACTGGAAGAGTGGGAAATGCACATCAAATAGAAAACTAGCACTAAACATGAAAACTTGGTGTTACTATGGGACAAAGAACGCATCAACAGTGATGTATCTTTTAGATATCACAAAGAAAATGCTAGAGCGATTGACAAATATATATCGGAAAATATTCAGCTGGTTAAATATCAATCACTTAAGTTAATATTTCACGGAGTTTATGGAGATCTAACATATGGTCAAGATTTAGAACAATTAAAATTGACACCACATCCTGAGTCACGTAATAAGTTATATGATACATCATGACCTATGATCGGGGATGCTAATCTAACCCGCCCATCAGAGAGAAGCATCATATCTCCAAATACAAAAGTGCAGATGAGTAACTTCATCAATTTTACAGCTAGCCCCGGTATTTTATATTTTGATTTCAGCTCCTTTACATATGGAGATACCAAATTACCACAAAGATTATCCAAACTTGATAGGATAATCTGCACTTCGAAAATTTACACTTTATTTGAACGTGTAAGAGCAACGATTCTAGGAAGCGATATTTCGGACCATATGCCGATAAAGTTGAGGTTGGCATGCCCAGTTAAAGTTGCACAAGTGGAGAAGAAATAAATGGTATCCAAATAGGCACTATGTGAGAATTAAGTCCAATTGCAGTTGTATTGGTTTTGTGAAACTACGAGATTGGCAATTTCTTCTCTTTACCCCCCTTCCCCTTTTTCTGGGCCATGAACAGTGGACTTCTACTAATGCTGTCAATTAGGGGTATTCATAAGAACCCGAAAAATCAAACCAAATCGACCAAAAAATCAAAACTTTTTAGGTTTGGTTTAGTTTTGGTTTTGAATTTTAAAAATTTATCAAATTTGGTTTGGTTTTGGTTTTAATCAAAAAATAATCGAAAAAACCGAACGAAACCAACTATAAAATAGCTTTTTAAAATTATTATTACAGTTATATATATGTATATTTTATATAAAGTTTCTAAAATTTTATAGTACATATTACTTATTTGTATTTTTAGTCTAGTTCTTTGCTATTATAATAATCTAATTCTTTGCCTTTACATTCTAGTTTGATTGGTAGTTTTCTTTTACTAAGTACAAGAATTTATTTCATGTAAAGAATAATAGATTTTTAATTGAGTACTTAAATTCTTCATCACTATTTGATTCAATTATCATTAATACATCTTGAAAATGATAAATTTCTCAAAGTGCAATTGATTCGATAGTGTTATGTTGAAACTGTAGTCGCCGGAATATGCGTTTGGTAGTGTATGTCTCATATTTAAGATACAAACCGATAAATAACCGAAAAAACCGAATAACCGACAAAACCTGACATAAACTAAATCGATAAACAACTGACTCAATTGGTTTGGTTTGGTTCCAATATTTTAAAAAGCCACTTACTTGGTTTGGTTTCGTTTTAGGAAAACCCCGACCCAAACGGAATCATGAACAACCCTCGTTGTGTCATAGTAAGGGCTCAAGTCAAGTTTTCAAATTTCCAAAAGTGAGCTCTGCAGAAAAACGTAAGCAAATTTGCAAGTAGATGAAAGCACCAGTTGTGGTAATATATTACCCTCTTAATATTGTACTTGAGAAGATAAAGTTTAGAAAAAGACAGTAAAGAAAACAAAGGAAGATCTCAAATCTTTTTACAGTAAAATTCTAGAGTACTACAAAGTATCAAAGAGAGCTGAAGATGACTTATGCGATGGCGGATAGAAGCTCGTGAACGCGAAGAAGAAATATTCACTCCTCCAAAATTTCTCTTCGCGAACGCGAAGGAAGGGACATGAACGCGAACGCGATTAAGGGAACCAGATGACGGAAAATAGCAGTTCAAAAATAGAAGGAAATGACCCGTAGCCCATCTAAAACACACACGAGGGACCCTGTCGAAACATTCTAACAAGTTCCATAACCTAACACGGACTCACTCGAGGTCTCAAATCACATCAAACAATGCCGAAAATACAAATCACACCACGAATAGAACTTATGAACTTCCAAAACTTCCAACTTCTTAAACTCGTGCCGAAACCTATCAAACCAACCCGGAATGACGTCAAATTTTGCAGGCAAGTCCCAAATAACATAACATAGCTATTCCAACTCTCAGAATCGCATTCCGACCCTGATATCAAAAAGTCCACTTCCGGTCAAAATCTCCAAAAAATTGACTTTTGCCATTTCAAACCTAAATCAGCTACAAACCTCAAATTCCTAGTCCAGGCACGCTCCCAAGTCCAAAATCACCCAACAGAGCCGACGAAACTCTATTCTAGAGTCGTCATCACACAGTTCCGACTACGGTAAAAATTCTAAGACTTAAGCTTTCGTTTTAGTGACCAAGTGTCCCAAATCACTATGAATCATCTGGTAACTGAATTCAACCACGTTTGCAAGTCAATACACATAATAAGAAGATTCTCAGGGCCTTATACTCCCCAACGGGAGTTAAATTCTCAAAACAACTGGTTGGGTCGTTATAGGCACTTCATATCATCTCGTAATCCCAAAAGTAAATACTCAACATGGGATCTATAATGACCATACCGGTCGTTTCGAGAGTTATAGCCCCGTTATCCCCATTTCTACTTCTTTTTATGTTATTCAGCTATATTATGTTATATCGGGTTAGTTGGTACGAGAATAAAGTGGTTTCAGAGTAAATTGAGATACTTAGTCTCTTAAGTAGAAACTTAAGTTAGAAAAGTCAACTGGATATTGACCTATGTGTAAACGATCTCGGATTTGAATTGTGATGGTTCTGTTAGCTCCGTTAGGTAATTTTGTACTTAGGAGTGCATCCGGAATGTGATTTGGAGGTCCGTGGTAGAATTAGGCTTGAATTGGCGAAATTGGAAATTTGGCGATTTCGGTCGGCAGTGGAAAAATTTGATATGAGGGTCGGAATGGAATTATGGAAGTTGGAGTATGTTCTTAGTGTCATTTGTGATGTGTGTGCAAAATTTGAGGTCATTCAGACGTGGTTTGGTTGGTTTCGGCATCGGTTACCGAATTTTGAAATTTAGAAGTTCTTAGGCTTGAATCCGAGGGTAATTTGATGATTTGATGTTGTTTTGAGTGATTCGAAGGTTCGACTAAGTTGGTATGTTGATATATGACTTGTTGGTATTTTTGGTTCAGGCCCCAAGGGCCTCGGTGTGATTATGGGTGGTTAACGGATTTGTCGAAGTTGGAAAATGCAGCTGAAGCTGCTGCTATTGCTATTTTTGCACCTGCGGAAGAAAAAGTCGCAAGTGCGAGGCCGTTGGTATGCGTGGGGAGTTCACAGGTGCAGGCAATGCTGGGCTAGGCAGGTTGCACAGGTGTGAGTTGGAGTTCGTATCTGCGAGCCCATAGGTGCAAAACCTGGGACGCAGATACGAAAAGGGAGATGCTGGGTGGTGGGGTTCGCAGAAGCGGATGAAAAGTACAGGTGCGCCTTTGCAGGAGCAAGCATTTTTTGCACATATGTGGAAAATTGTGAGGCCAGGCTGGAGCACAGACGTGAAGGATTTGGCCGCACCTGCGAGCCCTCATGTGCGAGGCCTTGAGCACAGGTGCGGAAGCTGGGGAATTAAGTGGAGTTCGCGGATACGGTGCCTTGACTGTAGGTGCGCCCTGCAGGCACGGAAAAAGAGCCCGCAGGTGCGGAAAACCTGGGCAGAAACCATAAATAGAACCCTTCGCGAATTTGGTTCATTTCCACCATTTTCAAGTCGGTTTGTTGAGCTTTTGGAGTGATATTTGAAGGGTGATTCAAGGGCTATCAGTGAGGTAAGTTGCTTGAGCCCTAATACTTGATTATATGGTGATTTTCCGTTGCTTAGTCATTGTAATTAGTGAAAATAAGGGGTTAGGGCCTGGAATATTTGGAGAGTAGTTTAAGAATTTGAAGGACCAAACAATGTCAGATTTTGATGAATTTGGTATGGTTAGTCTCGTGAGGGAATGAGCTTTCTAGTTTTTTAAAATTTGTCGGATTTCGAGACATGGGCCCGAGGACCAGGTTTGAGCCAATTTCGGATTTTGGTCTAATTTTGTAGCTTTTCTTGTGGAATTTATTCCATTAGCGCGTATTGAAGGTATTGTACTGATTTTTAATAGATTTGAAGCATTTGGAGACCGAGTCCAGAGACGAGGGCATCCCGGAGTAGGATATTTACGTTGCTAAGGTAAGTAACAGTTTTAACTCTAGCTTTGAGGGTATAAACCGTGAAAATTTGATATCGTGTGACTGTTTGGAAGTGATACCCATGCTAGGTGACGAGCGTGTGGGTGTTCACCGCAAGGGATTGAGACTTGGTCCATCCCGTGATGCTGTGAGGCCTAATGGCTATTATCTATGGGTATGTATTTATTTGTTGTTGAACTTGTTTGCCTTCATGTTAGAGATCATGCTTAGGCTTTATTCATGCTCACATTATTTGTACTCAGTCAGAGAAATTATTGTACATGTTTACCTCAGTCTCTATTATTTGCTAATATGCTGTGATACTTTGATGATGGTGAGGTTAGTGAGGTACATGATTGAGTGAGGCCGAGGGCCTGGTTGTGAGGATATTAATACCATAGCGCATGTGTTGTCCGCGTAGCACGTGAGTTGACCGTGCGGGTCTAGGTATTGATACCATAGCACGTGAGTTGTCCGCGTAGCACGTGAGTTGATCGTGCGGATCTAGGTATTGATATGATGGCATGTGAGTTGGCTGTGCTTAGCGCTTGGGCTTTGAGAGCCCCTCCGGAGTTTGTACACACCCCAGTGAGCGCAGAGTGTTTAGTGTTTTGAATGTTGAGTGCTGAGTGTGAGTGATGAGTGATGGAGTGAAACTGCTGTGAGGTTGTATTTATTTGTGCTTTTGCTGCATTTATCTGTTAAACTTCTTTGTGGCAGTTACTAATTTATGGAATTTACCTGTTTATTTCTATTTATTTTTAAATTGTGAAAATGAATAATTGGACTGTTTTACTTAGCTCGTCACTATTGCTTAGTTCCTTAGTTATTTCTGTTACTTGCTGAGGTGGTTGTAGTCATACTACAGCTTGCACTTTATGTGCAGATCCACGTGAGTTATAGCGCGACGATCGTTGAGTTCAGGCCGGCTATCTGTGGATATTGCAAGGTAGCTGCTAGCGTTCGCAGGACCTTGTTACTCATTTTGTCATTTCTTCTTTTGGACAGTTAGATAGTTTATATATCTTAGTTTATAATTTTAGACGCTCATGACTTAGTGACACCCCGATGTTTGAGGCTCGTTTCCGCATTTCTATAATTATATTTAAAGTTGATTTAGTTTATGAAAAATTCAAATATTGGAAATGTTTTATTAAATTCTAATAATCGGTTTAGTAGTATTTTTTTAGGAAGTAGGTTTGCCTTGTAACACGATAGGTGCCATCACGACTATGGTTAGATTTTGGGTCGTGATAAGTTTGTATCAGAGCCTAGGTTATATAGGTCTCAAGAGTCATGAGCGGGTTTTGTAGAGTCTTGCGGATCGATACGGAGATGTCTGTACTTATTTTTGAGAGGTTGCAGAACCTTTAGGAAAATTTCACATTCTTGGATTCTTATCGTGCGTTCTGTGTATTCTAGTAACTAAACATCTGTATTTCATTCTCTCACAGATGGTGAGGACTCGTGCTACCGGTCAAGAGGGACAACCACCAGTTCAGGCCGCGAGAGGCCGTGGTAGGGGCAGAGGTGCAGCCCGTACAACAGCTGGGGTAGTACCTGCAGATCCACCGGTTGTCCCAGATCAGGATCAGGTTTCAGTTGTTAATGCACCAGCTCAGACAACACCTGTGCCTATTGTGATTCTAGGCCTTCAGGAGGCCCTAGCCAAGATTCTGACATCATGTACCGGCCTTCTCAGGCGGTCTCTATCTCGACGGCTGCAACCACTTCTCAGGCTGAGGGAGGCACTCAGACTCCCGTCGCTCGCACACCTGAGAATGTTGTTCAGGGACATCAAATACCGGAGTCACCACCAGCCCAGCTGGTTACAGCTGCACTGGATTATGTGGTTCCTACTATGCCTGAGGATGATCAGCACAGGTTGGACAGGTTTGGGAGACTCTCACTGACACCTTTCAGTGGCATAGAGAGAGAGGACGCTCAGGACTTCTTGGACATGTGTCAGAGGATACTCCGTAAAACTGGTATTCTGGAGACCTGTGGGGTCTCATTCACTACCTTTCAGTTTTCTGGGGCTACACTCAGATGGTGGGAGACTTACTAGAGGCGTAGGCCTATTGGCGCAGCACCCCTTACTTGGCAACAATTCTCCGTTCTCTTTCTGGAAAAGTTTGTACCTGAGTCCCGTAGAGAGGAGCTGCGCAGGCAGTTTGAGCAGCTTCGCTAGGGTGAGATGTCTATTACACTGTATGAGATGCGATTCTCCGAGTTAGCTCATCATGCGGTCTGGTTGGATCCCACAGATCGAGAAGGGATCATGAGGTTTATAGATGGCCTCGGCTTTTAGCTTCGATTGCTTATGACCAGGGAGAGTGTATCTGGGGTTACGTTTGATGAGGTTGTCAACATTGCTCGACAGATTGAGATGGTTCGAGGTCAGGAGAGGGCTAAGAGGGAGGCTAAGAGGCCTCGTGGTCAGGGTGGTTTCAGTGGTGCTCCTCAGGGAGGTCAGTTTCAGCAGGACCAGTTTCAGTAGAGTCAATCATCATTCAGTGCATTGCCAGCGTAGGGTTCTCATTATTCTCCGCCCACTCAGGTATCATCGGGTAATTCTTTTGGGCATCAGGAGCAGCAGTTTCGTCAGAGGAGGGGTTGTTTTGAGTGCAGAGATTTTGGTCAGATTGAGAGATATTGCCCTAGGCTATCGGGTGGGACTCCACAGCGGAGTACTCGGCCAATGGCATCAGCACCAGTTCCTCCACCACCCGCCCAGCCAGCTAGGGGCGGAGCCCAGTCAGCTATGGGTCACCCGAGAAGGGGAGGCAGATCACGGGGTGGTCAGGCCCGTTTCTATGCCCTCCCAGCCAGGCCAGATGCTATTGCTTTAGATGCTGTTATTTTAGGAATGTTCTTCTGTTAGACTCGTTTGAGGACGAAAGTATTTTTAAGAGGGGGAGGATGTAACGACTCGGCCGGTCGTTTCAAGAGTTATAGCCCTGTTTTCCCCATTTCTACTTCTTTTTGTGTTATTCAGCTATATTATGTTATATTGGGTTAGTTGGTTCGGGACCGGAGAGGTTTCAGAGTTAATTGACACACTTAGTCTCTTAAGTAGAAACTTAAGTTGGAAAAGTCAACTGGATGTTGACCTATGTGTAAACAATCTCGGATTTTAATTTTGACGGTTCCGTTAACTCCGTTAGGTGATTTTGGACTTAGGAGTGCGTCCGGAATATGATTTGGAGGTCCGTGGTAGAATTAGGCTTGAATTGGCAAAATTGGAAATTTGGTGATTTCGGTCGGCAGTGGAAACATTTGATATCGGGGTTGGAATAGAATTCCAGAAGTTGGAGTAGGTTCTTAGTTTCATTTTTGATGTGTGTGAAAATTTTGAGGTCATTCGGACGTGGTTTGGTTGGTTTCGACATCGATTGCCGAATTTGGAAATTTAGAAGTTCTTAGGCTTGAATCCGAGGGTAATTTGATGATTTGATGTTGTTTTGAGTGATTCGAAGGTTAGACTAAGTTGGTATGTTGATATATGACATGTTGGTATTTTTGGTTGAGTCCTCGAGGGCCTCGCAGTGATTCTGGGTGGTTAACAGATTTGTTGAAGTTGGAAAATGGAGCTGAAGCTGCTGCTATTGCTATTTACGCACCTGCGGAAGAAAGAGTCGCTGGTGCGCGTGGGGTTTTCGCAAGTGCTGGCAATTCTGTGCTAGGTAGGTTGCTCAGGTGCGAGTTGGAGGTTGCATCTTTGAGCCTGCAGGTGCGAAACCTGGGGCGCAGATGCGGAAAGGGAGATGTTGGGCAGACTTTGAAGAAGCGGAGGAAAAGCGCAGGTGCGCCTTCGTAGGCGCGAGAACTTTCTACACAGATGCGGAAAAATGTGAGGCCAGGCTGGAGCGCAGGCACGAAGGATTTGGCGGCACCTGCGAGCCTGCATGTGCAAGGCCTGGAGCGCAGGTGCGGAAGTTGGGGAATTAAGTGGAGTTCACGGATGCGGCGCCTTGATCGCAAGTGCGGTCCCGCAGGCGCGAAAAAAGATCCCGTAGGTGCAGAAAACCTGGGCAGAAACCATAAATAGAACCCTTCTCGAATTTGGTTCATTTCCATCATTTTCAAGTGAGGTAAGTTTCTTGAGCCCTAATACTTGTATATATGGTGATTTTCCGTTGTTTAGTCATTGTAATTAGTAAAAATGAGGGGTTAGGGATTGGAATATTTGGAGAGTAATTTAAGGATTTAAAGGACCAAACGATATCGGATTTTGATGAATTTGGTATGGTTAGACCCGTGAGTGAATGAGCTTTCTAGTTTTGTAAAATTTGTTAGATTTCGAGACGTGGGCCCGGGGGCCGGGTTTGAGCCAATTTTGGGTTTTGGTCTAATTTTGTAGCTTTTCTTGTGGAATTCATTCCATTAGCGCGTATTGATGATATTGTACTGATTGTGAATAGATTCGGAGCATTTGGAGACCGAGTCCATTGACGAGGGCATCCTAGAGTAGGACTTTTACGCTGCTAAGGTAAGTAACAGTTTTAACTCTAGCCCGGAGAATTTGATATCGTGTGACTGATTGGAAGTGATACCCATGCTAGGTGATGAGCATGTGGGTGTGCACCGTGAGGGATTGAGACTTGGTCCATCCCGTGAGGCTGTGAAGCTTAATGGCTATTATCTGTGGTTATGTGTTTATTTGTTGTTGACCTTGTTTGCCTTCATGTTAGAGATCATGCTTAGGCTTTATTCATGCTCACATTATTTGTATTCAGTCATAGAAATTATTGTACATGTTTACCTCAGTCTCTATTATTTGCTAATATGTTGTGATACTTGATGTAGGTTGTGTTCCCTTATTTTTGATGATGGTGAGGATAGTGAGGTACATGATTTAGTGAGGCCAAGGGCCTGGTTGTGAGGATATTAATACCATAGCGCATGAGTCGTCCGCGTAGCACGTGAGTTGACCGTGCGGGTCCAGGTATTGATACCATAGCGCATGAGTTGTCTGTGTAGCACGTGAGTTGATCGTGCGGATCCAGGTATTGATATGATGGCATGTGAGTTGTCCGTGCTTAGCACTTGGGATTTGAGAGCCCCTCCGGAGTCTGTACACACCCCAGTGAGCGCAGAGTGTTGAGTGTTTGGAATGCTGAGTGCTGAGTGCGAGTGATGAGTGATGGAGTGACACTACTATGAGGTTGAATTTATTTGTGTTGTTACTGCATTTATCTGTTAAACTTCTTTGTGGCATTTACTGAGTTATGAAATTTACCTATTTATTTCTGTTTATTTTTAAATTGTGAAAATGAATAATTGGACTATTTTACTTAGCTCGTCACTATTGATCAGTTCCTTAGTTATTTTTGTTACATGCTGAGGTGGTTGTACTCATACTACACCCTGCACTTTATGTGCATATCCAGGTGAGTTACAGCGCGTCGATCGTTGAGTTCAGGCCGACTATCTGTGGAGATTGCAAGGTAGCTGCTAGCGTCCGCAGGACCTTGTTACTCCTTTTGTCATTTCTTCTTTTGGACAGTTAGACAGTTTATATATCTTAGTTTATAATTTTAGACACTCATGATTAGTGACACCCCGATGTTTGGGGCTCGTTTCCGTATTTCTATAATTATATTTAGAGTTGATTTAGTTTATAAAAAATTCAAATGTTGGAAATGTTTTAATAAATTCTTATAATCGGTTTAGTAGTAATATTTTGCGAAGTAGGCTTGCCTTGTAACACGATAGGCACCATCACGACCATGGTTAGATTTTGGGTCGTGACAGGATATCCCGAGGTACCGCCTTGTAGTCCCAAAAATAAATATGCAAGACAGGGGGATCTCCTGAGGTACCGCCTTGTAGTCCCAAAGTAAATATGCAACAACAACAATGCTCCCAGGCCATCAAAAGTCATCACAATTCAACTCCCGACATAGCCCACTTTGTCTCGCCACGTGCGCAATAATAAAGTAAATGCCCGCCTTGTCTCGCCGCACGCACATAATAATATTCCCACCTTGTCTCGCCACATGCGCAACCCACCCCCCCCCACATATATATATATATATATATATATAGCCTGCCTTGGCACACCGCATGTGCATAAATTAATTGTAACAATAGTACGGCAGAAACCTCGTGCAAACACCCGAACAAACCCCCCCCCCCCCACACACACACACACATATATATATATATATATATATATATATATATATATATATATATATATATAGCCTGCCTTGTCACACCGCATGTGCATAAATCAATTGTAACAATAGTACGGTAGAAACCTCGTGCAAACACCCGAACAAACCGTGGTTGGGGCACATCTCATAAATTGCACCTCAAGTGCTCAGATATTACCACTTGCTAAAAAAATCAACAATACATTATTTTCCACAATAAGGAGCTCATGGATTGACCATAATGTACACAAAAATCTTAACAAAATATCCGGGAGTCAACAACTCAACAAAATAATATTTCACAAATAAATCAAGGTGGTAATCACACCAAATCATCGTATAAAAATAATTTCAACAAACAAGGATCTAGGCATGACAAATAGAGGATTTAATAAGTGCCAATAATTTCCAATTTCATACATAAGGGCATCTAAGGATTTTAACCAATGTAATTTGCACATATAAACCAAGTACGTACTCGTCACTTCGCGTACGTAGTTTTCAATTACACAATTTGCACATAAGACTCAATGCTTAAGGGGTATTTCCCCACTCAAGGTTATGAAAAATACTTACTTTTTTTTTGAAGTTATGCTGATATTCCAAAATCGCTTTCTTGCTTGAATTGACCTCCGAACCGCTCAAATCTATCCAAATTAATTGTATAACTTCATTAAAATTCATCGGAAACACTTTCGGATATTAAAACGTGGACTTGAAAATTTATTCTAAAAAATCAACAAAAGTCAACACGGGGCCCTCCTCTCGGAACCCGACATAAATTTTACGAAATCCGAACACCCATTCCGATACGAGTTCAACCACACCAATTTTATCGAATTCTAATAACAAATAGTCCTCCAAATCTTGAATTTCCATTTTTGAAATTGTTTTACAAAAATTCTCATTTCCTCCATTAAACTCGAATTAAGCGATGAATATAACCATAGATTCATGAAATATAATTACTTTAGGATATAGAACACTTACCCCAACCAAGCTTGTGAAAATTCCTCCAGAATCGCTGAAATCCGAGCTCCAAAAATCCAAAACGAAAATGGCGAAATGACCATGTTTGGTCCTTAACATTCTGCCCAGTTTTTGCTTCTGCGGACATCTTTTCGCATCTGCGGCCTCGCTTTTGAGAGCCAAAATGCGCACCTGCGCTGCCTCCGCTTCTGCGAGCAGAGTGGCCGCACCTGCACTTGCGCTTCTGTGCAAATGTTGCCACTTTTGCGGCCTTCTCCATTAGCCTTGGCCATCTCCCCTTCACTCGCTTCTGCAACCAGGACATCGCAGAAGCGATTGCATCAGCTGTCCAGAATTTCCAGCATCTCCAAATGTCCAAAAATCGATCCGTTAACCATCTGAAATCAACCCGAGGCCCTCGGGGCCTCAACCAAATATACCAGCACATACCAAAATATAATACGAACTTAGTCGAGGCTTTAAACCATCAAACAACGTTGAAATTACGAATCATACATCGAATCGAATTATGAGTTTTCAAATCTTCCAACTTCTATATTTTGCGCCGAAATGTATCAAATCAACCGAAATGACATCAAATTTTGCGCACAAGTCATAAATGACGTAATGGAGCCTTTTCAATTTCTGGAATCAAAATCCGACCTCGTTAACAAAAAATTCAAGCTTCGGTCGAACGTTCTAAAAATTTTCTATTTTCCAACTTTCGCCAAAATGCGTTGAATTGTCCTACGGACATCCAAATCCGAACATACGCCTAAGTCCGTAATCATCATACAAAGCTATTGCCATCATCCGAATTCCATTCCGGGGTTGTTTACTCACAAGTCAAATCTCCGATCAACTCTTTTCATTTAAGCTTCCAAAATGAGAATTGTTCTTTAAATTTAATTCTGAATCTTCTTAAAATCAAACTCTATCACACACGCGGGTCATAATACATATTACAAAGCTTCTCGAGACCTTTAGTCATTGAACGGAGCGTTAATTCATAAAATGACAAGTCGGGTCATTACAATGGCATTTGATATTCGTTTATCATAGTTATTATTAATTACTTGATTAATTTAGCAAGGTCCTTGATTAAATTATGAGACTTATCATCATGATGGAGACCATGATAATGAGATTAAAGTCTCTTACAACTTAATCTAAATTTTGTTCTTGATCGTAGGATTATTAATTTGGATATTAGTAAACCGGTTAGATCAATATTTATGTGATCGTCTTTATGGGATAAAGATTAGTTGATCTCATTAACAAAATTACATAAATAGATGATGCATATAGAGATATGATCATTGAACCGATTCATTGGATAGTTCCTAATGGTTAGAATTACCAAAAACTATCAATAGGATATTCTCTTGAAGAATGTGATGTAAGATTTTCCTTTGACCTCATATCATCATAGTAATTGATAAATTATTTATTGTTCTTTGATAAACTAGACACTTATGGCCCTAGGGCGATAGTTGAAAGGATATTGGGTACGATTAAATACTTGTAGAATTAGTGATTGATCAAGATGGAATCTGTCAACTCTTGGTAATGAGTTTAAGCTCCATGTTGTCATGAATTATAACCTACCAAATTAAGACCTTGGCCAGGGCCATTGAATGAAAAATTTCAACACGATATTTTTCGTTCAATTTGTTCGCGGTTTTCATTGATAAAAGAGTTGATGGTAAAGATCGGTCTCAATGTGGATATGCATAGAGTCTTCGCATTATCAAAGAAAACTCTGAAACGAAGCTCTCTTCACCAGGTACGTCTTAGATCCGATATTTGATATGTAAATAAATTTTAAACACGATAAGTTCTGCCTAAGATTGTTATTGTCTTCCGCTGCGTGTTATGAACAGCTATATGCAATCCAACAGATACAACACCATCACAACTTTACCTCTTCAAAAGATACGTCATTCTGTAGTTGTTGAATATTTAGCGTGGTTATTTTAGTCGTTCAATATTTAGCGTGGAACATTCGTACTTTGATAATATATATATATATATATATATATATATATATATAGAAGATGTAGATGTAGATATAGATTGTATGCATGTCGAGGTTCATATTTGTTGTGAAATAATCACAAACGAAGAATCATCAAAATATTAATAAGTAACTATACTTTCCTTTTCTTTTTCTACATTTAACTTTTTATATTAAGTATCTTCCATATTACAAGATATGTACCAAAAAGTACTTGAGAATCAATAGTTCGCTGATCCAGCACGAGTATTTTGTTTGCGAAAGAGAAATCATTTTAAAGATAATTTTTTTCTATTTTGAATGTTTTCCCACAAAGTTTCTTAAATATATTTTTATTTCTAACAATTTTTTTATTTGGCGATTTATACTTAGATTTTATTATTCTGAAAATTCAAAAAATATTCAAAGTAAAACTTGACCTGATTTAATAGAAATACTTTATCTTTTCAGTGTAATTATTGAATAATTTCACTAAGTACTATTATTTTTTTATGATTTTTCCTTTATGAGTTTTTTAATTCTTACGATATCACTTGATTCTTTAACCTGAAATTACCAATTGACTATCCAAGTGAAACTTTGTTATCGCAGGGGTTCCAAAAAGGTATTAGGAAGAGAAAGATCCAATCATAAAAAGTGAAACCTAAAGTTCCCTGAAGAAATAATATATTTCTTAAATTTTTATTTTTCATATGGGAAAGAGAAAAGAATTGAACTTTTGGTCTTTTTTCTTCATTTTGGTTTTCGGGTCTCCAAGAAACTATTGGATATATATAGTTCAAATAATATTCTCGATACACTAATTATTGAGGTCTTTTCGACTCAAACGTTACCCTTTTATCATCTTCAGTGTTTTTCATAAATTCAGTACTGAAATCACCAGCTTAATTAAGGAGAAGGTAATAACGAAGACAACTTTGAAGAAGGGGTAAAGCTCAAGTTTTTGACGAGAAATGCAAGGCTACAATTATAAAAAAGGAACATGTATTTTCTCTCAAAGATATGAGAAAATAGTGAGAGAACACGTGTTAATCAGTTGTCACGACCCAAAATCCCAACCCGTCGTGATGGCGCGTCACACTTGCTAGGCAAACCGGACATAACAATAAAGAATAAAAAATAATGGAAATTTGTAAAAATAGCATAAGTCTGAAATCTCAACATAACCAGATACCGCTAGTACATGATAAACTCTCTAGAAACCGGTAAATACAGAGTCATGAGCTCTACAACGGAATTCAAGTCTGAAAATTAAATAACAATATTGTCTGAACTAAACCAACAGTACATAAGGAAAGACAAGTCAAGACTGCGGGCGAAAATGCAGCTCTACTTCGTCTCTCGATACTCCGCTAAACAAGCAACTCTGCTACTGATATAGTATGAGTACAACTGATCCAATATACTCAATAAGCATTGTAACTAACCTCGGCGAGGTAAAAGAAGAAATAATTACAAGTAATACCTGCTATAACCTGTACAGTTTCATAAATTTAACAAGTATGGAACAAAGATGTGATCAAGTATAAAGCACAAAAGGAACTATCACTCTATGTGTGTGTACGATTACTGTCACGACCCAAAATCACACCTGTCATGATGTCGCCTATCTTAATACTAGGCAAACCGACAACCTCAATAAATTACGATTTTCTTTCAGTTTGAAAACATAATATTTTAATACAATACAAAAATCTCGCAAATACCGATACAAATACTCCCAAAACCCGGTGTCACTGAGTACATGAGCATCTAAATGATAATAATGTTTGACTGATAAAACACTGTTTGAAAATATAGAACAATACAAAAACTAAAAGGAAAGAGAGTCATGGTCTGCGGACATCAAGCAGCTACCTCGATAGTCTCCAATGGATAAATCTTCGAAAAATAAGCAATTGTTGTGTCCGGAAGTACCTGGATCTGCACACAAGGTGCAGGGTGTAGTATGAGTACAGCCAACTCAGTAAGTAACAATACTAAATAAAGAGCTGAAGATAGTGACGAGCTTCACAGCTAAGTCCAATTACAGTAATTTCCAACCTAAGAAGGTAGGCATGCTTTCAAGTTCATCATCTAAAACTGAAATAGTAATTTCATGTCAAATTCAACTAAAACAGAAGATAATGTCTTTCAAATATTTCCAAAACAGTGATATATGACAGCTGAAGTACAACAATAATGAAATCAATACATCCTCTCATAGCAACTTTCACTCAGTCCTCCCATTCACTTCAACCTCACAATCACCCTTCCCTCACAGTCACTCATTCCTCTCAATCACTCAGCGCTCAACACATGGCATTCAGTACTCGCACTAAATAGGTACATGCGCTCACTGGGGGTGTGTACAGACTCCGGAGGGACTCCTTCAGCCCAAGCGCTATAACAAGCCAATCATGACAAAAATCAATGAAACATGCTGCGACGTGCAGCCCGATCCCATAAATATCGTCACAATCAGGCCCTCGACCTCACTCAGTCATCAACCTGTCCAATCTCTCGGGCTCTCAGAAATCATGATAAGGAGCCCAAACAGTAATGATATGCTGCATCAATAATGAGCAATAGAGACTGAGATGTAATATGCATATAAAATAGTGACTGAGTATGAAACAACAATTTAGCAGATAATTCAACATGTACACGACCTATGTGGGTCCCAACAGTGTCAACACATGGTTTAAACATGATTTATAGATCGATTTCTCTAATACATGAAAAATATACGGATATCAACAGATTATTCAACTACACAGTTCCATGGAACTGACCGAGTCACAATTCCTACGGTGCACGCTCACACGCCCGTCACCTAGCATGTGCGTCAACTCAAAACTGATCACACAACACAAATTCCGGGTTTCATACACTCAAAACCAGATTTAGAACTGTTACTTACCTCAAACCGTGAAATTCGTTATTCTGCAATGCCTTTGCCTCATGAATTGGTTTCCAAATGCCTCGAATCTAGCAATAAATAATTCGATTCAATCAATACAAATTATAGGAATTAATTCCATATGAAAATACTAATTTTCCAACAAAAAACACGAAATTTCACCCAAATATTTCCCGTGGGGTCCACACCTCGGAACCCAACAAAAATTACAAAATATGAATGTCCATTTAACCACGAGTCCAACCGTACAAATTTTACTAAATTCGGACATCAACTTGACCCTCAAATCTTCAAATTAAACCAAGAGGGTTTTCTAAACTGTTCCACTTAAATCACCAATTAAATATTAAAAATAACCATGGATTCGGGTAATTTGACCAATATTGAGTTAAGAACACTTACCCCGTTGTTTTTATTGAAAATCTTCCGTAAATCGTCTCTTCCCGAGCTCCAATTCGTCAATAATGGAAAATGGGACTAAGTCCCATTTTCATAACTTAAACTTTCTATCCATGCATTCCTTCTTCGCGAATGCGACCCTTGCCTCGGGTTCGTGAAGCACAAAAATGTGCTGCCAATTTCTTCTTCTTCGCGAATGCGAGCCTTGCCTCGCGAACGTGATGCTTCACCAGGCTTCTCAATCGTGAACGGGTCATCTCCATCGCGAACGCGAAGACCAATTTCCCCTATGCCGGCTTTCCCCTTGGCGAACGCGACGCTTCAATCGCGAACGCGTAGCTTTTCCCCACGAGCCTTTGCGAATGAGTGCCCTCGATCACGAACGCGAAGCACAAAATAGACCAGTCCAAATTTCCTCTTCGCGAACGCATTAGTCCCCTCGCGTTCGCAAAGAACAACATCAGTACCAGCAAACCAACAGCTGCAACCCATCTAAACTTGGTCCGAAACCACCCCGAAACACACTCGAGGTCCCCGGGTCCTCAACCAAATATACCAACAAGTCCCAAAATATCATACAAACTTAGTCGAAGTCTCCAATCACATCAAATAACACTAAAAACATGAATCACACCACAATTCAAGCCTAATGAAACTAGGAAATTTCAACTTCTACATTCGATGCTGAAACCAATCAAATCAAGTCCGATTGACCTCCAATTTTGCACAAAAGTCATAAATGACATAGCAGAGGTATTCCAATTATCAGAATCGGATTCTGACCCCGATATCAAAAAGTTAACTCTCCGGTCATACTTTCAAACTTAAATTTCTATTTTAGCCATTTCAAGCCTAATTTAACTACGAACTTCCAAATAATTTTCTGGACATGCTCCTAAGTCTAAAATTACAATACAGATCTTTTGGAATCGTCATAATTTTATTTTGGGGTCGTTTAGACATAAGTCGACATCCGGTCACTATTTCAACTTAAGCTTTAAACCTTGGAACTAAGTGATCCAAGGTTTAGCGTAGTATGTGCTTGCTCATTTTCTACGCCTTTGGAATGTATCCATACAACTATGAGATCATTTTCCCTCGTGAGACTATGCCAGCAACCTATGAGGCTGCGTCAAAGGGTATTGGTGGCGCAGTTGGATGATTATATAGCAAAGGAATAGCAGCAACACTACTGTGACTTTTGTCCCCCTTACTTGTACTCCTCCTTTGTGGTTTTTTTGTTTCTGATTTTTGTAAAAAAAAAAAAAATATATATATATATATATATATATATATATATATATATATAAATAAAATAAAAAGTGTTCTAATTCATTCCAAAACCTCACCGGACCCGAACCAATTACCCCGGCAAGTCACATAATAACTGTAAAGTATAAATTGAGTAGTAAATGGGGGAACGGGGTTGTAATACTCAAAACGACCGGTCGGGTCATTACATTCTCCCACTCTTAAATAAACGTTCATCCTCAAATAGGTTTAGAATCATACCTGGAGCCTCAAATAGGTGTGGATATTTTCTCCGCATCTCCCGCTCAATCTCCCAAGTATCTTCTCCGACTGGCTAGCCTCTCCACTGCACTTTCACTGAAGCTATGCTCTTTGATCTCATTTTTTAAACATGCCGGTCTAAAATGGCCACCGACTCCACATCATAAGTCAAATTACCACCCAACTGCACTGTGCTAAAATCCAAAACAAGAGACGGATCTCCGACGTACTTCCGGAGCATATATACATGAAACACTGGATGAACACCCGATAGACTAGGTGGAAAAGCAAGTTCATAAGCCGCGAATGGCAGAAACTGGTCCCAAGAACCCCCAAAATCAACGACACAAGCATGTAGCATATCCTCTAATATCTTAATAGTGCACACCGACTGTCCGTCCATTTGAGGGTGAAATGTTGTACTCAACTGAACCTGTGTGCCCAATTCTCACTGCACTGTTTTCCAATACTGTGATGTAAACTGCGTGCCCCAATCTGAAATGATGGACACTAGCATACCGTGAAGATATAAATCTCAGCTAACCGCTCCGAAGAATAAGTAGTACCAACTGGAATAAAATGCACGAACTTGGTCAACCGATCTACAACAAACCAAAAAGTATCAAACTTCATCAAAGTCCATGGGAGCCCAACTACGAAGTCCATGGTAATACGCTCCCACTTACACTTCGGAATTTCAAGTATCTGAATCAATTCGCCCTGTCTCTGATGATCGTACTTCACCTGTTGACAATTTAAACACCGAGCTACAAACCCAACAATATCTTTCTTCATTCTCCTACACCAATAGTGTTGCCTCAAATCCTGATACATCTTCGCGACACCTGGGTGAATGGAGTACCGCGAACTGTGAGCCTCCTGGAGAATCAACTCACGCAAACCATCTATATTAGGCACACATTGCCTGCCCTGCATCCGTAATAAACCGTCATCCCCAATAGTTACTTCCTTGGCATCACCGTGCTGAACCATGTCCTTAAAGAAAAGCAAATGGGGGTCACCATATTGACTTTCTATGATACAATCATAAAGAGAAGACTGAGAAACCACACAAGCCAAAACTCGGCTCGACTCGGAAATATCCAATCTGACAAACTGGTTGGCCAAGGACTGAACATCCAAGGCTAAAGGCCTCTCTCCTACCGATAAGTATGCTAAGCTGCCCAAACTCTCCGCCTTATGACTCAAGGTATCGGCCACCACATTGGCTTTTTCGGGATAAATAGAGAATGGGGATATCATAATCCTTAAGCAACTCCAACCACCTCCGCTATCGCAAATTAAGATTCTTCTGTTTAAACAAATGTTGTAGACTCCGGTGATCTGTATAAACCTCACAATAGACACCATACAAATAATGCCGCCAAATATTTAAGGCATAAACAATAGCTGCTAACTCAAGGTCGTGGATCGGATAATTTTTCTCATGTACCTTTAACTGTCAGGACGTATAGGAAATCATCTTACCGTCTTGCATCAGCACTGCGCCGAGACCAATACGCGACGTGTCATAATACACAATATAAGACCGTGAACCTGTAGGCAACATCACTGCTGGGGTTGTAGTCAAAGTTGTCTTGAGCTTCTGAAAGCTCTCTTCACACTCATCCAACAACCTGACCGGAGCACCTTTCTGGGTGAATTTAGTCAAAGGCGATGCAATAGACGAGAAAACCTCCATAAAGCGACGATAATAACCGGCCAAGCCGAGAAAACTCTGAATCTTAGTAGCTGGAGATGGCCTGGACCAACTCTGAACTGCCTCTACCTTCTTCAGATCCACCTTAATTCCTTCACTGGACACTATATGTCCCAAGAATGCCACAGAACTAAGCCAGAACTCACACTTAGAGAATTTGGCATACAGTCTCGCATCTCTCAGCCTCTGTAATACAATACCCAAGTGCTTTACATGCTCCTCTTGGCTACGTGAGTACACCAGGATATCATCAATAAATAATACGACAAATGAATCAAGATATGGCTGGAATACACTATTCATCAAGTGCATAAATGTTGTTGGGGCATTGGTCAGCCCCAAAGACATCATGAGAAATTCATAGTGACCATAACGGGTCCTGAATGCCATCTATAAAATATCCGAATCCCGAATTTTCAACTTGTGATGCCTTGATCTCAAATCAATTTTGGAGAATACCTTCGCTCCATGAAGCTGGTCAAATAAATCATCAATACGCAGAAAAGGATACTTGTTCTTGATTGTAACTTTATTCAACTGTGTGTAATCGATGCACATCCACATAGTACTATCTTTCTTTTTCACAAACAGAACCGGTGCATCCCAAGGCGACACACTAGGCCTAATAAACCCCTTATCAAGAAGTTCGTGAAGTTGCTATTTCAATTCTTTCAATTCAGCTGGTGCTATAAGATACGGAGGAACAGAGATGGGTTGAGTGCCCGACATCAAGTCAATACCGAAATCAATATCCCTATCGGGTGGCATACTCGACAGGTTTACAGGAAATACATCCGAAAAATCTTGCACTACCGGTACTGAATCAATAGTAGGAGTATCTGCATCAACATTTCTTACAAATTCCAAATATGATAAACACCCCTTCCCAAACATACGTTGGGCCTTTAAATAAGAAATTAACATGTTGGGAACATAATCTAGAGAAACTCTCCATTCGACCTTCGGCAACCCTGGCATCGCCAATGCCACGGTTTTTGTGTGATAGCCCATAATAGACTGATATGGAGATAACCAATCCATACCCAGAATTACATCGAAATTAACCATACTGAGCAATAAAAGATCAACTCTAGTCTCCAGTCCCCCAATAGTTACCACACACGACCGATACACATGGTCCACAATAATAATATCTCCCGCCGATGTAGATATATGAATAGGTGAAACTAAGGACTCATGGGGCATATCCAGATAATGAGTAAAGTACGATGATACATACGAATAAGTGGAACCAGGGTCAAATAATATAGAAGCTTCTCTATGGCACACTTAGACAATACTTGTGATCACTGCATCTGAAGCAATAACATCTGGCCTGGCAGGAAAAGCATAGAATCGGGCCTGATCGCCACCTGATCGGCCTCCCCCTCTTGGGCGACCTCTATCTAACTGACCCCCACCCCGAGCGGTCTAGGTGTGTGGCGAAGTAACTGGTACGGAAGTCGTAGTTTAATTCCTCTGGTGCACTGGACCTCCCGGACGATGAGGACACTTCCTCCACATATGCCCAAACTCCCCGCACTCCAAGAAACTCCCCGGTACTTGTGATGGAGAGGACTGAATCGGGCCCCGAGAACCAGAATAACCGCTATAAGCACAGAAGGAGAACGGGACGAACTTTGGGCTGAAAGGGCACTAAGAGATGACTGACCCTGATGAGAACTATATGAACCATAGCGTGATGATGCACCACGGTGAACTGGACAACCCGTCTGAGCGTGCCTGTAAGGACGACCCCTACCGTGGTAAAACTGATGCCCTGAAGGAACACCGTTGAAACCACCCGGTCCATGAGGCCTCTTAGCCTCCCTCTCTCCACGCTCCTGGCAATGGACCATCTCCATCTATCGAGCAATGTCAACCACCTTGTCAAAGGTAGCACCAGATACCCTCTCCCTAGTCATAAATAATCGCAGCTGATATGTGAGGCCATCAATGAACCTCCTAATCCTCTCCCTATTAGTGCGAACCAACCAAACTACGTGACGAGCCAACTCAGAAAATCTCATCGCATACTGTGTCACAGACATGCCATTCTGACATAACTGCTCAAACTATCTGCACAGCTCCTCTCTGCGATACTGCGGCACGAACTTCCCCAAAAAGAGAACCGAGAACCCATGCCATGTAAGTGGTACTGCATCGATCAGCCTACGCCTCTCATAAGCCTCCCACCATCCGAAGGTAGCCCCATAAAACAGAAAAGTGGTGAACGAGACCCTAGTGGTCTCCAGAATACCCGCTGTCTGAAGCATCCGCTGCCACTTATCCAGAAAGCCCTGAGCATCCTCTGACTCAGTACCGCTAAATGATGGAGGTCGAACCCTTCCAAATCTCTCAAGTCTCCTCTGCCCATCATCAGCCATAATGGGGACTATCGAGGCCTGAGCAGCTGCAATCGGCTGGGCTAGTAGTGCCCCCGGTATCTGAAGTTCCTGCACTACCTGCTCTGGAGTACGAGAAATAGGGGTATGAGTACCTCCCTCAGCTTGAGAAGTGGCTGGTGTGGCCTGAGCTGAAACCACCTGAGCAAGGCCTATGCAAACAGTCAATATCTGTGCTAGAGCCTCCTAAATGCCTGGAATCACAATAGGCAGAGGTGGTGCCTGAGTTGGTCCCGCCGGCTCAACTATTTCTGGAGTCTGCTCCTGAGCTGGAGCAACTGGTGGTGCTACATGTGCTGGTCCAACTATTGTACCAGCAACACCTCGACCTCTACCTCGGCCTCTACCATGACCCCGACCTCTCGCGGCCCTAACTGGTGGTACTAGTGGATGACAGTCAAGGTTGACCGCAGGTGTAAGCCCGTAGGTGCGAGCCTGTAGGTGCGAGCAATAGGGTACAGGTGCGGGGCTAAGGTAATCAGCCAGTGGTCACAGGTGCAGTGAGAGGGACGCAGAAGAGGAGTCTCTTCTACGGGGAATCAATCGCAAAAGCGGGCGAGTGCTTGGGGAGGCTTCCGCATAAGCAAACGAGGGACCGCAAAAGCGTATCCACAGATGTAGAGATTTGCACGCAGGTGTGGAACCTGGAGATTTAAGTAAACTCCGCAGATGCGGAGACTTTACCATAGAAGCAGTACCGCAGAAGCGGAATTTGGTCTGCAAAAGCGGAAAGCATGGGCAGATTCTATAAATTCAAGGGCTCAAAATTTTTATCATTTGTTGGACATTTGAGCTCGGGTTTGGCGATTTTTGAGAACATTTTCGAGCAATTTCTTGAGGTGAGTCTCTTGTGATTATTTTTGATCAATAATCTTATTTCCCTATTGATTTTCCCACCTAGATTATGTGTGTTTAAGGTGGAATGTGGGAGTTTGAGGCTAGGGATTTGGAGAGTGTAATTTGGTGATTTGAGTGGCGAGTTGGTGTCGTATTTTGGTAATTTTGGTATGGGTGAACTCGCGGTTGAATGGGTGTTCATATTTTGTGACTTTTACCCAATTCTGAGACGTGGGCCCGGATCTACTTTTTGGGGCAATTTTTCGATTTCTTGTTAAAGTCGTAGATTTATGATTTAAATTAGTGTCACGACCCAAAACTAACCCCTGTCATGATGGCGCCTATCATGGAACTAGGCAAGTCGACTCATTTCCAAAACAAAACGATATTTTCATTTGAAAGATAATTTCAAGGTTATTTAACATAAAACCTCCATTTAAAGAGTTCAAACCAAAGAAAAACAAAAGTGAGGAAAAGAAAAGCCCGACATCGGGGTGTCACTAGTCATGAGCATCTACTATAATCTGTCTAACAATATCAAGGCTAACTCAGCTGAAAAATAGATAAATACTACTAGAGGAAGATATGAGGGAGAAGAGCAGGGGCTGCGATCGCCAAACAGCTACCTTGCTATATCCAAGAAAATCTACAACCAGAACACTCAATAACCGCTACCGTGTCCAGCTACACCTGAATCTGCACACAAGGTGCAGGGAGTAACGTGAGTACGCCAACTCAGTAAGTAACAAAAATAAATAAAGACTAAGCAGTAGTGATGAGCAATAAAGTATATAACGTTCATATCAGGAAATCTCAGTAAAATACCACATGCTTTTAAAAATCAGGATTTGAATCAAACATCTCGTTTAGACCCAGTTCCAGTAAAAATCATTTAAAGACATCTTTCCAACAGTTTTTCAAACAAAGGCTCAATGCAAAGGTGAGCAAAATGATGAAATCATAAACAACCCCTCTGGGAAAACATCACTCATATACAGCCCCTCGGGCAAACCTCACAGTCACTCGTGCCACTCGGGCATACCTCACAATCACTCTTGCCACTCGGGCATACCTCACAATTACTCTTGCCACTCGGGCATACATCACAATCACTCTTGCCTCCCAGTCACTCAGCACTCGGCACTCGCACTCAATAGGTACCTGCACTCACTGGGGGTGTGTACAGACTCCGGAGGGGCTCCTTTAGCCCAAGCGCTATAATCTGCACGGAAAACGCATGTGCGATAATAATAAAGTATGATGCAGGCGGGAAGCCCCGATCCGCACTCATCCTCACAAATCCGGCCCTCGGCCTCACTCAGTCATAAAGTATGCTGCAGTCTGGCTGCCCTGATCCACACTCATCCTCACAAATCAGGCCCTCGGGCATTTTCAGTAAAACAGGGTATTCGGCCAAAAACATTTTTATGCATTAAAATATAGTCATAAAATTGAGTTATGTGGTAAACAAATATAAACATGGCTGAGTATAGATTTTCAATCAAAAAATAGTGAGAGGATGGTAAGAAACAGCCCCTAAGGGTCCAAACAGCATTGGCGCAAGGCACAAACATGGCATTCAACCCAATTTACAGAAATTCTTTCTAAAACATATAAGTATCAAATGGTTTCAACAAAGTATGCAACTCTAGAGTTGCTACGGGATTGACCAAGTCACAAATCCCCAACAGTGCATGCCCACACGCCCGTCACCTAGCATGTGCGTCACTTCAAAATAATAGAATGATATGAAATTCAGGGTTTCATACCCTCAGGACTAGATTTACAATCGTTACTTACTTCAAACCGGTCAAATCTCTACCCCGTAATGTTCTTTCCTCTGGACTCTGCCTCCAAATGCTCCAAATCTATTCACAATCAGTATAATACCTTCAATATACGCTAATGGAATGAATTCCACAAGCAAAGCTTCAAAATTAGACCAAAACCCGAAATTGACTTAAAATTCGCCTGTGGGGCCCACGTCTTGTAACTCGACAAAAGTTACAAAATCTAAAATCCCATTCAACCACGAGTCTACCCATACTAATTTTACCAAAATCCGACCTCAACTCGACCCTCAAATCTACAAATCTTATTTCCAAATTTTCTAAGTTCCAATCTCTGATTAACACCTCAAAATCATGTAATCTAGTCGGATTATTCGATGATAATTCAATATTATGGAGTAGAAATGATTACAAGGGACTTACCTCAAGTTTTCCTTGAAAATATATCAAAATTCGCCTCTCCCCAAGCTCCAATTTGTCAAAAATGGCAAATGGGACGAAGTCCCTGTTTTTATAATTCTGCCCAGACATCCTCAGTTCTGCCTCGATCTTGGCCTTCGATCGAGGTCCTCGATCCTGGTTCTCGATCCTGGGCTCAATCATGGCTTCGATCGTGGCCCTCGACCCTGAGCTCGATCATGCCTTCGATCGTAGCCCTCGACTCTGGGCTCGATCATGGCTTCGATCGTGCCCCTCGACCCTGAGCTCGATCTGGGCTTCGATCGTGGCCCTCGACCCTAAGCTCGATCTGGGATTCGATCGTGGCCGTCAACCCTGAGCTCGATCTGGGCTTCGATTTCTGGGCAGAAGCAATCTCAAACAGAAGGAAATTGCAGCAGTTGTTCTAGTTCAATTTTTGATACGTTAACCATCCGAAACTCACCCGAGGCCCTCGGGACCTCAACCAAATATACCAACAAGTCCTAAAACATCATACAAACTTAGTCGAATCCTCAAATCACTTCAATCAACGCTAAAACCATGAATTACACCCCAATTCAAGCCTAATGAACTTTGAAATTTCTAATTTCTACAAACAACTACGGAACCTATCAAATCACGTCCGATTGACCTCAAGTTTTGCACACAAGTCCTAAATGACATAATAGAGGTATTCCAATTTTCAGAATCGGATTTCGACCCCGATATCAAAAAGTCAACCCCCCAGTCAAATTTCTCAACAATAAAACTTTCGGCATTTCAAGCCTAATTCTTCTACGGACTTCCAAATAATATTCCGGACACGCTCCTAAGCCCAAAATCACCATACGGAGCTATTGGAATCATCAAAATTCAAATCCAAAGTTGTTTACATATAGGTCCATATCCGGTCCACTTTTCTAACTTAAAATTTTCAATTACGAGACTAAGTATCTCATTTCACTCCGAGTTCCTTCCGGACTTGAACCAACTAAGCCGATATAACATAATATAGTTGAATAACACAAAAAGAAGTAGGAATGGGGGAAATAGGGTTATAACTCTAGAAAGGATCGGCCGGGTCGTTACAATTAGTGTTTTGTAATTGTATTCATGTTATGAAATTGCTTTTGGCTAGATTTGGGCCATTCGGAGTTGGAAATTCAAGGAAAGGAATTCTTACCGATTGATTGAGCGATATTTGAGGTAAGTGGCTTGTCTAACCTTGTATGAGGGAAATACTCTTAGGATTTGGTACTGTTGTAACAATTTGTGATATGTGAGAGCCGTGTACACGAGGTGACGAGTGCGTACACAGGCTGATTATAGAAAATTCAGTTCTTGCTGATTTGTCATCTTTTAAAATACATTAACTGAGTTGTCTTCTTTTAATTACATTAATTGAGTTGCCTTAGCATATGTAGTGATCATGTTTAGTCTAGCATCGCATGTCTACGTGCCTTAACTCTTACCTGTAATTTGTGCAACATGCTTAGTTGAATTACCTGCTTTCCTTGATTTGAATTTAATCTTTAACTATAAGATTCTTGCTGAAAATTTGTGTTTTCCTTCGATTACCTGCTGCATATTTACTTTGGGACTACGAGGCGTTACCTCAGGAGATCCCCCTATACTGCATATTTACTTTGGGACTACGAGGCGGTTCCTCGGGAGATCTCCTTGTACTGCATATATACTTTGGGATTACAAGGTGTTTACTCGGGAGATCCCCATGTACTACATGTTTATTTTGGGACTACGAAGCATTTCCTCGGGAGATCCCCCTGTACTGCATCTTTACATTTGGTACTATGAGGCGGTACCTCGGGAGTGCCCCTGATGTGTACCTCTATTTATTGTGCTGATATTTTCTGAAACTTTTTATTGTTTAAATTCTCAGTCATTTCGAAATATTATTATATTTTATGCCTTACTTTTCTTTAAAACCAGTAGGGCCCTGACCTGGCCTCATCACTACTCTGCCGAGGTTAGGCTTGGCACTTACTGGGTACCGTTGTGGTGTATTCATACAACACTCTATACATCTTTTTGTGCAAATACAGGTTCTTCCCACCAGACCAGATACCAGTGAGTTGGACCGCACGTGGAGACTTCAAGGTATATCTGCCAGCGTCCGCAGACCACGGAGTCCCTCTCTATCCTTATTATGTTATTTCCCTGATTCTCCTTAGACTTGATGTATAGAGGCACTTAGTATTTCTATTAGAAGCTTGTGACTTGTTTCTACCGAGTTTTGGGGACTTGTAATTACGGATTTGTAGTTTTATATTTATATATCCATTTTTGAGATTGGAGTTTAGTTTATTATTTATTTATTCCGCAAATTGTTAGGCTTACCTAGTCTTAGAGACTAGGTGTCATCACAATATCCTACAGAGTGTAATTGGGCCCGTGACAAATATCGGCTAGTCACTCCTAGTGCATAAGACACATCATGATGTGTACATGTCATGATATACATGATAGCTCCCACTGCACTAGCGTATGGGATCCTACTCATGCATTCTCTCTCTTCAGGTGTTTTAGGACAATCCTCCCTACTGAGAGTAATTCCAATGCCTATCAGTAGATAGCCTCCTTTGGAATTATCCATGTTATACCTCTTTAAGATGCTATCAATGTACAAGGACTGGGAAAGCCTAAGTAGCTTCATAGATATATCTCTATAGATCTTTATTCCCAATATATAAGCCGATTCTCCCAAGTATTTCACGGAGAACTGTTTAGATAGCCAAATCTTGGTACTTTGCAATGTCGGTATATCATTTCCTATAAGCAATATATCATCAACATACAGTACTAAGAATATGATTGTGCTCCCACTAACCTTTTACACACAAGGCTCTTTTTCACATCTAACTAAATTGAACTTTTCAATTGTCTTATTAAAGCAAATATTCTAACTTCGAGAAGCTTGCTTTAGTCCATAAATGGATCTATGTATTGAAAATTTTATAATGACCAGGCGGTGATGTGAAACCTTCAGGTTGTGTAATGTCCACATCCTATTCTAGCTCACCATTAAGAAAAGTTGTTTTCACATCCATTTGCCATATTTCATAATCGTAGTATGATGCTATAGCAAGCAAAATCCGAATTGATTTGAGCATTGCCACGGGAGAGAAAGTCTCATCATAGTCGACTCCTTCTTTATGACGATATCCCTTGGTAACAAGACGTGCTTTGTAGGTCTTCACCTTCCGTCTGCTCAATTTTTTTTCTTAAAAACCTATTTTCAACCAATAGGTTTTATATCTTTTGAAGGTTCAACTAAAGTCCATAATTTAATTTCCTTCATGGATTTTATTTCGGATTCCATGGCCTTTTGCCATCTGTCATAGTCAGAACTTTTTATAGCCTCTTCATTGGTCTTACGGTCATCATCATTATGATCAACTTCATTTGATACATCATCTTCTACCATTAGATTTAATCTAGTTGGTACATGACGTTCTCGTGTAGACCTTCTAAGAGGTGCTTGTACAACTTGCTCACCTTGTGTTGGATTTGATTGTAGTTCAATTTGGTTTGGAACTGGTTCATTAACCTGTTCTTAAACTACATTTAGTTCTTGAACTTCAATCGTTGAAGATGGTAACTTCCTTGTCAATTTCAAAACATCCAATAAAGGTTCTTGAACTTGTGTCTCATGATCTTGATATTGTGTTTATTCATTGGTTTCTTGAACTTCATCAAGTTTTATTTCCTGTAACGATCCGACCGGTCGTTTTGAGTACTACAGCCATGTTCCCCCAATTACTGCTCAATTTGTCCTTTACAATTGTTATGTTACTTGCCGGGGTAATTGGTTCGGGTCCGGTGAGGTTTTGGAATGATTTGGAACACTTAGTTCCAAGCTTTAAAACTTAAGTTGAAAAGGTTTTGTGGTGCCGAGGTAGATTAATTAGTAAAAAGCTCAGACTTTTTGGGTTGAACAATACACTGAGGAGTAAAGGAAAATTTTCGGCAGAAGAGGACATTTTTGTGGCCCACTATGCGGGTGCATAATCACTCTGCGGACCGCATAATAGCCGCAGAGTGAAGCAGATGTGAGGCAAGATTTGAGGAAATTTGCAGTGCATTATGCAACTGCAGACCTATTCTGCTGTGCATTATGCGACCGCAGAACAGGTATGCGGGCCGCATAATCACCGCAGACCTAAACAGGTGACACTCATTTTGGAGCTTCAATTATGCGGTCAGTTTGCGGACCGCATACGTGTTATGCGGTCGCATATGCGATCTCGAATCTACGTCGGGGCTTCAAATCTTTCTAATTTTTGATCCAACCCAACTTCGATTTATAGCCCTTGAAGCTCATTTTGGAGAAACAATCTAACATTATTAGAGAGAAGGGAGAGTGTTCTAGAGAGAGGAAGAAGCTCAAGTGCCTTGTTCATCAAGTTCCTATTCAAGCTTTGAAATCCAACAAGGAAATATCACAAGATCTTCACCCAAGAGGTAAGGTTCTAACCCCTAGTCTTCAATTTCGAGTTTGGATAAAGATTTGGGTGATTAAGAGTATGATTCTTGGGTGTAAGAGTAATATTTATACGTATCAATAAGGTTTATGGAAAGAGTTTTAAGTTCAAATGGGTAAAGATTGGGTTGAAAATGGTAGAAATATTCAAAGACTTTAATTAAAGATTCGAGGGTCGAGTTGATGTCAGAATTTAGTGAAATTTATATGGTTGGACTCGTGGTTGGATGGGTGTTCATATTTTGTAACTTTTGTTCGGTTCCGAGATATGGGCCCCATGGGAAATTTTTGGGTTAATTTTCGATTTTTATTGAAAAATTAGTATTTCCTTATGGAATTAATTACAATAATTGGTATTGACTGAATCGAATTAATTGTGGCTAGATACAAGGATTTCAGAGACCAATTCTCATGGCAAGGGCATAGCGGAATAAAGAATTTTATGGTTTGAGGTAAGTAACAGTTATAAATTTGGTCACGGGGGTATGAAACCCCGAATTATGTGTTATATGATTGGTTTTGAGGTGACGCACATGCTAGGTGACAGGGGTGTGCGCGTGCACCGTAGGAATTGTGACTTGGTAAAATTCCATGGAATTGTATAGTTGAATAATCTGTTGATATACGTACATTCTCTACGTGTTAGGGAAAATTTAGCTAAGACTCGTATTAAAAATTATGCTTAGGCATATGCTTTTATTGTTGGTACCCACTAGGGTCATTTCTGTGGTTGAATTATATGTTCAAATTGTAATTTCACACTCAGTCATGTTCATTCATTTCATATCATATCTCAGTATCTGTTGCTATTTATTGATTCATCATATTATCATTTTGGGCTGATTTTTATGACATCTTCAGCCCGAGAGACTGGAGAGTTTGATGACCGAATAAGGCCGAGGGAATAATTGTGAGGATATATATGGGATCGGGTTGCATGCCGCAGCATGTTTCATTGTTATATGCCATGATTGGCTTGTTGTTGCGCTTGGGCTGAAGGATCGCATCCGGAGTCTGTACACACACCCAGTGAGCGCAGGTACCAACTGAGTGCGAGTGCCGAGTGCCGAGTGCCGAGTGCCGAGTGATGAATGACTGTGAGGAATGAGCGACTGTGAGGAAAGAGTGACTGTGAGGTTGGAGTGAATGGGAGGATTGAGTGACTGTTACTTTGAGAGGATGCATTGATTTCATTATTTGCTGCATTTCAGCTGTCATATATCACTATTTTTGAAATTTCGGAAAACTATTATTTTCTGTTTCAGTCAAACCTGATATGAAATTTCTGTGAAATCTTAAATATTGAACTTGAGAGCATGCCTATCCTTTTATGTTGGAAAGTACTGTAATTGGACTTAGCCGAGAAGCTCGTCACTACATTCTTATTTATTATTGTTACTTACTGAGTTGGTTGTACTCATACTACACCCTGCACTTCATGTATAGATCCAGGTGATCCTGGACATAGTGGGTATTGATTATTTCACACAGTTGAATTTTCAGAGATTCATAGGTAGTTGCATGTGATGACCCGATAGGTCATCTTATATTTTAGAACCCAATTCTGCATTTTTAGGCCTCAAAAACCTCATCTTAGCCTTCCTCGATTTTGCGTGCGAAGTCTGAGTGTTCTTCCAGAAGGCTTATATGTTAAAAATTGATAAAAAGAGAAATTTTTCCTTGAAAATCAATTTAAGTTGACTTCGGGCAACACTTTTAGCAAACGGACCCGGATTTGTGTTTTGACGGTCCCAGTAGGTCTGTATCATAATTTGGGACCTAGGCGTATGCCCGGAATCGAATTTTGATGTCCCTATCTCGAGATATGGAATTTTGATGAAAAATTAAAAGTTTGGAAGTTTAATGATTTTTAGAATTTACTGATGTTTGGTCTTGTTGATACCGGGTTCGTATTTTGGTTCTAGAGCCCGGTACAGGTCCACTATAATAATTAAGACTTGTCTGTGAAATTTGGTGAGAAACGGAGTTAATTTGACGTGATTCGGACGTCCGATTGTGAAAATAGAAGTTTTAAAGTTTTCTTGAAAATTTCATTTGATTTGGTGTTCAATTCGTAGTTCTAGGTGTTATCTTGGCAATTTGATTGCGCGAGCGAGTTCGTATGATGTTTTATGACTTGCGTGCATGTTTGGTTTGGAGCTTCGAGGGCTCGGGAAAGTTTCAGATGGGCTACGGGATGATTTGAACTTAGGAAAATCTGGTTTTCTACAGTTTTAGGTGCCTTCTAGTTTTCTTCTTTGCGTTAGCGAAGCCACTCTCACGAACACGAAGTAGAAACTGGGATGTCTGAGTTTTCTTCTTCGCGAATGCGAAGCATGGTTCGCGAACGTGAAGCGATGGGGGCTTTACCCTTCGAGAACGCGACCAGCTCAACGCGAACGTGTAGTGATAGGGACCTGGGGGAGGGGGTCAGATTTTCCTTCATCGCGAACGCGAAAAAGGGCTTACGAACGCGAAGGCCAAGGGTGTGTAACCTTCGCGAACGCGATGGGGGTTTCGTGAACGCGTAAGCTTGACAAGCTCTGCTCTTTGCGACGCGACAGTGTCCTCGCGAACGCGATGAACACTGCTGCCCAGTTTGTAAAACAGTCCCAAAATGGGACTTAAGCTATGCCTTCAAATTTTCAAAAGCTAGACGACCTAGAGGCAATTTTTAAGAGACATATTCTTCCCCAGAGTGTTGGTAAGTGATTCTAAACCACTTTCTTTCAATTACCCATTACATTTCATTAATCTTTAACCAAAAATCTAGAGTTTTCATGGTAGAAATTGGGGGTTTTGGGTAGAAACCATGGATTTGGAAAGAATGGGGATTTAGACCTCAAATTGAGGTTGGATTCCATAATCAATTATATATATGGGCTCGGGGGTGAATGGGTAAATGGATTTTGGTCCGAACCTCGGGTTTTGACCAAGCGGGCCCGTGGTCGATTTTTGACTTTTTGGGGGAAAGTTTGGGAAATCTAAATCTATGCAATGTAATTGATTCCTTTAGCAATATTTGACATTATTGAGTCATTTTTGAATAGGTATGAGTGGTTTGGAGGTGGATTCTAAAGGAAAAGTTGTGATTGAGTATTGAGTGGCCTTCAAAGCGAGGTAAGTGTCGTGGTTAACCTTGGCTTGAGGGATTAGGTATTATTCGCTTATTTGCTACATGTTTGTATGTTGAGTACAACGTACATGTGGGGTGACGAGTACCTATGTGTTGTTGTCGAGTCATAACATGCGAGTGAGTCTTATTATTGTGATCGTGGTACTCCTTGATCATATTGTTCATGATTATACTTTTATTCGTTATCTTGAACAATTCTTATTATGTGTTAGGAACAAATTTCATTTCTATTCTTCTCTATCGTGCGATTTTGTTTTCTCAATACCGATTGAACTCTTCTATTCTTATTCTCTCGTAGATGGCTAGAACACGTACCACTTCCTCAGCTGAGCAGCAGCCAGAGCCCCCAATGGCAGCTCCTACGAGGGGCAGAAGTCGAGGCTGAGGCCGTGCCAGAGGCCGAGGCAGGGACAGGGCTTAGCCTAGAGCTCGTGTAGCAGTACCAGCAGTTGAGCCTCAGGTAGAGTTGGGTGAGGAGGTTCCAGCCCAGACTGTTCCTGCCGGACCAGATCAGGTTCCGGAGGGGTTCATTACCACCCCAGTACTTCAGGACACTTTGGTTCGTTTGGTGGGCCTTATGGAGAGTGTGGTCCAGACTGGCGCATTTCCCATGGCACCAGCCGTCTCTCAGGCTGCAGGAGGAGCCCAGACTCCCACTACTCCCACTCCGGAGTAGATAGCTCCCCAGTATCAGGCACCAGCAGCTCAGCCAGTCAAAGTAGTTCAGCCGGTTATTGCGGCACATGCCGAAAATAGGTCAGCTATGCCTTCTGAGGCTTTATGGAGATTGGACAAGTTCACCAAGATCTTTCCAATTCACTTCAGTAGTGCTCCTTCAGAGGATCCCCAGGAGTATCTCGACAGCTTTCACGAGGTTCTATGGAACATAGGTATAGTGGAGGCCAACGGGGTCGATTTTGCTGCATTTCAGATGAATGGTTCCGCCAAGAAATGGTGGAGAGATTATCTGTTGACCAGACCACCTGTGTCGCCTGCTGTTACTTGGGACCAACTTTCTAAGCTCTTCCTAGAGAAGTTTATCCCTATCACATTGAGAGAGGAGCATCACCGTCAGTTTGAGCATCTCCAGCAGGGCAGTATGACTGTTACTCAGTATGAGACCCGTTTTGTGGCTTTGGCCCGTCATGCTCTTATTCTACTTCCTACCGAGAGAGAGAGGGTAAGGAGTTTTACTGATGGACTTTCTTGGCCTATCAGATTGCAGATGGCTAAGGAGACTGGGAGTGAGATTTCTTTTCAGGCGATTGCCAATGTTGCAAGACGAGTCGAGATGGTTTTAGCTCAGGGGAGTGGTCAGGGGTCTGACAAGAGGCCTCGTCACTCTAGTGGATTCAGTGGAGCCTCATCTTGAGGCCGAGGTACTTATGGTAGAGGCCATCCTCCCAGGCTATTTCATTCAGCACTCTATGTATCCCACGGTGCCTCAGGTGGTCGTGGCCCTCAGATGCATTATTCTGACCATCTAGCCTACAGTGCACCACCAGCCCCTATTAGTGCACCTCCGCTCTAGAGTTTTCAGGGTGGTTACTTAGGTCGACATGATCAGTTTCACGGCCAGCAGTCACAACAGTTGAGGTCTTGTTATACTTGTGGTGATCCGAGGCACACTGCTAGATTTTTCCCTCGGACATCGGGCAGCTCACAGCATCAGGGTTCTCGTGCCCTGGTTCCTGCACCAGTTGATGCAGTACCTGCTCAGCCAGCTAGAGGCAGGGGTCAGGCAGCTAGAGGTAGAAGCCAGACTGTTAGAGGTTTAGGTTAGGCCGTTAGAGGTGGAGACCAGCCAGCTAGAGGTCATCCCAGGGATGTAGTTCAGGGTGGTGGGGCCCAACCCTGGTGTTATGCTTTTCTAGCCAGGACTGAGGCTGAGTCATCTGACGCCGTTATTACATGTACTATTTCAGTTTTCAGTAGGGATGCTTTAGTTCTATTTGATCCGGGATCTACTTACTCCTATGTGTCATCCTATTTTGCCTCTTATTTGATCGTGCCTCGTGATTCTTTGAGTGCTCCTGTGTATGTGTCCAAACTAGTGGGAGATACTATTATTGTAGATCTTGTTTATCATTCATGTGTGGTCACCATTGGGAGCCTTGAGACTTGTGTAGATCTTCTATTTCTCAACATGGTTGATTTTGATATCATTCTGGGTATGGATTGGCTGTCACCTTATCATACTATATTAGATTGTCACGCCAAGACGGTGACCTTAGCCTTGCTGGGGTTGCCTCGATTAGAGTGGAGAGGGACTCCTGGCCAATCTACCACCCGAGTTATCTCTTATGTGAAGGCTCGGCATATGGTCGAGAAGGGGTATCTAGCTTATTTGGCTTATGTCCGCAATTCTAGTGCGGAGGTTCCTTCCATGGATTCAGTGCCCGTTATTCGTGACTTTCTAGAGGTGTTTCCTGCAGATCTGCCGAGGATGCTACCCGATAGGGATATTGATTTCTGCATTGATTTGGCTCCGGTCACTAAGCCAATTTCCATTCTGCCATATCGCATGGCCCCGCCAGAGTTGAAAGATTTAAAGGAACAGTTGCAAGATCTTCTTGATAAGGGCTTCATTAGGCCTAGTGTCTCACCCTAGGGTGCACCTTTGTTGTTTGTGAAGAAGAAAGATGGATTGATGAGGATGTGTACATATTATCGGCAGTTGAACAAGGTCACCATCAAGAACAAATATCGATTGCCGAGGATTGATGATTTATTTGATAAGCTTCAGGGTTCCAAGGTGTTTTAGAAGATTGATTTGTGATCTGGCTACCATCAGTTGAGGATTAGGGCATCCGATGTCCCTAAGACAGCTTTTCGGACTCGGTATGGGCATTATGAGTTTCTAGTGATGTCATTTGGGCTGACAAATGCCCCAGCAATATTCATGGATTTGATGAACCGAGTGTTCAAGCCCTACTTGGATTCATTTGTGATTGTGTTTATTGATGATATCTTGATATACTCCCACAACCGAGAAGCGCATGAGCAACACCTTTGGATCGTTCTTCAGACTCTGAAAGACAACCAGTTATATGCTAAGTTCTCAAAATGTGAGTTTTGGTTGAGTTCAGTTGCTTTCTTGGGTCACGTTGTATCAGCAAAGGGTATTCAGGTGGATCCTAAGAAGCTTAAGGCAGTTCAGAACTAGCCTAGACCCACATCACCTATAGAGATCCGTAGTTTCTTGGGATTGGCGGGTTAATACCGTCGGTATGTGGAAGGGTTCTCATCTATAGTAGCCCCATTGACCAGGTTAACTGAGAAGGGTGCTCCATTCAGATGGTCAGACGAGTGTGAGGCGAGATTTTAGAAAATCAAGATAGCTTTGACTAGGGCACCGGTATTGGTGTTACCCTCAGGTTCAGGATCTGATATGGTATATTGTGACACATCTCGTATTGGTCTGGGTGCGCTATTGCTGGGTGGCAAGGTTATTGTATATGCTTCGCGGCATTTGAAGGTTCATGAGAAGAATTACCATGTTGATGATCTAGAGCTGACAGCCATTGTTCATGCGCTGAAGATTTGGAGGCACTATCATTATGGCGTGCCATGTGAGGCATTCAGGGATCATCGGAGCTTGCAGTATTTGTTCAAGAAAAAGGAGCTCAATTTGAGGTAGAGGAGGTGGTTGGAGCTATTGAAAGACTATGATATCACCATATTGTATCATCCTGGGAAGGCCAATGTGGTGGCCGATGCTTTGAGTAGAAAGTTAGCTAGTATGGGTAGCCTTGTATATATTCCAGTTGGTAAGAGACCGCTTGCACTAGATGTTCAGGCTTTGGCCATTCAGTTCGTGAGGTTGGATGTTTCTGAGCCCAATCGTGTTATAGCTTGTACCGTCACTCACTCTTCGTTGTTTGAGCACATCAGGGAGCGATAGTATGATGACCCTCATTTGCCTGTCCTTAGGGACACGGTGCGGCACGGTGATGCCAAGCATGTTACTATTGGAGATGATGTAGTTTTGAGGATGCAGGGTCGTATTTGTGTGCCTAATGCGGATGGACTTCATGAGTTGATTCTTGAGGAGGCCCACAATTCTCAGTATTCTATTCATTCGGGTGCCGCCAAGATGTATCAGGACTTGCGGCAACATTATTGGTGGAGGAGGATGAAGAAGGATATAGTTGCATATGTAGCTCGGTGTCTAAATTGTCAGCAAGTCAAGTACGAGCATCAGAGACCTAGTGGTTTGCTTTAGAAGATAAAGATTCCTAAGTGGAAGTGGGAGCGTATCACTATGGATTTCATTGTTGGACTCCCACGGACTCAGAGGAAGTTCGATGCCATTTCAGTCATTATGGACAAGCTGACTAAGTCAGCGCATTTCATTCATGTGGCAGTTACCTATTCTTCGGAGTGGTTGGCAGAGATTTACATCAGCAAGATCGTTTGTCGTCACGGTGTGCCCGTGTCTATCATTTCTGATCGAGGTATGCAGTTCACCTCGCACTTCTGGAGAGAAGTACAACGTGAGTTGGGCACGCGGGTTGAGTTGAACACAACGTTTCATCCTCAGACAGACTGACAGTCCGAGCGCACTATTCAGATCATGGAGGATATGCTACGCGCATGTGTTATAGACTTTGGAGGATCGTGGGATTAGTACTTTCCCCTTGCAGAGTTTTCCTACAACAACAGCTACCAGTCGAGCATTCAGATGGCTCCCTAAGATGCACTATATGGTAGACGGTGTCGATCGCCGGTTGGATGGTTTGAGCCGGGGGAGGCTCGGTTATTGTGTACAGATTTGGTACAGGATGCCATGGATAAGGTCAAGATTATTCAGGATCGACTTCGCACTACCAAGTCCAGGCAGAAGAGTTATGCCGACCGCAGTGTTTGTGATGTTGCAAGTGTTGCTCTAGGTATCACCCATGAAGGGTGTAATGAGGTTCAGAAAGAAGGGCAATTTGATTTCTAGGTATATCGGGCCTTTTGAGATTCTGGAGAGAGTGGGAGAGGTGGCTTACATGCTTGCGTTGCCACATAATTTAGAAGTTGTTCATACGGTGTTCCATATGTCCATGCTTTGAAACAATCACGGCGATCCATCCCATGTGTTAGATTTCAGCTCTATCTAGTTGGACAAGGATTTGACTTACGAGGAGGAGCTAGTGGCTATTCTAGCCTGACAGGTTCGCCAGTTGAGATCAAAGAGTTATTCTTCAGTCCGAGTACAGTAGAGAGGTCAGCTGTTACACCCTATATTTTCGTACGTAAAAATGCGTCGTAAGCAAACTAATGTAGGACCAAAAATGAGATAATATTTAAAAGTATATAAAGTAAGTTAATCATGTTACCTCTGAGGTTACAAATATTGAAGATCATGAACAACAAGTACAAAGAGGGTTGGACAGTTCAGAAGCTAAAGCAATTAAATAAAACAATGTTTCATCGAAAGTCGACAAGTTGGAAATGTTATAACATGTACCTTTGGGGTGAGACTAGGGTGATTAACATGATAAGGAGATTATGTTATGATTTATATTATTTGTATGACATCCGTGTGTTATGTTTTTATGTCAAGAGAGTTGTGGAACAAAAGTCGATGAAAGTCATCACAAGTTACATTCATAAGTTTTACTGAAACTTTGGGTCAAATGTAACTGCGATTTTCTCCCAATATACTTAGAGTTATGGGGCCTTCCACACATCAAATTACAGATCTATGAGTCTATTTGCCAACTCATTAAACCATTTGTCAATACGACATCGGAGTAGAGAGATATGTGCATTTTGGCGATACTGCGCAAGCTGCTAGGTGACAAGTAGGTGTGTCACCTACTTGCTTAAATGAAAGCCCAAAAATGGGCCATTTCGGGTCGTCCAAAGAGGCCTTTTAAGGGCCTATTTTCTTCATATATTAGACTTAAAATAGAGCATAATAACCAGACATAAGCTCTGCAAAGAATCCTCCCAAAAATTTCCCACAAACCCTAATTGATTTTCTCTCCCTTTCAAGTTCCAATTGGAGGTAAAACTTAGAGTTTGAAGAACCAAGATAGGAGCTGAGTTATCCAACAAATAAGGTGAGTTTACTGCTCTCTTTCATCCATTTTTTCTGCTGTAAATTCATGGTAAGTCGTTCTATACTTGTAAGAACTCACGGGACGGTGATCGGAAGCCGTGAGTTCGAGTTATTCACTTGTAGCGGACTGTTTTGTGGACTGTTTTGTGTTGCTGTTGGGCTGCGTGTTTTACTACTATTTTGTGGAGTTTTGGAGGAGGAAGGGGGTTTATAAACACCATATAAATGTAGGGTGGTTGGCTGGTCGTTCGTCATAACATTTTCGGGTCGTTTGACACTACTACAGTGGTCGTTTTGTGTACGAAGAGATTGGGGTGTGTTGGGCTGTTTTGTAGTATTTGATGGTGTATATAGGGCTGGAAAATGATGTATATATGTTGTTATTATTATGTTCTTGTATTGTTGGTGTTATCTTAAATTTGGAGGAAGGGCATATTATAGGGGAGATGCTGCCCGTTTTAATACAAAATAAGTTTGTCGTTCGTTGTGCGATAGTTGTACCTTTCGTAACTTAACGATAGTATTATTATCATTCTTGTAGATTAAGGTGTGAAGAGGTGAGTTCAACTTGGTGATTGGAAAGATTGTGATAAGGTATGTTAAGGCTAAGCCTTCCTTCATTTTGGCATGATCTCGTAGCTACATGTGTTAATAATGAGACATAAAGAGAAGTTCGTATTCATGAATTTATTCACATTATTCTAGTCTCATAAGTTACAATATTATTCCTTATCGGGACTTCATATTCAGTTTAGTTTTGTTTTTATTCAGTCAAGAGAGCAGAGGGTCTATATATATATACAGTATTACACTATTTTCACCACCATCGAGCTATAATCGGTGGGCAGGCCCCTATTGGGCAACCTCTGATCAGATGGAAAGTTATATACCGAGCCTACTGTGGCCGAGCGCCTATGAGCGAGCCCAACATGGTCGAGATACATAGCCTAGTATGGCCGAGCGCCTATGAGCGAGCCTACTATGGCAGAGCAGTTATATATACCGAGCCTTATAAGGCCATACAATTATTTTACTTACTATATTGAAGGAGTTGAGTCAGTATCAGCAGGTAAGTATATCTCCAGATCATCTTTGACTCCCAGTTAATTTCAGTTATCATATTATCAGTTCAGTTTCAGATTTCAGTTATTTTATTGCCTTACATACTCGGTACATTATTTCGTACTGACGTCCCTTTTTTGGGGGCGCTGCATTTCATGCGTGCAGGTTCAGACAGACAGACGGGTAGACCTCCTCAGTAGGTGTTTCCCGAGTTCCGCCTGATCGGTAAGCTCCACGTCTTTCGGAGTTGCCAGGTCTAGAGTTTTGTGTACATCTTATGTATATCTGTATATATGTTATGGGTAGGTCGGGGCCCTGTTCCGATCACAGTACATCTATCAGTAGAGGCTTGTAGGCATATCCTGTTGGTTAGTGCAGTATGTTGGGTTTGTATAAATTGGTGGTTTGTCAGCTGTAGTAGCTATGACGGCCTTGTCGGCCTAGCTTTATATTGATATTTAGTTAGCGCTAGTTTCCATTCAGTTTTATATTTTGCTTCGCAAATTGTCTTGCAAGGTGGCCCCATGGCCAAAGTATGACATTATGTGTTCAGAGTCCCTTAGTCGCAATTTGGTACGCCAGGTTAGGTTCGGGGCGTGACAAACTTGGTATCAGAGCAGTTCTGTCCTAGGGAGTCTACAAGCCGTGTCTAGTAGGGTCTTGTTTATAGATGTGTTGTGCACCACATTATATAAGCAAGGAACTACAGGGCATTTAGGAGTTGGTTACACTTCTTTGAAATCTAAATCGTGCTATAGAACTGAGTTATAGGAAATTTGAATTAAACTTATGTGTTGGTGTTTGCATGCACAGATGACGGTGACTAGGAAGACTACGGCTAGCCAGAGGAGAGATACAGTAGTAGGTGAGGGGACCAGCAGGGTACCCCCAGTAGATGCGGCCCAGTCTAAGGCTCAAGGGGAGACCCCTACTCAGCCATTACCGGCTCCTCCACCAACTACGGAGATTCCTAGGGAAACTGCACATCCAGTTCCCCCTCCACTTCCATCAGATCAGGACTTAAGGAGTGCGGTGCATTTGTTGACACAGTTGGTAGCTACCCAGGAACATGCTAGGGCATCAGCTAGTGCAGGAACTTCTGAGGGGTCTGGGAGTTCAAGGGTCCGAGAGTTTATTGCTTTGAGTCCCCCAGAGTTCACGGGGACAGATCAGAGGGAGGACCTGCAGGATTTCATAGATCAGCTTCACAGGATCTTTCGTGTTATGCATGCCACGAAGAAAGAGGCAGTTGAGCTAGCAGCTTTTCGACTACGAGATATAGCCATCCTTTGGTATGAGGGATGGGAGAGGTCCAGGGGACGTGATACACCTCCAGCTATTTGGGAGAATTTTTCAGATGCTTTCCTTGACCAGTACTTACCGCGGGAGATCCGACAGGCTCTAGTCGATCAGTTTCTAGCCCTCAAGCAGGGTAATATGAGTGTTCGAGAGTATAGTCTCCGTTTTGACTCATTGGCCAGATATGCACCATCCATAGTTTCTACTATGCGGGACAGGATTCATAGGTTTATAGCAGGGTTAGCCCCAGAGTTAACCGAGGCATGTGCCACCGCTGCATTGCAGGATAGTATGGATATCTCCCGGATTCAGGCATTCGCCCAGAATATAGAAAGGGGTAGGCGTCGGCAGCAGGGTACAGAGAGGGCTGAGCAAGGGCAACGTAAGAGGATGAGATTTCCCAGGTCTCAGGAGCAATCTCAGGGTAGTTATAGGACCCAGTACTTCGGACGGCCACCTAGGCCTCCGCCACCTCGGTTACAAGGTTACAGGTATGACCGCTATACTCAGTCAGGACCAGGTGAGAGCTCACGGGTATCGGGTTTGCAGTGACAGCGAGGAACAGCGCAGACATGGTCATTTCCTCCACGGTGTGACATCTGTGGTAGAGGACACTTGGGCCAATGCCGAGTAGGTTCTGATGCTTGTTATATATGTAGGCATCCAGGGCATATGATGCGAGATTGCCCAAATAGAGATTCGGGGGGAATGGCACAACCAGCGAGTTCAGCAACAGGATCATCTATGTCCGTGCATCCTTCAAGGCGCGAGTCTCAGTCTTCGGCTGGTAGAGGTCGAGGCAGAGGTAGAGGTTCCAGTTCAAGTGGTAATCAGAACCGTATCTATGCTTTAGCGGGTCGACAGGACCAGGAGTCTTCACCAGACGTTGTGACAGGTATATTAACCATTTGCTCTCACGATGCTTATGCTTTGATAGACCCAGGATCTACTTTATCGTATATTACCCCATTTGTCGCGAGGAAGTTTGGTATAGTGCCTGAAATACTAAGTGATCCTTTTGCGGTATCTACACCGGTCGGAGAATCGATTATTGCTAGACGGGTTTACCGAGGTTGTACGGTGACAATTTGTAGTCGTCAGACCTCAGCTGACCTAGTTGAGCTAGAGATGATGGATTTTGATGCTATCATGGGCATGGACTGGTTGGCAGCTTGCTATGCCACAGTTGATTGCCGAGCAAAGGCAGCCAGATTTCATTTTCCGGGTGAGCCAGTCCTTGAATGGGTAGGTAATACACCAACACCCAGAGGTAGGTTTATTTCCTATCTGAAGGCGAGGAAAATGATCGCAAAAGGGTGCATTTATCATATTGTGCGAGTTAGAGATGCAGATGCTGAGATACCTACACTTCAGTCTATTCCCATAGTCAAAGAGTATGCAGATGTGTTTCCAGATGAGCTTCCAGGTATTCCTCCAGAGCGAGAGATTGATTTTAGCATCGATTTGCTTCCAGGAACTCAACCAATATCCGTCCCTCCGTATAGAATGGCACCTGCCGAATTGAAGGAGTTGAAGGAGCAGTTAAAAGATTTGCTGGAGAAAGGTTACATTAGGCCCAGTACCTCACCTTGGGGTGCACCAGTACTATTTGTGCGGAAGAAAGACGGCTCGCTGAGGATGTGTATTGATTATAGGCAGCTGAACAAGGTAACTATTAAGAATAAGTATCCACTTCCAAGGATCGATGACTTGTTTGATCAGTTGCAGGGGGCTAGATGCTTTTCAAAGATAGATTTGAGGTCGGGGTACCACCAAGTCAGAGTTCGGGAAAAAGATATTCCGAAGACAGCCTTCAGGACCCGATATGGCCACTTCGAGTTCCTTGTCATGTCCTTCGGGTTGACTAATGCACCCGCTGTATTTATGGACTTGATGAATAGCCTATTCCGACCATTTTTAGATCTGTTCGTGATAGTATTTATTGATGATATTCTGGTTTATTCCCGTTCAGAGGATGAGCATGCGGACCACCTGCGAGCGGTACTCCAAACCCTCCGTGATCGTAAGTTGTATGCTAAGTTTTCTAAATGTGAGTTCTGGTTGAAGTCTGTAGCATTCTTGGGGCATATTGTATCAGATGAAGGGATAAAGGTGGACACTCAGAAGATTGAGGCCGTGAAATCTTGGCCTAGACCTACCACTCCGACAGAGGTTCGTAGCTTTCTAGGCTTAGCAGGATACTATCGGAGGTTCGTAGAGGGTTTTTCTTCCCTTTCGGCACCATTGACGAAGTTGACACAGAAAGAAACTAAGTTTCAATGGACAGAGGCTTGTGAGCGGAGTTTCCAAGAGCTTAAGAACAGGTTGACCTCAGCTCCAGTTCTAACACTTCCAGAGGGTCTAGAGGGTTATGCCGTGTATTGTGATGCATCAGGTGTCGGGTTAGGATGTGTCCTGATGCAACATGGGAAGGTAATTGCGTATGCTTCAAGGCAGTTGAGGAAGCACGAGAGGAATTATCCGACCCACGACCTCGAGTTAGCTGCGGTTGTCCATGCACTTAAGATATGGCGGCATTATTTATATGGTGTTCATGTTGATGTATTTACTGATCATAAAAGCCTACAATATATTTTCAAGCAGAAAGAGTTGAATTTGCGACAGAGGCGATGGCTTGAGTTATTGAAAGATTACGATGTTAACATTCTCTACCATCCAGGGAAAGCTAATGTTGTAGCAGATGCCTTAAGTCGCCGATCTATGGGTAGCTTAGCACATGTAGAGCCCGAGAAAAGACAATTAGCTAGAGAGATTCATCAATTGGCTTCGTTGGGGGTTCGGTTAGTAGATTCTAAGGATGGTGGAGTTGTAATCCAAAACACTGCAAAATCATCCCTCATAGTTGAAGTCAAGGAAAGGCAGTACGAGGACCCAGAGTTGGTCGAGTTTAGAGAGCGAGTTCCGCAGCAGAAGAAGCCATTGTTAGAGCTCAAGGGAGATGGGGTTCTCAGATACAGGGGTCGTTTGTGTGTTCCAAATGTAGCAGGGCTACGAGACAAGATTATGTCAGAGGCACATTATTCATGGTATTCCATCCGTCCTGGATCGACGAAGATGTATCATGACATTAAGGATGTGTACTGGTGGAATGATATGAAGAAGAACATTGCTAAGTTTGTCGCCCAATGTACTAGTTGCCAGCAAGTGAAGATAGAGCACCAGAAGCCTGGAGGGCTAATGCAGACTATAGAGATCCCGACATGGAAATGGGAGGTGATAAACATGGACTTTATCACGGGTTTACCTCATTCTAATCGTAAGTTCGATTCCATATGGGTGATAGTCGATAGGCTCACGAAATCAGCTCACTTCCTACCGGTCAGATCTACATATACAGCAGAAGATTATGCAAAGTTATATATTAAGGAGATAGTGCGGCTACACGGAGTACCAGTTTCTATTATATCTGACTGTGGGGCTCAGTTTACAGCACATTTTTGGAGGTCATTTCAGAGAGGTCTAGGGACTCAGGTGTATCTCAGCACAACTTTTCATCCACAGACTGATGGACAAGCCGAGCGCACAATTCAGACGCTCGAGGATATGTTACGAGTATGTGTGTTGGATTTTAAAAGAAGTTGGGATGAACATCTACCTCTTATCGAGTTTGCATATAATAACAGTTACCACTCCAGTATCCAGATGGCTCCGTACGAGGCTTTGTATGGGCGTAAGTGCAGATCTCCTATAGGGTGGTTTGATGTTGGAGAATCTGGGTTACATGGGCCAGACCTGGTTCAGCAGGCCATAGAGAAAGTAAAGGTTATCCGGGAGCGACTGTTGACAGCTCAGAGTCGTCAGAAGTCATATTCTGACGTGCGGCGACGAGACTTAGAGTTCAGGATTAATGACTGGGTATTCTTAAAGGTATCACCTATGAAGGGCGTGATGAGGTTTGGCAAAAGAGGCAAGCTTAGCCCACGGTATATTGGGCTTTATAGGATCATTCGGAGAGTGGGCCAAATAGCTTATGAGTTAGAGTTTCCCTCAGAATTGGAGTCTGTCCATCCGGTTTTTCACGTATCTATGCTACGGAAGTGCATTGGCGATCCTACCCGAGTGGTGCCCACGGATGATGTACAGATTACAGAGGACTTGTCATACGAGGAAATTCCAGTTGCCATCCTAGACCGACAAATCCGCAAGCTACGAAATAAGGAGGTAGCTTCCGTGAAGGTTTTATGGAGGAGCAAGAATGTAGAAGAGATGACGTGGGAATCGGAGGAAGAAATGAAGTCTAAATACCACCACCTATTTCAAACTGAAGATATGGTTTGAGATGGGACGCTACAACATAGCTCTATGTAGGCTAGCAGGTCATCAGGTAAGCTTTTATTTTTCACTTTCAATATTTATGATTTACGGTCGGTGAGGCAAATTGCTGCTATTTATAAAGATTGGCCATGTTTGGCATGCATAGTTTGTTTCTGGCTACGTGCAGGTTGGTTTTAACCTAGTGTACGAAGGATACTCTGGAAAAAGTTTCCAAAGTCTCCAAGAGTAAACATTCGAGGACGAATGTTCCGAAGGGAGGAGTGATGTTACACCCTATATTTTCGTACGTAAAAATGCGTTGTAAGCAAACTAATGTAGGACCAAAAATGATATAATATTTAAAAGTATATAAAGTAAGTTAATCATGTTACCTCTGAGGTTACATATATTGAAGATCATGAACAACAAGTACAAATAGGGTTGGACAGTTCAGAAGCTAAAGCAATTAAATAAAAGAATGTTTCATCGAAAGTCGACAAGTTGGAAATGTTATAACATGTACCTTTGGGGTGAGACTAGGGTGATTAACATGATAAGGAGTTTATGTTATGATTTATATTATTTGTATGACATCCGTGTGTTATGTTTTGATGTCAAGCGAGTTGTGGAACAAAAGTCGATGAAAGTCATCACAAGTTACATTCATAAGTTTTACTAAAACTTTGGGTGAAATGTAACTTCGATTTTATCCCAATATACTTAGAGTTATGGGGTGTTCTACCCATAAAATTAAATATCTATGAGTCTATTTTCCAACGCATTAAACCATTTGTCAATACGACATCGGAGTAGAGAGATATGTGCATTTTGGCGATACTGCGCAAGCTGCTAGGTGACAAGTAGGTGTGTCACCTACTTGCTTAAATGAAAGCCCAAAAAGGGGCCATTTCGGGTCGTCCAAATAGGCCTTTTAAGGGACTATTTTGTTCATATATTAGACTTAAAATAGAGCATAATAACCAGACATAAGCTCTGCAAAGAACCCTCCCAAAAATTTCCCACAAACCCTAATTGATTTTCTCTCCCTTTCAAGTTCTAATTAGAGGTAAAACTTAGAGTTTGAAGAACCAAGATAGGAGCTGAGTTATCCAACAAATAAGGTGAGTTTACTGCACTCTTTCATCCATTTTTTCTGCTGTAAATTCATGGTAAGTCGTTATATACTTGTAAGAACTCACGGGACGGTGATCGGAAGCCGTGAGTTCGAGTTATTCACTTGTAGCGGACTGTTTTGTGGACTATTTTGTGTTGCTGTTGGGCTGCGTGTTTTACTACTATTTTTTGGAGTTTTGGAGGAGGAAGAGGGTTTATAAACACCATATAAATTCAGGGTGGTTGGCTGGTCGTTCGTCATAACATTTTCGGGTCGTTTGACACTACTACGGTGGTCGTTTTGTGTATGAAGAGATTGGGGTGTGTTGGGCTGTTTTGTAGTATTTGATGGTGTATATAGGGCTGGAAAATGATGTATATATGTTGTTATTGTTCTGTTCTTGTATTGTTGGTGTTATCTTGAATTTGGAGGAAGTAAGGATTATAGGGGAGATGCTGCCCGTTTTAATACAAAATAAGTTTGTCGTTCGTTGTGCGATAGTTGTACCTTTCGTAACTTAACGATAGTATTATTATCATTCTTGTAGATTAAGGTGCGAAGAGGTGAGTTCAACTTGGTGATTGGAAAGATTGTGATAAGGTATGTTAAGGCTAAGCCCTTCCTTCATTTTGGCATGATCTCGTAGCTACATGTGTTAATAATGAGACATAAAGAGAAGTTCGTATTCATGAATTTATTCACATTATTCTAGTCTCATAAGTTACAATATTATTCCTTATCGGGACTTCATATTCAGTTTAGTTTTGTCTTTATTCAGTCAAGAGAGCAGAGGGTCTATATATATATACAGTATTACACTATTTTCACCACCATCGAGCTATAATCGATGGGCAGGCCCCTATTGGGCAACCTCTGATCAGATGGAAAGTTATATACCGAGCCTACTGTGGCCGAGCGCCTATGAGCGAGCCCAGCATGGTCGAGATACATAGCCTAGTATGGCCGAGCGCCTATGAGCGAGCCTACTATGGCAGAGCAGTTATATATACCGAGCCTTATAAGGCCGTACAATTATTTTACTTACTATATTGAAGGAGTTGAGTCAGTATCAGCAGGTAAGTATATCTCCAGATCATCTTTGACTCCCAGTTAATTTCAGTTATCATATTATCAGTTCAGTTTCAGATTTCAGTTATTTTATTGCCTTACATACTCGGTACATTATTTCGTACTGACGTCCCTTTTTTGGGGGCGCTGCATTTCATGCGTGCAGGTTCAGACAGACAGACGGGTAGACCTCCTCAGTAGGTGTTTCCCGAGTTCCGCCTGATCGGTAAGCTCCACGTCTTTCGGAGTTGCCAGGACTAGAGTTTTGTGTACATCTTATGTATATCTGTATATATGTTATGGGTAGGTCGGGGCCCTGTTCCGATCACAGTACATCTATCAGTAGAGGCTTGTAGGCATATCTTGTTGGTTAGTGCAGTATGTTGGGTTTGTATAAATTGGTGGTTTGTCAGCTGTAGTAGCTATGACGGCCTTGTCGGCCTAGCTTTATATTGATATTTAGTTAGCGCTAGTTTCCATTCAGTTTTATATTTTGCTTCGCAAATTGTCTTGCAAGGTGGCCCCATGGCCAAAGTATGACATTATGTGTTCAGAGTCCCTTAGTCGCAATTTGGTACGCCAGGTTAGGTGAGGCACCAGGTGCTTGTCTCACTCCTAGGTTCGGGGCGTGACATCAGCCCATCGAGGCAGCTACTTGGGAGTCTGAGTCGGACATGCAGAGTAGATATCAACATCTTTTCACCAGCCCAGGTACTTTTCTATTTCCGTTCGAGGACGAACGGTTGTTTTAGAGGTGGAGAATGTGATGACCTCATAGGTCATCCTATATTTTAGAACCTAATTATGTATTTCCAATCTCAAAACCTCATCTTAGCCTTCCTCAAATTGCGTGCGCAGTCTGAGTGTTCTTCCGGAAGACTTATATATTAAAAACTAATAAAAAGAGAATTTTTGACTTAAAAATTAATTTAAGTTGATTTCGTTCAACCTTTTTTGTAAACGGACCCGGATCCATGTTTTGATGGTCCCTGTAGGTCTGTATCGTAATTTGGGACCTGGTCGTATTCCCATAATCAAATTCCGAGGTCCCTAGCTCGAGATATGGAATTTTGATAAAAAAATAAAAGTTTGGAAGTTTAATAATTTTTAGAATTTACTGATGTTTGTTCTTATTGATACCGGGTCCGTATTTTAATTTCGGAGCTTGGTACGGGACCACTATAATATTTAAGTCTTGTCTGTGAAATTTGGTGAGAAATGGAGTTGATTTGACGTGATTCGGGCGTCCGGTGGTGAAAATAGAAGTTTTAAAGTTTTCTTGAAAATTTCATTTGATTTGGTGTTTAATTCGTAGTTCTAGGTGTTATTTTGGCGATTTAATCGTGCGACCGAGTTTGTATGATGTTTTAGGACTTGCGTGCATGTTTGGTTTGGAGCCCCGATGGCTCGGGTGAGTTTCGAATGGGCTACGAGATGATTTGAACTTAGGAAACTTTGGTTTTCTGCAGTTTCAGGTGCCTTCTGGTTCCTTCTTCGCCTTCGCGAAGTTACTCTTGCGAACGCGAAGTAGAAACTGGGATGGCTGAGCTTTCTTCATCGCAAACGCGAAGTAGAAACTGGGATGGCTGAGTTTTCTTCGTCACGAACGCGGAGTGATGGGTGCTTTACCCTTCGTGAACGCGACCAGCACAACGCAAACGAGTAGTGATATGGACCTAGGGAGGGGTCAGTATTTCCCTCATCATGAACGCGAGAAAGGATTCGCGAACGCGAAGGCCAGGGGGCGTAACCTTCGAGAACGCGATGGGGGTTTCGCGAATGCGTAAGCTTGACAAGCTCTACTCTTCGCAAACTCTAAAGTGTCCTCGCGAACGCAATGAACATTGCCGCCCATTTCATAAAACAGTCCTAAAACGGGACTTAAGCCATTCCTTCAAGTTTTCAAAAGCTAGACGGCCTAGAGGGGATTTTCAAGAGACATTTTCTTCCCCAAAGTGTTGGTAAGTGATTCTAAGCCACTTTCTTTCAATTACCCATTACATTTCATGAAGTTTCAACCACAAATCTAGAGTTTTCATGGTAGAAATTGGGGGTTTTGGGTAGAAACTAGGGATTTGGAAAAATGGGGATTTAGACCTCAAATTGAGGTCGGATTCCAAAACCAATTATATATCCGGGCTCGAAGGTGAATGGGTAAATGGATTTTGGTCCGAACCTCAGGTTTTGACCAAGCAGGCCCGAGGTCGAATTTTGACTTTTTGGGGGAAAGTTTGGGAAATCTAAATCTATGCAATGTAATTGATTCCTTTAGCAATATTTGATATTATTGAGTCATTTTTAATAGATACGGGTGGTTTGGAGGTGGATTCTAGAGGAAAAGCTGTGATTTAGTATTGAATGGCTTTTGGAGTGAGGTAAGTGTCGTGGTTAACCTTGGTTCGAGGGATTAGGTATTATTCGGTTATTTTCTACGTGTTTGTATGTTGAGTACAACGTATATGTGAGGTGACAAGTACCTATGCGTTGTTGTTGAGTCATAACATTCGAGTGAGTTTTATTATTGTGATCTTGGTATTCCTTGATCATATTGTTCATGATTAGACTAGCTATTCGTTATGTTGAACAACTCTTATTATGTTTTACGAAAATTGGTATTGATTGGGTATTAACTCAAAGTTGAGGTTAGTAACGTAGAATTGAATGTTGAAGTAAGACTTGTTCTTGAAAATTCTATCTCCATGTTGTTATTGTTCATTGTCTTGGTGAGGGAGAGTGTTAAAGCATGAAGGTTGATGCCATATAACATTTTGTGAGTGAGTGATAATGCACGAAGGGTGATGTCGTTCCATGTTATGAGAGAGAGTTAATGCACGAAGGGTGATGCCGTGTCGTTTCTATTATTTCTTATGGTGAGGTTGAGAGTAAAAGCACGAAAGGGTGATGTCGTGTCGTTTATATTGTTTCTTATGGTGAGGTTGAGAGTAAAAGCATGAAGGGTGATGTCGTGCACTTTACTTTACTGTGTTTACTTGTTTCTTTCTGTTAAAGATATATCGATTGATCATGTTCTCATTCCTGTTGTGCTTCCTTGCCATGTAATCCCCTCAGCATGTTCCCTTCCCAATATTTCTTGCCTTGCTACTTTAATTGTTGTTATTGTTGTATATATTGATATATTGTATAGGTTTATTTGTAGGTGTCTTGTCCTAGCCTCGTCACTACTTCACCGAGGTTAGACTCGACACTTACCAGTACATTGGGTCGGTTGTATTGATAATACACTCTGCACTTTCTGTGCAGATTTTGGTACCGACTCGGGTTGATCGAGATTTTAGCTGTTGGACCTGCTATCCGGAGACTCAAGATAGATCTGTAGGCATTCATATACCTTGAAGTCCCCGTCAATCTCTTCTGTTTTACTGTTCCTTTCATTCAAACAATTGTATTTCTCTCAGACTATTACTTGTAATAAATTCTAGAATGCTCGTGAATTGTGACTCCAAATCCGGGTGGTAGTAATTAATGCAGTTTTATTATTATTCCGCACTCACCATATTTTATCTTAGCTAATTTACTGTTATTTATTGAATGGAAAAAGGATTGGTTTGATGATTCTCTAACGTTGGCTTACCTAACAAGTGAAATGTTAGGCGTGATCACGTTCTCGACGGTGGGAATTCAGGGTCGTGACACTGCCATGTTTCGCAGACCTTGTCTCTCCTTCCCTATCTCCTTGTTTACTGTATTTGGTCTTAGACTATTATAGACCGTGTTTTCTAGACTTCTAATGTATAGATGCTCAAGTACTTAGTGACACCGGGTTTTGGGAGTAAATTTATATTCAGTATTGGTGGGACTTTTCCCCTTAATTAATTATTATGTTTTCAGTATTTAAAAGAAATTGTGGGCTATTGATGTTGTCGGTTTGCCTAGTATCGAGATAGGCGCCATCACGACGGATGAGATTTTGGGTCGTGACATTTCTCTACTATAATTTCCTTCTAAAAGAAATTCCCTTTCCAAAAAGGTTGCTCCTCTAACCACAAACACTTTATAGTTAGAAGGGTGATAGAAATAATATCCCATTGTTTCTTTGAGATACCCAATGAACCTACACTTATCAGATCTTGAGTCAATTTTATCAGATTGTAGTCTCTTAACATAAGCTGTACAACCCCAAACTTTAATATGCTTAAGGTTAGGCTTACGTCCTTTCCATATCTCATATGGTGTAGTAGAGACTGACTTAGTGGGAACTTTATTAAGTAAGTATGTTGCTGCTTCCAAAGCATATCCTCATAAATATATTGAAAGACCAGTGAACCCCATCATAGATCTCACCATATATAATAAGGTTTGGTTTCTCCTTTCACACACACCATTATGTTGTGGTGTTCCTGAAGGTGTCCACTGTGAGAGAATCCCATTCTCTTTGAAATAACTCGTAAAATATTCACTAAGACATTCTCCACCTCTATCAAACCTTAGTACCTTGATACTTTTACCCGTCTGTTTCTCAACTTCACTATAGAACCTTTTGAACATTTCAAAAGATTCTGATTTGTGTTTCATAAGATACACAAATCCATATCTTGACATATCATCAGTGAAGGTGATGAAGTAATAATATCCACCTCTAGCTTAAATTTTCATGGGCCCACAAACATCTATATGAGTTAGTCCCAATAATTCAGTAGCTCTTTCTCCATTTCCAGTAAATGGTGATTTGATCATTTTTCCTTTGAGACAAGATTCACAAGTTGGATATGATTCAAAATCATACTTTTCAAGGTACCCTTCCTTGTACAACTTGATAATTCTTTTCTCTCCAATATGACCAAGCCTACAATGCCAAAGGTATGTATGATTTACTTGATCATCTCTTTTCCTTTTAAGACTTGAAGCATGCATAATCAAATTAGCATTAACATTAGGTAATACATAAACATCATGTTGGAGATAGCCATTCATATATAAATTATCACCACAATAAATAGAGCAAATACCATTGCTTATAATAATGCAAAAGCCACGTTTGTCGAGCATAGAAGCTGAAATAGTGTTCGAAACAAATTTAGGAACGTAATAACAATCATCCAACATAAGTACTTTGCCCGTAGGCATTATTAAAAATTTTGATCCTATAGCTACGGCCTCATCTTTTGCACCATTTCCAACTTGTAAATTAATTTCTCCTTTCTTCAACCTCCTACTTATTTGGAACCCCTGCAACATATTGCAGATGTTATAACCACTGCCTGTATCTAATACCTATAATGAAGCATCAATAGTAGTTAATGAAACTTTGAAAACATTTTCAGTTTAGTCTTACCTTGTTTCTTGTCATTTAAAGTTGCAAGATACTCCTTGTTGTTTCTCTTCCAGTGTCCTATATTCTTACAATGGAAACATTCAGCATCGGATTGCTCAGCTTTGCCTCCTTTGACTTTGGGTTTGGTCACACCACCCTTAGGCGCAATAGGCTTCTTCTTGGGTTTATATTTACCCTTACGCTTCTTCTTAGAAGAGTTTCTAACCAACATGACAGTTCATTTCTTCTTCTCAGATACAAGTTTATTCTTATAATCAATTAGCATGTTAAGCATCTCATGAAGATCACAATCAATTTTATGCATATTGAAATTAATAACAAATTGTGAAAAGGACACAGAGAGTGACTGCAAGATCAAATCTTGAGAAAGCTCTTTACCCAATTTGCACCCCAACTTCTGAAGTTCTTCAATAAGATCAATCATATGATTGACACAGGTTCCAACTGGAGAGTTTCCAATCAATTTGGATCCAAATAAACCCTTAAATAGTTGGTATCTAGCTGTCCTGCTTTGTGTACCAAACATCTTCTTAAGATGTTCAATGATTGCAGTTGGATCCATATCCTGATGTTTCCTCTAGAGCTCAGAAATCATAGAAGCGACAATGATGCATTTAGTAGTAAGACATTCTTCCAAGTATTTCAAATAAATCTTGGTGGCATTATCATAATCCTCATCCGGGACTTCCTTGGTAGGCGTATCGATCACATCAATAAGCTTTTCATGCATGAGAACAATTCTTAAATTTCTATATCAATCATCAAAGTTTGGTCCTACCAACTTATTGGTCTCAAGTATTGCACGCAGTGATATAACAGACATATTGAGAAATCTAAAATTAGAAAAGAAAAGACAATATTTTAAGAACATATTTACACATATCATAAAGACATGGACTTTTATCTAAATTATATTTCCAGCTATTATTTTAAACTAGTTACCCTCATTATAGTTTAGGAAATCTCTATTTCTGTTAGTGGAGTAAAGGAATCCTTTAATAATATGTATGAGTCACTTGGAAGTCAAGTCGTTTCTCACATATATTTTAAAAGCAGGTACACTTACCAATTGCATCCCGATACAATTTCCTTAAATAGCTCTATGTCAATTAGTCCCCTGGTAGTCAGGTCGATCCTATTGGCATAGTTGAGATCAACCATCATGATAGCAAAGAATTTATTTAATTTTATAATCCCCAGGTAGTCCAGGCGTCTGGTGTACAATTAAATAACTCTTTCAATCATGCATCTAATACAATGAATAATTTTAACATATTCTCAAACTATAAGTCTCATGGTTGCCAGGCCACTCCTTATAAACAAACAGTAAATGGAATTATTTATTTTTATGGATAGCTTTACAATACAATATCTTATATTTTATTATTTAGAACTCAAATTTTAACAAGAGGGAATTGTTACTAAAACAACTTTTAATAACAAAATGATCCAATCTTTTATAGAACATTAATTTTGTTCAAGTTGTTTACAAGCTTTGTCCTAAATTAATTTACATCATATGTAATAATAATTCAAAATCATATAACGAACAAGCACGTGACATAAAACTAAATTCAACATACTTCTAACATGTTTATCTTATATATCACATAAAATAATTCATGCTAGAATATTATTATTAATTTATATCTCATAAACTAATAACAATTAAAATAATTGTATAATCTAATAATCTATTATAGATTACCGTCGTATCTTGTACGAAATTTCAAATTCAAGTTACGAACTATCTCAATAGTTTAACTTATATGAATACATATATTTTATTCACAATAAAATAATATCAATCCATATGCATTCAAACAATTTGACTATTGCACAAGACACAAGGATAATGGTTTGAACTTTTCAAATAAAATCTTAAAATATTTCGTAAATAAATTTTAGACACAAGAAATCATGGCTCTGAAGCCACTGTTGGATTTCATATAGGTGTTCATAACATGCAGCGAAAAACAATAACAATCCTAGGCAGAACTTATTGTGTTTAAAATATATTTACATGTCAAAGATCGGATCTAAGACGTACCTGATGAAGAGAGCCTTGTTTCGGAGTTTTCTTCGATAATGCGAAGACTCTATGGGTGTAACGACCCGACCGGTATTTTTGAATATTACAACCTCGTTCTGCCATTTACTACTCAATTTATGCTTTACAGTTATTATGTGACTTGTCGGGGTGATTGGTTAGGGTCCGGTGAGGTTTTGGAATGAATTGGAACACTTAGTTCCAAGGTTTAAAGTTTAAGTTAAAATAGTGACCGGATGTCGACTTATGTATAAACGACCCCGGAATAGAGTTTTGATGATTTCAATAGTTCCATATGGTTTTGGACTTAGGAGCGTGTCCGGAAAACTATATGGAAGCACGTAGCTAAATTAGGCTTGAAATGGCGAAAATAGAAATTTAAGTTTGAAAGTTTGACCGGGGAGTTGACTTTTTGATATCGGGGCCGGAATTCGATTCTGAAAATTGGAATAGGTCTGTTATGTCACTTATGACTTGTGTGCAAGATTTGAGGTCAATCGGACTTGATTTAATAGGTTTTGGCGTTGAATGTAAAAGTTAAAAATTCTAACTTTCATTAGACTTGAATTGGGGTATGATTCGTGGTTTTAGCATTGTTTGGTGTGATTTGACGTTTCGACTAAGCTCGTATCATGTTTTAGGACTTGTTGGTGTATTTTGTTGAGGTCTCGGAGGCCTCTGTCACGACCCAATTTTCCCTACGTTGGGTATCGTGATGGCACATAGTCTTAGGGACTAGGTAAGCTTAACATTTATTAAATAACAACAATAATTAAATAACATATAACGATCGTTGAAATGAAAACCTCCAAAATAAATTTAAAATTCCCAAAACCGGTAGTACAAGCCATAAACTCTACAGAGTGTTTGCTAGAAAACTTCTAAATACAACTATTCAGAATTAAGAATAAACAGTGCCAAACGAAAACTTGAAGGTGACTCCGGAGCCTGCGAACGCAGCAGCAGGTTTACCTTGATCTCCATAACAACGACCCACACAGCGGCTAATGAACAAATACCTGGATCTACACAAAAATGTGCAGAAGTGTATAATGAGCACACCACAACGGTGCCCAGTAAGTATCAAAACTAACCTCGATGGAGTAATGACGTCAAGACACCCACTGGTATAATAAACTGAACAAGTATAAGTATATGAACAATAGGAATATGATATCTACATAAAGACTATGCAATATGGCTCGTAATACAGTAATGGCAATAAAAAAGGAAACAACAAATATCAGCGGAATACCCCAAAAATAATGACTCAGAAAAGTAAATGGAACACAACCTACATCCGGAACCACAAATACAGCAAGGACAAGTAATAACTCAGCAACTACAGCTGCTTTTACATCAAGTTTTAGTCATCAAACTCCATGAGGTGCCGAACCTTGGACAAATCACAACTCACGGGTCTCGATACCTGAACCCTAACACATAGCATCTTGTGCCCTCATAACACTCCATAGTTCCACTGACGACTCACGCGCCAATAGATCCATTCTCACATAGAAGGAAAGTAAAGAATGGTGAGCATCTATGCGCAGAACTATCAAGAACACCTCTTATCCGATAAGAGTGCTTAACTAAGTGTATGCTTGTGCAAGTGTCCTAACATAGTCCATACTAGGAAATAAGCATAAGGAAACAGAACGAACAACACGTATAATATTTTCTCACAGCTTTCACAAGCTAATGCTTACCCAGGTAAGTGTACCACTACACAAATATCAAAAACAAGAATGCCCCCAGGCCATCACAAATCATCACAAATCAATCTGTGACACAACCCACCTTATCTCGCCAAATATCCAATAATAAAATAAGTGCCTGCCTTGTCTTGCCACACGTGCATAACAATGTTCCCACCTTGTCTCGCCACATGCTTAACCCATATATACATATCCCGCCTTGTCACGCCGAATGTGTAAATATCAATAGTAACAATAGTACGGCAGAAACCTCGTGCAACCCCATAACAATAATTGCACGGCAGAAACCTCGTGCATCACAATAATAACAACCGCGCGGCAAAAACCTCATGCATCACCACAACAAGTACAACAACAACAATTGGTAATAATACAAAGTACGACAAGTAAATCAACTCAAGAACTTTTAAATCACAAGAAACAGTAGAACTAATTCACAAGGAATAGCCACAGTAAAGAATGCTAGGATTAAAGAGAACAACTCAACAAGGGAAAACTAATGTGTAGCAACGATCCACAATGTAGGTTTCAACAACAGGGAAGCTAAAACGAGTCAAATAATTCTAAATAAAACAAGTCGACTAAGATATAGGATATCTAAAATTCATTTAAGGTTGAGAAAGTTTCGAAAGATATTCAACAATTCAATTAAGGATAAGCAGCGGAAAAAAATCATAACCTTAATTAAGACTGAACAATTATAAGATGAGATAAGCAGTTATGAAACGATACCATGAAAATAGAGGAAGTAAAATCTTCAGTTAAGTCAACTAAGAGTCAAATAGGCAATACGAGTGAATCCTGAAGCAATTAATTCTAATTAAAGCATGTAGAGGTGAAACTAGTAAATAAGAACTTAGATCATATCAAGAACAACTTCATACTCGGTGAATATAAGGACCTAAGAATCCTAAAAGGCCAACTTTTCACAAATAGGTCTGAGCACGGACTCGTCACCTCGCGTACATGGACTACAATTAACATAGAAGACTCAAATCCTAAGGGGAAAATCCTCCACAGAAGGTTAGGCAAGATACTTACCTTGAACCAAGCTCAATCAATCGGTCACAATGCCTTTCCCATGAATATCTGACTCCGAAAGGCCCAAATCTAGCCAAAAAATTACATATCATGAATACAACTTAAATAGGCTAATCTGATTAATGAAATCAAGATTTTAATAAAAAATCCGAAATCCATCCTAAAAAGTCGACCTGGGCCCACATCTCGGAATCGGGTAAAAGTCACAAAATACGTACACTCATTTACTAACGAGTTCACTCGTACCAAAATTATACAAATTCGATGTCTAAATCCTAATCAAAATTCAGAAATCTTAGTTGAAGAACTTCTTCCCTTTTTCCTAATACTTCAATCCAAACCTGAAATTTAATGAAGAAAACAACTATAGATTGATGAAATACAACCAAAAACGAGTTAGAAATCATTACCCCAAAGATCTCTCTCAAAATCCCTATAAAAATTGCCATCCGAGCTCCCAAGTCCAAAAATGAAGAAATGAATCAAACCCTCGATTTGGCCCCTTTTCTGCCAGTTAAACCGTATTTGCGGACCTTCCTTCGCACATGCGTCACCGCACCTGCGGAATTCCCATCGCAGGTGCGGATTCAACTCAAATCTCAGCGTCCGCTTCTGCGATCCAAGGGTCGCACCTACTTGTGCGCACTTACGGACCCATGTCCGCTTCTGCGGTCCTTCAACGCTACTGCGATTGCCCCATCGCATCTACGGGAATCGCAGATACGCAATTTACCTCGCACCTACGACCCCTGGCACTCCTCCACTTTTCCGCTTCTGCGCTTGCCTCTCCGCACGTGCGATCCCGCACCTGCGGTCTCTTCACCGCACGTGCGAAAATACCAGATGCCTGAAGACTTCAACAGCAAGACAAATCCAACTTTTGATCCGTTAAGCACTAGAAACACACCCGAGGCCCCCGGGACCTAAACCAAACATACCAACCCATCCTAAAACACCATACGAACTTAGTCAAGCCCTCAAATCACATCAAACAATGCTAAAATCATGAATCACCCTCCAATTCAAACTTAAAGAACTTGAAACTTCAAATTCCTACAACCGATGCTGAAACTATCAAACCACGTCTGAATGACCTCAAATGTTGCACACAAGTCATATTCAACATTACGGACCTACTCCAACTTCTGGAATCAGAATCCGACCCCGATATCAGAATTTCAAGTATCGGTCCAAATCTCCAAAAATTCAACTTTTGCCATTTCAAGCCTAAATAAGCTAGGTGCCTCAAATTCATAGTTCGGACACGCTCCGAAGTCCAAAATCACCCAACGGAGCTAAGGGGACCGACGAAACTCCATTCCGGAGTTGGCTTCACACAGTTCCGACTACGGTCAAAATCCTAAGACTTAAGCTTCCGTTTTAGGGACTAAGTGTCCTAAATCACTCTGAATCATATGGTAACTGAATTCAACCAGGCACGCAAGTCAATACACATAATACGAAGTTGTTAAGGGCCTTTTGCCGCCAAACAAGATTTAAATTCTCAAAATGACCGGTCGGGTCGTTACATCCTTCCTCTCTTAAACAAACGTTAGTTTTCGAACGTGCTAAGAATCCCCTCGAAGTCTTCAAATCACTGAAAGTACATATCCAACATATACCCGCGGGTGACCCCACGTCACCCCAATTCACATAAGCCTGACGATACCATCTCATTTATAATTTATCTTTTCTACTAACACCCATAAGAACTAGAGTCAAAATTCTCACCTTCCATTCATCTCCTAAAGACCAGATTCTAAATCCATACCCGGTATCAGTCTCAACCAGATGAAACAACTCATGCCTACACCCATAAGGTATGACCACTCAACATGACATGCCACACATAGGCCCAAAATGACATTTCTGATCACAATAGCTGCTGGTAATTAAAACCAGCATCGACAATTAGCCTCATATACATTAGAACCCATTTCAAACCTCCACAACGCTGACAATGATGCAAGAAACACGAAGACCTCATAGCTATACACCCGGATCAACAAGTCACAATTGACACCACTGGCACACACCCCGCAAGCTAAAACTAAAGAATCACATAACGAAAATGACTGAATACGTAAAGAGAAACACATAAGAGAAAAATCAAACAAGCTCGATAGTACTATACTAAGAATCAATTTAAATAGAAAAAATCAAAGTATATGTACAAATCACATGAATCTCATCCTGATATAACTTCCACCGCGGAGCGCAACCCAGCTCAAACATATCAAATCACATGGAATCGCGAGGGTCTCACCCTCAACTTTGAATCACAAGTCAAATATACATCATACCTATGGAAATCTTCCACTAACTCAATTTTGAAAATAAAATCACAACCCTTACTGGACTCTCTCCCCGGTAGAGTATCAAATTAAAATTCGTAACCAAATTACTCAGGAATCACATCAACTGGAGCTACTGGCGGCTCCTCCAGTACCTACCCCCCAACTAGAGCTACTAGCGGCTCCTTAACTACCGCTCTAGTAGGTGCTCTAGCTGCAGCGCGTGCTCCTCGTCGGCCTCTGCCTCTGCTCCGGGGGTAACGTCATCAGTAACTGCAACTCGTGTCCTCACCATCTGTGAGAGAATGGAATGATAAAAGTTCAAACTTCGAGATCAATGAACTCGCACGATAATAATAAAAGAAGTGAATCTGTCCTAATAGTTTTGTAGCCTCTCGAAGATAAGTACAGACGTCTTCGTACCGATCTGCAAGACTCTATTAAACTCGGTTATGACTCGTAGCACCTATGAACCTAGTGCTCTAATACCAACTTGTCATGACCCAATTTTCCCTTTGTTGGGTATCGTGATGGTACCTAGTCTTAGGGACTAGGTAAGCCTAACATTTATTAAATAACAACAATAATTAAATAGCATCTAACAATCTTTGAAATGGTAACCTCCAAAATAAATTTAAAATTTCCAAAACCGGTAGTACAAGCCATAAGTTCTACAGAGTGTTTGCTAGAAAACTTCTAAATACAACTGTTCAAAAATAAGAATAAACAGTGCCAAACAAAAACTTGAAGGTGACTTCGGAGCCTGCGAACGCAGTAGCAGGTTTACCTTGAGTCTCCACAACAACGACCCACACAGCGGCTAACGAACAAATACCTAGATCTGCACAAAAATGTGCAGAAGTGTATAATGAACACACCACAGCGGTGCCCAGTAAGTATCAAGACTAACCTAGGTGGAGTAGTGACGAGGAACAGTCAAGACACCTACTAGTCTAATAAACTAAACAAGTATAAGTATATGAACATCAGAAATATGATATCTGTACATAGACTATGCAATATGGCTCGCAATACAATAATGGAAATAAGAAAGAAAACAATAAGTATCAGCGGAATACCCCAAAAAAAAGACTCAGAAAAGTAAATGGAAGAGAACCTACATCCGGAACCACAAATACAGCAAGGACAAGTAATAACTGAGCAACTACAACCACTTTTACATTAGGTTTTAGTCATCAAACACCACGAGGTACCGAACCTCGGACAAATCACAACTCACAGGTCTCGATACCTGAACCCTAACACTTGGCATCCTGTGCCCTCATTACACTCTATAAGTGCACTGCCGACTCACGTTCCAATAGAACCACTCTCACATAGAAGGCAAGTAAACAACGGTGAGCATCTATGCTCAAAAATATCAAGAACACCTCTTATCTGATAAGAGTGCTTAACTACGTGTATGCTTGTGCAAGTGTCTTAACACAGTCCTTACCAGGAAATAAGCATAAGTAAAAAGAACGGACAACACGTAGAATATTTTTTTTTAAAGCTTTCACAAGATAAAGCTCACATAGGTAAGTGTACCACTACACTAATATCAACAACAGGAATGCCCCCAGGCAATCACAAATCATCACAAATCAATCCCTGACACAGCCCACCTTATCTCGCCACGTGTGCAGTAACAAAATAACTGCTCGCCCTATCTCGCCACGTGTGCAATAACAAAATAAGTGCCCGCCCTGTCTCACCACACGTGCATAACAATGTTCCCACCTTGTCTCGCCATATGCACAACCCACATATACATATCCCGCCTTGTCACGCTGCATGTGCAAATCAATAGTAACAATAGCATGGCAGAAACCTCGTGCAATCCCATAACAACAACTGCACGGCAAAAACCTCGTGCATCACAATAATTACAACCGCACGGCAAAAACCGCGTGCATCAACATAACAAGTACAACAACAACAATTAGAAATAATACAAAGTACGACAAGTAAATCAACTCAATAACTTTTAAATCACAAGAAATTGTAGAACCAATTCACAAGGAATCGCCACAGTAAAGAATACCAGGCGTAAAGAGAACAACTCAACAAGGAAAAACTAATGTGTAGTAACGATCCCACAATATACGTTTCAATAACAAGGAAGCTAACACGAGTCAAATAATTCCAAATAAAACAAGTCGACTAAGATATAGGATATCTAAACTTCTTTTAAGGTTGAGGAAATTTCGAAGGATATTCAACAATTCAATTAAGGATAAGCAGCGGAAATCATAACCTCAATTAAGACTGAACAATTATAGGATGAGATAAGCAGTTATGAAATGATAGCATGACAATCGAGGAGGTAAAATCTTCAGTTAAGTCAACTAAGAGTCAAATAGGCAATAAGAGTGAATCCTGAAGTAATTAATTCTAATTAAAGCATGTAAAGGTAAAACTAGTAAATAAGAACTTAAATCATATCAAGACCAACTTCATACTCGGTGAATATAAGGACCTAAGAATCCTAACAGGCCAACTTTCACAAATAAGTTCGAGCACGCACTCTTCACGTCGCGTACACGGACTACAATCAATATAGAAGACTCAAATCCTAAGGGGGAAATCCCCCACACAAGGTTAGGCAAGATACTTACCTCGAACCAAGTCAATCAATCAGTCACAATGCCTTTCCCATGAATATCCGACTCTAAATGGCCCAAATCTAGCTAAAATAATTATATATCATGCATACAACTTTAATAGGCTAATCTGATTAATGAAATCAAGATTTTAATAAAAATTTTGAAATCCATCCTAAAAAGTCGACCTGGGCCCACGTCTCAAAATCGGGTAAAAGTCACAAAACACGAACACCCATTTATCTACAAGTTCACTTGTACCAAAATTATCAAAATTTGATGTCTAAATCCCACTCAAAATTCAGAAATCTTAGTTGAAGAGCTTCTTCCCATTTTTCCTAAAAATTCAATCCAAACACGAAATTTAATGAAGAAAACAACTATAGATTGATGAAATACAACCAAAAACGAGTTAGAAATCGTTACCCCAAAGCTCTCTCTGAAAATCCCTCGAATGAATGCCAATTTCCGAGCTCCCAAGTCCAAAAATGAAGAAATGAATCAAACCCTCGATTTGGCCCCTTTTCTACCAGTTAAACCGCATATGCGGACCTGCCTTCGCACATGCATCACCGCACCTACTGAATTCCCATCGCAGGTGCAGATTCCACTCAAAACTCAGTGTCTGCTTCTGCGATCCAAGGGTCACACCTGCGGATCCATGTCTGCTTCTGCGGTCCTTCACCGCTCCTGCGATTGCTCCATCGTATCCGCGGGAATCGCAGTTGTGGAATTTACCTCGCACCTGCGACCCTTGGCACTCCTACACTTTTCAGCTTATGCACTTGCCTCTCCGCACGTGCGATCCAGCACCTGCGGTCTCTTCACCACACGTGCGAAAATACCAGATGCCTGAAGACTTTAGCAGCAACACAAATCCTACTTTTGATCCGTTAAGCACCTAAAACTCACCCGAGGCCCCCGGGACCTGAACCAAATATACCAACCCATCCTAAAACACCATACGAACTTAGTTGATCCCTCAAGTCACATCAAACAATGCTAAAATCACGAATCACCCTCCAATTCAAACATAAAGAACTTGAAACTTCAAATTCCTACAACCAATGCCGAATCCTATCAAACCACGTCCGAATGAGCTCAAATTTGGCACACAAGTCATATTTAACATTACGGACCTACTCCAACTTCTGGAATCAGAATCCTGCTCTGATATCAAAATTTCCACTACTGGTCCAAATCTCCAAAAATTCAACTTTCGCCATTTCAAGCCTAAATAAGCTAGGGACCTCAAATTCACAGTTCGGACACACTCCGAAGTCCAAAATCACCCAACGGAGCTAAGGGGACCGATGAAACTCCATTCCGGAGTCGGCTTCACACAGTTCCGACTACGGTCAAAATCCTAAGACTTAAACTTCCGTTTTAGGGACTAAGTGTCCTAAATCACTCTGAATAATCCGGTAACTGAATTCAACCACGCATGCAAGTAAATACACATAATATGAAGCTGTTCAGGGCCTTATGCCACCGAACAAGACTTAAACTCTCAAAATGACCAGTCGGGTCGTTACATCCTTCCCCTCTTAAACAAACGTTCATCGTCGAACGTGCTAAGAATTTCCTCGAAGTCATCAAATCACTGAAAGTACATATCCAACGTATACACGCAGGTGACCCCACGTCACCCCAATCCACATAAGCATGACGACACCATCTCACCTTCCATTCATTTCCTAAAGACCAGATTCTAAATCCATACCCGGTATCAGTCTCAACCAGCTGAAACAACTCATGCCTACACCCACAAGGTACGACTACTCAACATGACATGCCACACATAGGCCCAAAATGACATTTCTGATCATAATAGCTTCCGGTAATCAAAACCAGCATCGACAATTCACCTCATATCCGTTAGAACCCGTTTCAAACCTCCATAACGCTGACAATGATTCAAGAAACACGAAGACCTCACAACTATACACCTGGATCAACAAGTCACAACTAACACCACGGGCACACACCCCGCAAGCTAAAACCCAAGAAGCACATAACAAAAATGGCTGAATACGTAAAGAGAAACGCATAAAAGAAATATCAAACAAGCCCGACAGGCACAACTCTCTAACAGTACTATACTACGAATCAATTTAAATTAAAAAAAATCAAAGTATATGTACAAATCACAAGAATCTCATCCTGATATAACTTCCACCGTGGAGTGCAACCGGCTCAAACATATCAAATCACATGGAATCACGAGGGTCTCACCCTCAACTCTGAATCACAAGTCGAGTATACATCATACCTATGGAAATCTTCCACAAACTCAATTTTGCCAATAAAATCACAACTCTTACTCGACTCTCACCCCGGTAGAGTATCAAATTACAATTCGTAACCAAATTACTCATGAATCACATCAAACCTTCCATATTAGACAACATGAGTTCACCTCTAGTCTCGTAACTTTCAATAATGAATTAAAACAACAATAGGCATGGCTATCACTCATAAAATTTCGCAATATGGCAAACACATATATAGAATACTGAGTCATGAACTCACCCATAGGTGGAACAACAAATAGGGCAGAACCGAATCAAAATACGAATGGTTCCCCTCTGTAAAAAATCAAAAGCATACATGTATGACATCATCTGGCGCTGCGGCCTCCAGCCTACTATATGAGACACCTCAACGGGCTGAGCCTTCCCCTCTTGGGCACCCTCTATCCGCCTGAATACTTTGCTGTGACATACCTATCTGAAGTATAGGACAATCTCTCACCTTGTGGCTAGTATCTCCACACTCGATGCAACCTTTATGTTGACGTGAATGTGGGAACTATGTGGTACGATTACTCTGAAACCCATGAGCACCTGAAACACTATGTGAATCCTGAAGTGCAAACTGAATTGGCTGACCCACAAAACCTCTACCATGTCGTACCTTACCTCCAAAATAAGGACCAGTAGATCACTCTAGTCTACGAGGCCTCCTCGACTCCTTTTCCTCTCTCTATGGACCTCTCCTGTACTCTCCCTCATGGCCTCGCATGTCCTCTATCTCCTGATCCCACATACCCTCCACGTGGCGAGCGATCCCTACCACCTGCTGAAACGAAACATTTGACTCTAACTCCTGAGCCATGCTAAACCGAATATCATGCCTGAGTCCCTTAATGAATCTACGGACACACTCTCTAACTGTAGCGACCAAAGCAGGTGTATGCCTAGCCAAATCACTGGATTTTACGGCATGCTCTGACACTGACATAGTGCCCTGGCACAACGCCTCAAACTCTACGCGCCATGCATCTCGAAGGGACTGAGGTACAAACTCTCTCAGGAACATCTCTGAAAACTGAACATATGTAAGTGAAGCTAACTCGGCTGGGCTACCCAACTCATATACCCGCCACCACTGATAAGCCGCTCCCCTAAGCTGGAACGTAGTAAAAGCAACCCCGCGCGTCTCCACAATACCCATAGTACGGAGAATGCGGTGACACTCCTCCAGAAAACCCTGTGCACTCTTTGAAGCCAAACCACTGAATGTAGGAGGGTCATATTTCTTGAACCTTGCAAGTCTAAGCTACTCTTCCTCAGATGCTGCTGCCCTGACCACGGGCTGAACTGGAACCACAGTCTGTGTCGCCATGACACCTGGAACCTGACCAACATGAACTCGCTGCTCTGGGGTATGGGCAGCGGGAGTCTGGGTTCCTCCCCCAGGTTGTGAAATAGATGGTGCAACCGGAACTGTGCTAAGGTCACCTGAAGTTCGAGGGTAACAGTAGGTGCCTCCAGTATCTACCCCTAACTGGAGCTACTGGCGGCTCCTCAACTGCTACTCTAGTAGGTGCTCTAGCTACGGCGCATGCTCCTCGTTGGTCTCTGCCTCTGCCCCTAGTGACATCTGCTCCGGGGGTAATGTCATTAGTAACTGCAGCTCGTGTCCTCACCATCTCTGAGAGAATGGAATGATAAAAGTTCAAACTTTGAGATCAATAAACTCGCACGATAGTAATGAAGGAAGTGAAACTGTCATAATAGTTTCGTAGCCTCTCGAAGATAAGTACAGATGTCTCCGTACCGATCTACAAGACTCTACTAAACTCGCTTATGACTCGTAGCACCTATGAACCTAGTGCTCTGATACCAACTTGTTATGACCTAATTTTCCCTCTGTGGGGTTTCGTGATGGCACCTAGTCTTAGGGACTAGGTAAGCCTAACATTTATTAAATAACAACAATAATTAAATAACATCTAACAATCTTTGAAAGGGAAACCTCCAAAATAAATTTAAAATTCCCAAAACTGGTAGTACAAGCCATAAGCTCTATAGAGTGTGTGCTAGAAAACTTCTAAATACAATTGTTCATAATTAAGAATAAACAGTGCAAAATAAAAACTTGAAGGTGACTCCGGAGCCTGCGAACGCAGCAGCAGGTTTACCTTGAGTCTCCACAGCAACGACCCACACAACGGCTAACAAACAAATACCTGGATCTGCATAAAACTGTGCAAAAGTATATAATGAACTCACCACAGCGGTGCTCAGTAAGTATCAAGACTAACCTCGGTGGAGTAGTGACGAGGAACAGTCAAGACACCCACTAGTCTAATAAACTAAACAAGTATAAGTATAAGAACAACAAAAATATGATACATGTATAAAGACTATGCAATATGGCTCGCAATACAGTAATGGCAATAAGAAAGGAAACAACAAGTATCAGCGGAATACCCAAAAAAAAAGACTCAGAAAAGTAAATGGAAGACAACCTACATCCGGAACCACAAATACAGCAAGGACAAGTAATAACTCAGCAACTGCAACCGCTTTTACATTAGGTTTTAGTCATCAAACTCCACGAGGTACCGAACCTCGGACAAATCATAACTCATGGGTCTCGATACCTGAACCCTAACACTTGGCATCATGTTCCCTCATTACACTCCATAACTGCACGGCCGACTCACGTGCCAATAGAGCCATTCTCACATAGAAGGCAAGTAAACAAGGGTGAGCATCTATGCTCAAAAATATCAAGAATACCTCTTATCCGATAAGAGTGATTAACTATGTGTATGCTTGTGCAAGTGTCCTAACACAGTCCATACCAGGAAATAAGCATAAGGAAAAAGAACGGTCATCACGTAGAATACTTTTTTTACAACTTTCACAAGATAAAGCTCACACAGGTAAGTGTACCACTACACTAATATCAATAACAAGAATGCCCCCAGGCAATCACAAATCAATCCCTGACACAACCCACCTTGTCTCGCCACGTGTGCAATAACAAAATAAGTGCCCGCCTTGTCTCGCCACACGTGCATAACAATGTTTACACCTTGTCTCGCCACATGCACAACCCACATATACATATCCCGCCTTGTCATGCCGCATGTGCAAATATCAATAGTAACAATAGCACGACAGAAACCTCGTGCATCACAATAATAACAATCGCACGACAAAAACCTCATGCATCACCATAACAAGTACAACAACAACAATTGGTAATAATACAAAGTATGACAAGTAAATCAACTCAATAACTTGTAAATCACAAGAAACGGTAGAACCAATTCACAAGGAATAGCAACAGTAAAGAATGCTAGGCATAAAGAGAACAACTCAACAATATAAAACTAATGTGTAGCAACGATCCCACCATATACGTTTCAACAACAGGGAAGCTAACACGAGTCAAATAATTCCAAATAAAACAAGTCGACTAAGATATAGGATATCTAAACTTCTTTTAAGGTTGAGGAAATTTCGAACGATATTCAACAGTTCTATTAAGGATAAGCAGTGAAAATCATAACCTCAATTAAGACTGAACAATTATAGGATGAGATAAGCACTTATGAAATGATAGCACAAAAATCGAGGAGGTAAAATCTTCAGTTAAGTCAACTAAGAGTCAAATAGGCAATAAGAGTGAATCCTGAAGTAATTAATTCTAATTAAAGCATGTAGAGGTAAAACTAGTAAATAAGAACTTAAATCATATCAAGAACAACTTCATACTCGGTGAATATAAGGACCTAAGAATCCTAAAAGGCCAACTTTTCACAAATAAGTCTGAGCACGCACTCGTCACCTCACATAGATGGACTACAATCAACATAGAAGTCTCAAATCCTAAGGGGAAATTCCCCCACAAAAGGTTAGGCAAGATACTTACCTCGAACCAAGCTCAATCAATCGGTCACAATGCCTTTCCCATGAATATCCGACTCCGAATGGACCAAATCAAGACAAATCAATTACATATCATGAATACAACTTTAATAGGCTAATCTGATTAATGAAATCAAGATTTTAATAAAATTCTGAAATCCATCCTAAAAAGTCGACCCAGGCCCACATCTCGGAATCAGGTAAAAGTCACAAAATACGAACACCCATTTACTTACGAGTTCACTCGTACCAATATTATCCAAATATGATGTCTAAATCCTAATCAAAATTCAGAAATCTTAGTTGAAGAACTTCTTCCCATTTTTCCTAAAATTTCAATCCAAACCCTAAATTTAATGAAGAAAACAACTATTGATTGATGAAATACAACCAAAAACGAGTTAGAAATCGTTACCCCAAAGCTCTCTCTGAAAATCACTTGAATGATTGCCAATATCTGAGATCCCAAGTAAAAAAATAATGAAATGAATCAAACCCTTGATTTGGCCCCTTTTCTGCCAGTTAAACCGCATATGCAGACCTGCCTTCGCACATGCATCACCGCACCTCCTGACTTCCCATCGCAGGTGTGGATTCCACTCAAAACTCAGTGTCTGCTTCTACGATCCCAGGGTCCCACCTGCGTGTGTGCACCTGCGGATCCATGTACGCTTCTGCGGTCCTTCACCGCTCTTGCGATTCCTCCATCGTATCCGCAAGAATCGCAGATGCGGAATTTACCTCGCACCTACGACCCATGGCACTCCTCCACTTTTCCGTTTTTGCGCTTGACTCTTCGCACGTGCGATCCCGCACCTACGGTCTCTTCACCGCAAGTGCAAAAATACCAGAAGCCTGAAGACTTCAGCATCAACACAAATCCAACTTTTGATCTGTTAAGCACCCGAAACTCACCCGAGGCCCCCGTGACCTCAACCAAATATACCAACACATCCTAAAACACCATAAGAACTTAGTCAAGCCCTCAAATCACATCAAACAACGCCAAAATCATGAATCGCCCTCCAATTCAAACATAAAGAACTTGAAACTTCAAATTCCTACAACCAATGCCGAAACCTATCAAATCACATCCGAATGACCTCAAATTTGGCACACAAGTCATATTCAACATTACGGACCTACACTAACTTCTAAAATCAGAATCCTACTCCGATATGAAAATTTCCACTACTGGTCCAAATCTCCAAATATTCGACTTTCGCCATTTCAAGCCTAAATAAGCTAGGGACCTCAAATTTACAGTCCGGACACTATCCTAAGTCCAAAATCACCCAACGGAGCTAAGGGGACCGACATAACTCTATTCCGGAGTTGTCTTCATAGTGTTCTAACTACGGTCAAAATCCTAAGATTTAAGCTTCCGTTTTAGGGACTAAGTGTCCTAAATCAGTCTGAATCATCCGGTAACTGAATTTAACCACGCATGCAAGTCAATACACATAATACAAAGATGCTCAGGGCCTTATGCTGCCGAACAGGACTTAAATTCTCAAAACAACCGGCCAGGTCGTTACAGCCTCGGGTGAGTTTCGGAGGGTTACCAGATCAATTTTTGGACTTTGATCTTTGCTAGAATATTTTTGATGCACTATCTGGTTTCCTCCATTGCGTTCGCAAGAGGAGTCGCGAAGAGGAACTGAGGGGCAGGCATGATTTGCTCTTCGCCTTTGCGAAGGAGAGGACGCATTCACGAAGGGTTGGGAAAGTTGTGCATCGTGAATGCGAGAGGGTTGTCGCGTTCGCGAAAAAGAGAGGGAGTTGGGGTTGGACCAAACGCGTTAGCCTACGCATTCACGTGAGAGGCTTCACGTTCGCGAAAGCCTGAGGTGGTTAATCATCGCGTGGGATCTCGCATTCACGAATAAAAAATTGTGGCAGTAGATTTTTGTGCTTCGCGAACGCGAGGCAAGGGCTGCGTTCGCGAAGGAGGAAATTCTGGGCAGCACAAAATGTGGTTTGCGAACACGAGGTAGTGGCTGCGTTCGGGAAGAAGAAAAATTTGGGCAGAGAGTTTAAGTTCTGAAAATGGGATTAGGTCACATTTTCCATTTTGACGAATTGGAGCTCTGGATTAGGCGATTTTCGGGAGATTTTCAAGGAAAATAACAAGTTAAGTGTTCTTAACTCAATATTGGTCAAATTACCCGAATCCATGGTTATTTTTAACATTTAATTGGTGATTTAAGTTGGAAAAATCATGAAAACCCTCTTGGTTTAATTTGAAGAATTGAGGGTCGAGATGTTGTCGGAATTTAGTAAAATTTGTATGGTTGGACTCGTGTTTGAATGGGTGTTTATATTTTGTAACTTTTGTCGTGTTCCGACACGTGGGCCCCACGAGCAATTTTTGAGTACAATTTCAGATTTTGTTGGAAAAATAGTATTTTTATATGGAATTAATTCCTATAACTTGTATTAACTGAATTGAATTGTTTGTGACTAGATTCGAGGCATTTGGAGGCCGATTCGTGAAGCAAAGGCATAGCAGATTAAAGAATTACACGGTTTGAGGTAAGCAACAGTTCTAAATATGGTTTTGAGTGTATCAAACCCCGATATTGTGTTATGTGATCGGTTTTGAGGTGACGCACATGCTAGGTGACTGGCGTGTGGCCGTGCACCATAGGAATTGTGAATTGGTCAAATTCCATGGAACTGTGTAGTCGAATAATTTGTTGTTATTTGTACATTCTCCATGTAGTAGAGAAATTGAACGACAAATCATGTTTAGATTATGTGTTGCCACTGTAGGGACCCACAGAGGTCGTGTACATGTTAAATTATCTGCTAAATTGTTGTATTGTACTCAGGCACAGTTTACTTATTAATTTTATCTCAGTCTCTATTGTTCATTATTGATGCATCATATCATTGTTGTTTGGGCTGATTTTCATGGTTATTGAGAGCCCGAGATACTGGAGAGATTTATGACTGAGTGAGGCCGAGGGCCTGATTGTGAGATATTGATACTATAGTACTGAGTTGTCCGTGCGGATCCAGATATTGATACTATAGCACATGAGTTGTCTGTGCAGCACGTGAGTTGTCCGTGCGGATCCAGATATTGATACTATAGCACATGAGTTGTCGGTGCAGCATGTGAGTTATCCGTGCGGATAATAGCGCTTGGGCTAAAGGAGCCCCTCTGGAATCTGTACACACCCCCAGTGAGCGCATGTACCTACTTAGTGCTAGTGCTGAGTGAATGGAACGACTGAGTAACCGTGGTCCTGAGAGGATGCATTTGATTTTATTAATGTTGCACTTCAGCTGTCATATATCACTATTTTAAAAATTTCTGAGATATACTATCTTATGTTTCAGTTGAACTTGACATGAAATTACTGTTTTGGCCTTAAATGTTGAATTTGAAAGCATGCCTAACTTATTATGTTGGAAATTACTGTAATTGGACTTAGGTATGAAGCTAGTCACTACTTTCAGTTCTTTATTTGGTATTGTTACTTGCTGAGTTGGTTGTACTCATACTACACCCTGCACTTTCGTGTGCAGATCCAGGTGTTCCAACATACAATGGGTGTTGATTTGTTCGCAAAGTTAATTATCCGGAGATTTTGAGGTAGCTGCCGGTGTTTCGCAGACTTTGTCTCTCCTTCCTTATCTTCTTGATTACTATATTCGGTCTCAGACTATTATAGACTGCATTTTCCAGACTTGTGATGTATAGATGTTCATGTACTTTGTGACACCCCAAAAGTTGGGAATTCTGCATTATATTTTGGATTTTCTATCCCGGTTATGAGAACTTTTACCACTAAAACTTTTTTAAATTCATTTTTGTTAAAAGTGTTGGAAGTATTTTTGAGAAATCGGCTTGACTAGTAACACGTTAGGCGCCATCATGACAGGTTAAGATTTTGGGTTTTGACAAGTTGGTATCAGAGCCTAGGTTACATAGGTCTCACGAGTCATGAGCAGGTTTAGTAGTGTCTTGCGGATCGATACGGAGACGTCTGTACTTATCTTCGAGAGGTTGCCGAACCCTTAGAAAATTTTTACTTTCTTGTATTCTATCGCGCGAATTTGTTAATTCCTGAAACTAAATTTCTGTTATTCTATTCTCTCACAGATGGTGAGGACACATGCTACTGGATCGGATGGTCAGCCACCAGTGCCACCAATTAGGGCCGTGAGAGGCCGGGGCCCTGGTAGAGGCCAAGGTAGAGTTTGAGGTGTAGCTCGTACACCAGTTGGAGCAGCACCTATTGCACCACTAGTTGCTCCAGCTCAGGAGCCGATTCAAGATATAATTGAGTCGTCGCGACCAGCTCAGTCACCAGCTATGCCTATTGTGATTCCAGGCTTTAGGAGGTTTTGGCCCAAATATTGACAGTTTGCACTGGCCTTGCTCAGGTGGTTTCGTCTTAGGCTGCACCAGCCACTTCTCAAGCTGGGGGAGGTACTCATACCCCTATTTCCCATACTTCATAGCAGGTAGTGCAGGGACTTCAGATACCGGGGGCACTACCAGCCCAGCCAGCTGCTGCTGCTCAAGCCCCGGTAATCCCCGTTATGGGAGATGATGAGTAGAGGAGACTTGAGAGATTTGGGAGGCTTCGACCTCCATCATTTAGCAGTGCTGAGTCAGAGGATGCTCAGGGTTTTCTAGATAAGTTCCAGTGGATGCTTCAGACAACGGGTATTCCGGAGACCAATGGGCTCTCGTTCACTACTTTTCAGTTTTCTGGGGCTGCCTTCAGATAGTGGGAGGCTTATGAGAGGTGCAGGTTGGTCGATGCAGTACCACTTACATGGCAGGAGTTCTCAATTCTCTTTTTGGAGAAGTTCGTATTGTAGTCTCATAGGGAAGACCTGCACAGACAGTTTGAGCAGCTTCGGCAGGATGGCATGTCTCTGACCCAGTACAAGATGAGGTTTTCTCAGTTGGCTCGTCATATAGTTTGGTTGATTCCCACTGATAGGGATAGGATTAGGAGGTTCATTGATGGCCTCACATATTAGCTGCGGTTTCTTATGACTAGGGAGAGGGTATCTGGTGCCACGTTTGACGAGGTGGTTGACATTGCTCTGTAGATAGAGGCGGTCCATAGCCAGGAGCGTGGTGAGAGGGAGGTTAAGAGGCCTCGAGGTTCGGGCAATTTTGGTGGGGTACCTTCTGGGGAGCAGTCCCACCACAGCAGGGGTCTGCTTTATAGGCCTGTTCAGATGACTCGTCCAGCTCATCGTGGTGCATCATCTAGCCACGGTTCTTACAGTGTTCATTCAGGGCGATCTTTATTCAGTGCACTACCATTGCAGAGTTCTCATCATGCCTCGTCCGCTCAGGCTTCTACAGGTAATTCCTCAAGTTATCAAGAGGAGCAGTTGCGTCAGAGGAGGGGTTGTTTTGAGTGCGGAGAAGTTGGTCATTTCAAGAGAGATTTTCCTAGGTTGTTGAGTAGGGCTCCACAACAGAGTTCTTGGCCAATGGCACCAGCACCAGCAATTACACTGCCCGCCCAGCTAGTTCGAGGTAGGGCTTAGCCAGTTAGGTGTCGCCCAAGAGGGGGAAGCCGATCAGGTTACGGTCAAGCTCAATTCTATGCTTTTCCTGCCAGGCCAGATGTTGTTGCTACAGATACAGTGATCACCTGTATTGTCTCAGTGTGCCACAGGGAAGCTTCTATATTATTTGACCCTGGTTTTACTTATTCGTATGTATCATAATACTTTACTCATTATATGGATATGCCCCGTGAGTCCTTAGTTTCACCTGTTCTTGTATCTATGCCGGTGGACGATACTATTATTATTGACCGTGTATATCGGTCGTGTGTGGTAACTATTGAGGGATCAGAGACTAGAGTTGATCTCTTAATGCTTAGCATGGTTCATTTCGATGTAATCTTTGGTATGGATTGGTTTTCTCCATGTCATGCTATTCTGGACTGTCACGCAAAGACTATGACATTGACGATGCCGGGGTGGCCGAAGGTCGAATGGAGAGGTTCGCTAGATTATGTTCCCAACAGTGCAATTTCTTATTTAAAGGTGCAACGTATGGTTGGGAAGGGGTGTTTGTCATATTTGGCCTTTGTGAGGGATATTGATGCAGATACTCCTACTATTGATTCAGTACCGGAGTGCGAGACTTTTCTGATGTATTTCCTGCAGACCTGCTGGGTATGCCACCCGACAGGGATATTGATTTCGGTATTGACTTGGTGACGGGCACTCAGCTAATTTCTATTCCTCTATATCATATGGCACCAGCAGAGTTGAAAATATTGAAAGAGCAACTTCAGGAACTTCTTGATAAGGGGTTTATTAGGCCTAGTGAGTCGCCTTAGGGTGCACAGGTTCTGTTTGTGAAAAAGAAGGATGGTACTATATGGATGTGCATAGACTAGAGGTAGTTGAACAAAGTTACAATCAAGAACAAATATCCTTTGCCGCGTATTGATGATTTTATTTGACCAGCTTCAGGGGGTGAGGGTATTCTCCAAAATTGATTTGAGATCCGGGTATCACTAGTTAAAAATTCGGGATTCGAATATTCTAAAGACGACATTCAGGACTCGTTATGGTCACTATGAATTTCTCGTGATGTCTTTTGGGTTGACCAACACCCCAACAGTATTTATGCACTTGATGGATAGTGTATTCCAACCATCCCTTGATTCATATGTCATACTATTTATTGATGATATCCTGGTGTACTCACATAGCCAGAAGGAGCATGCACAACACTTATGTATTATATTACAGAGGCTGAGAGAGGAAAGACTTTATGCCAAATTCTCTAAATGTGAGTTCTGGATGTGTTTCGTAGCATTCTTGGGACACATAGTGTCCAGTGAAGGAATTAAGGTATATCTGAAGAAGATAGAGGCAATTCAGAGTTGGCCCAAGCCATTTTTAGCTATTGAGATTTGATGTTTTCTCGGCTTGGCTGGCTATTATCGTCACTTTGTGGAGGGTTTCTCATCTATTGCATCGCCTTTGACTAAATTTACCCAGAAAGGTGCTCCGCTCAGGTGGTCGGATGAGTGTGAAGAGAACTTTCAAAAGCTCAAGACAACCTTGACTATAACCCCAGTATTGGTGTTGCTTACAGGTTCAGGGTCTTATACTGTGTATTGTGATGCGTCACATATTGGTCTCGGCGCAGTGCTGGGGCAAGACGGTAGGGTGATTGCCCATGCATCCAGACAGTTAAAGGTATAAGAGAAGCATTATCCGGTCCACGACCTTGAGTTAGAAGCTATTGTTCATGAGTTGATGATTTGGCGGCATTATTTGTACGGAGTCCATTGTGAGGTGTATACCGATCACTGAAGTCTACAACATCTGTTTAAACAGAAGGATCTTAATTTGCGGTAGCGAATAAGGTTGGAGTTTCTTAAGGATTATGATATCACCATTCTCTATCATCCCGGAAAGGCCTATGTGGTGGCCGATGCCTTGAGTCATAAGGCAGAGAGTTTGCACAACTTAACATACTTACCGACATCAGAGGCCTTTATCCTTAGATGTTCAGGCATTGGCCAACCAGTTTGTCATATTGGATATTTTTTAGCCGAGCTGAGTTTTGGCTTGTGTGGTTTCTCAATCTTTTTTTTATGATCGTATCAGAGAAAGTCAGTATGACGACCCTCGTCTGCTTGTCCTTAATGACACAATTTAGCAAGCTGATGCTAAGGAAGTCACTACTGGGGATGACAGTGTATTATGGATGCATGGCAGGCTATGTGTGCCTAATGTAGATGGTTTGCGTGAGTTGATTCTCCAAAAGGCTCACAGTTCGCGGTACTCCATTCATCCAGGTGCCGCGAAGATGTATCGGGATTTGAGGCAGCACTATTGGTGGAGGCGAATGAAGAAAGATATAGTTGGGTTTGTAGCTTGATGTTTAAATTGTCAACAGGTGAAGTACGAGCATCAAAGACTGGGCGGATTACTTCAGATACATGAAATTCCGGAGTGTAAGTGGGAGCATATCACCATGGACTTTGTAGTTGGACTCGCACGGACTTTGAGGAAGTTTGATGTTGTTCGGGTGATTGCTGATCGGTTAGACCAAGTCTGCGTATTTTATTCCAGTTGGTACTACTTATTCTTCGAAGTGGTTGGCTGAGATTTATATCAGCAAGATTGTTCGCCTGCAGTGTGTGCCAGTGTCCATCATTTCAGATCGGGGTACGCAGTTTACATCTCATTTTTGGAGGGTAGTACAACGATAATTAGTTACACAGGTTCAGTTGAGTACATCATTTCACCCTTAGACGGAAAGACAGTCTGAGCGTACTATTCAGATATTGGAAGATATGTTACGCACTTGTGTTATAGAATTTTGAGGTTCTTGGGATCTGCTTTTGCCGCTTGGAGAGTTTGCTTACAATAACAACTACCAATCGAGCATTCAGATGGCTCCGTATGAGGCTTTATATGGGAGGCGATGTCGGTCTCCGGTGGGCTGGTTTGACCCGGGTGAGGCTACGCTATTGGGTACTGATTTAGTTCAGGATGCTTTGGAAAAAGTTAAATTGATTCAGGATCGACTTTTCACGGCGCAGTCTAGACATAAGAGTTATGCCGACCGGAAGGTACGTGATGATGCTTACATGGTTGGGGAGAAGGTTCTGCTCAATATTTCACCCATGAAGGGTGTGTTGAGGTTCGAGAAGAAGGGCAAGTTGATCCCTCAGTATATTTTCCCTTTTGAAATACTTAAGAAAATTGGAGAGGTGGCTTATGAACTTGCATTGCCGCCTAGTCTATCGAGTGTTCATTCAGTGTTTTATGTATCTATTCTCCGGATGTATGTCAGGGATCCGTCTCATATTTTGGATTTCAGCAAAGTGTAATTGGATGGTAATTTGACTTATGATGTGGAGACGGTGGCCATTTTAGACCGGAAAGTTTGAAAGTTGAGATCAAAGAACATAGCTTCAGTGAAAGTGTAGTGGAAAGGCCAGCCCGTCGGAGAAGCTACTTAGAAGACTGAGGGGGAGATGCGGAGCAAATATCCACACCTATTTGTTTAAGAGGGAGAGAATGTAACGACATGTCCGGTCATCTTGAGTATTACAACCCCGTTCCCCCATTTATTGCTCAATTTATGCTTTACAGTTGTTATGTGACTTGCCGAGGTGATTGGTTCAGGTCCAGTGAGGCTTTGGAATTAATTAGAACACTTAGTTCTAAGGTTTAAAGTTTGATTTTAAATAGTGACCGGATGTCGACTTATGTTTAAACGATCCCGGAATAGAGTTTTGATGATTCTAATAGCTCCGTATGGTGATTTTGGACATAGGAGCGTGTCCGGAAAATTATTTGGAAGCCCGTAGCTAAATAAGGCTTGAAATAGCGAAAATAGAAATTTCAATTTGGAAGTTTGACCGGGGAGTTGACTTTTTGATATCGGGGCCAGAATCTGATTCTGAAAATTGGAATAGGTCTGTTATGTCATTTATGACTTGTGTGCAAAATTTGAGGTCAATCGGACTTGATTTGTTAGGTTTTGGCGTTGAATGTAGAAGTTGAAAATTCTTAGTTTCATTAGGATTGAATTGGGGTATGATTCGTGGTTTTAGTGAAGTTTGATGTGATTTGAGGTTTTGACTAAGTTCGTATGATGTTTTAGAACTGGTTGGTGTATTTGGTTGAGGTCCCGAGGGCATCGGGTGAGTTTCGGAGGGTTAATGGATCAATTTTTGGACTTGGAGCTTTGCTGGAATTTTTTTGATGCACTATCTGGTTTCTTTCATCTCATTCACGAGAGGAGTCTCGCGTTCGCGAAGAGGAAATGATGGGAAGACAATATTTGCTCTTCGCGTTCGCGAAGGAGAGGACTCATCCGCGATGGGTTGGGCAGGTTGTGCATCGCGAACGCGAGAGGGTTGTCGCGTTCGCGAAGAAGAAAGGGAGCTAGGGTTGGACCAAACGCGTTGGCCTACGCGTTCGCGAGAGAGGCTTCGCATTCAAGAAGGCCTGAGATTGTTAACCATCGCGTTCGCGGGTGGGATCTCGCGTTTGAGAAAAAGAAATTAGTGCCACAAATTTTTAGGCTTCGCGCATGCGAGGCAAGTGCCGCGTTTGCGAAGAAGGAAATTCTGGGAAGCACAAAATGTGGTTCGCGAACGCGAGGCAGTGGCCACGTTCGCGAAAAAGAAAAACTTAGACAGAGAGTTTAAGTTCTGAAAATGGGACTTTGTCCCATTTTCCATTGTTGACGAATTGGAGCTTGGGAAGAGTCCATTTTCGGGAGAGTTTCAATGAAAACAACGGGATAAGTGTTCTTAACTCAATATTGGTTAAATTACCCGAATCCATGGTTGTTTTTAAGTGCAAATTTTGAGTGCAATTTCGGATTTTGTTGGAAAATTAGTATTTTTATATGAAATTTATTCCTATAACTTGTATTGACTGAATTGAATTATTTGTGACTAGATTCGAGGCGTTTGGAGGCCGATTCGCGAGGCAAAGGCATAGAAGATTAAATAATTACACGGTTTGAGGTAAGTAACAGTTCTAAATCTAGTTCTGAGGGTATGAAACCTTAGATTTTGTGTTATGTGATCGGTTTTGAGGTGACACACATACTAGGTGACGGACGTGTGGGCGTGCACCTTAAAAATTGTGAATTGGTCAAATTCCATGGAACTGTGTAGTCGATCAATCTGTTGTTATCTGTACATTCTCCATGTAGTAGAGAAATTGAACCACAAATCATGTTTAGATTATGTGTTGGCACTGTAGTGACCCACAGAGGTCATGTACATGTTGAATTATCTGCTAAATTATTGTTTTGTACTCAGTCACAGTTTACTTGTTTATTTTATCTCAATCTCTATTGTTCATTATTGATGCATCATATCATTGTTGTTTGGGCTGATTTTCATGGTTATTGAGAGACCGAGAGACTGGAGAGATTTATGATTGAGTGAGACCGAGGGCCTGATTGTGAGATATTGATACTATAGCACATGAGTTGTCTGTGAATCACGTGAGTTGTCTGTGCGGATCCAGATATTGATACTATAGCACGTGAGTTGTTTGTGCGGATCCAGATATGGATACTATAGCACGTGAGTTATCTGTGTAGATCCAGATATTGATATTTTAGCACATTAGTTGTCCGTGCGGATTATAGCGTTTAGGCTGAAGGAGCCCCTCCGGAGTCTGTACACACCACCAGTGAGCACAGGTACCAACTGAGTGCGAGTGCTGAGTGCTAAGTAAATGGAATGGCTGAGTGACTGTGGTTTTGAGAGGATGCATTTGATTTCTTTATTGTTGCACTTCAGTTGTCATATATCACTGTTTTGTAAATTTCTGAGAGATATTATCTTATGTTTCAGTTAAACATAACATGAAATTACTGTTTTGGCGTTAAATGTTGAACTTGAAACATGTCTACCTTATTATGTTAGAAATTACTGTAATTGGACTCATATGTGAAGCTCGTCCTTACTTTTAGTTCTTTATTTAGTATTGTTACTTGCTGAGTTTGTTGTACTCATACTACACCCTGCACTTCGTGTGCAGATCCAGGTGTTCCCGGACACAGTGGGTGTTGATTTCTTCGCATAGTTGATTATCCGGAGATTTCGAGGTAGCTGTCGGTGTTTTGCAGACCTTGTGTCATGACCCAAAATCCGTTAAAGGCCGTGATGGTGCCAGACAAAATTGTTAGGCAAGCCAACACTAAATAGTCAATTAAATTCGCATTTTTATTATTTTTGAAATCGTAAATTTACTTCAATTTACCTAGTAAATGATGGATTTACAGAATAAATAACAATGTTTTCCAATTCTAATAGTGAACATCCCATAATCATCCCAGAACTCGGTGCCACAAGTGCATGAGCCTTTTCTAGAAATTTAAAATAAAATACAATAACTGTCCGGAATACAACTTGGACAGGAAAGAAAATACTATACTCTGAAGGAGACTCTGCTGGCTGCGGTGCGTCGTATAGAATGCAGCTCACCTAACTCCCTACCATAATCGTTCCTCTGCATCCACAAGGCCGCTAAACATAAAACGGACACGCTCTAACTCCCGGAATGTGTAAAACAACATCAAAACTAAGAATCATTCCCCAAACAAAATTGATTCATCTTAGAAATTTCAAATACTTCAAACTTACTCCGAACGCGGTGAAATATACTTATACTGCTCGGAGTGACACCAAATTTTGCGTGCAAGTCTTAAATCACGATACGGACCTACTCCAACTTCTAGAATCAGATTACGAACCCGATATCAAAAACTACACGCACGGTCAGACTTTTCAAAAACCTTCAAATTTCTAACTTTAGCCAAATGACTCCAAAATGACCTACTGACTTCCAAATCCACTTCTGGACGTGCTCCCAATACCGGAATCACCATATAGAGCTATTACCAGACTCGGAATTCAAAACGTACATCGATAACCTTGAAATGCACTTCAACCCAAATTTGTGGAATTCTTCAAAAATCCTAACTTCCGCAATAGGTGTCGAAATGCTCACGGGGCACCCAAAACCCGATTCGAACATACACCCAAGTATAAAATCATCATACGAACATGTTGGAACCTTCAAATCCCGATTCTGAGGTTGTTTAATCAAAAACCCAATCTTAGTCAATTCTTCAAACTTAAAGCTTTCGAAATGAGAATTATCTTTCAGATCCAACTCAGAACTTTCCGAAATTCAATTCCGACCATACACACAAGTCCTAATACCTGAAGTGAAGCTGCTCATGGCCTCAAGATGCTGAACGATGTGCTAGAGCTCAATATGGCCGGTCGGGTCGTTACACTCTCTCCCACTTAAATATACGTTCGTTCACGAACGTGCTAAGAACTGCGCTAGAGTTGTCCGAAATCACTGTTTAACACCTCGTGCACCTACCTGTGCTACCACAACTCAATTGAGCACATTAGATCAATCAAATCTGAAGATATTCTCTTTTATGTAGGCAAATAAACCTTAGAACCCAGTTCCAACATCCGAAATTTTCTGCCAGGCCTGCTTCCAACATACGAACACCGTATCAATCACCACACGATATACCAGAACATGACTACATACCTTTGCCAAATTCACACCATGCATCGCAACATTCACGTGACCATAATAACATTCTCTGATCATAAGAGCCGACATTCCCCGAATCTGATACTCACCATGCACCTCATGACATATATAAGTCTGGTTCTAACTCTTGCAATACCGCCACGATATAAGAGGCGTGTAGAAATTCATAACCGACTGTCGAGTCAACAAATCATTGAGTCTCTCCTCCTGACTAGAATTGTCACCCCATTATAACCAAATGATGGTATTTGCTCTTTACTATACTTCATATAATCCGATCGCACTGATCCTGAGTCCAATAATCTCATTTCACCCCAGTACAAGCTGCTCAGGCAATAAGCCACCTCAAAAACGATCAAAAGTCTCATGTGATGCCATAATGTGCCAACAAGCTACCAAATCAAACGTGATACATAAGGAAAATGAACTCTGGAAGGGATTACTCAATCCACATAACTAATTAGACAACCGAAAAGGTGTCATGAACCTTCCTCAGAAAATGGAACACAAAACAAGCAAAATAGAATATAGGGGACTGAACTCAACATCACACTGTTGTCGCGTGCAACCCAATCCAAACATAAAATCTATATAAGGAGATACTTACCGAGCTAGAATGCTCATTATTACGAAATACCCGAATATCGGCCACAAGAACGCTAAGTGCATAATACCATCCCTGAGGGAGATTGATGGCTCCATATGCTACAAAACGCGAGCACAACTATGGTGCGATATATGATCTGAATCTCGAGACACATCCCGCTCATACAACACCATCGCTACGCGGAACCTCAACACATAGGAAATTTATCAAGTCGTTACACAACTCACATGGCACAATATAGTATTACATGAAATAGCCAACGAGGAAATAACATCCAACGTCTGAATACTCCTCCATAAGGAGAGCTATGCCGAAATGAATACATTCGGCCTGACATAGAGCCCATATTCACTTTTAAATCCATCCACATACCTCAAGCCGATTATGATCGCACCATACTAGGCTAATAACATTTCAAGGGTCCATCATAACCGGAACAAACTTACACAATCCACCACCAAATGAACAGAGCGCCCTCCAAGCTTCAATTCCCAATTAGTGATATTACCAAAATCTTCATACTTGGTTTCCATTCTTCAATCAATCAAGTGACTACATGTCACACTTATACAATCTTCCCTTTGGATATGCTCCCATGACCTTCCGCACCAGGTAACAAGTTTGTACATTCATACTATCGGCCACACCAATCGTTGTAAAGAAAACTCAAGAATCTGTATTCTGTATGCAAGGTCTCTTCACACCAGGCACCGATCTCAGGTGACGCCATAGACAATATCAGCTTACTCTAACCATCTAAATCCTTTCCCGCTCATCCGAGCTCTTGACATTCTTGTAGAGACCAAACTGCAACCTTGATCTTCAACTTCTGAATCCCATGCCGATCACTGCACTTAGTCATGCTGATGCACAAGAGTACAAGAATTTCATCTTAACTTCCGAACTACTAATAGGGTAAACACTTCACCACATAGAAACCTTTTACTTAACTCGTTCCAAGAGAACCATCTAAACTCGTGACTGAATCCTCATATCTACGGAAAATACCAACCTCAAGTAGTGATATAAACCACCACAATCCTTTCGAGATCCGTCTACACCTAAAATTCCATAAAGCTCGAATGCCCCCAAATAAAATCAATTACGGCGACCGTCAAACCTTGCATGTACCGCCATAAATCACATGCACAACTCAACACTCTGAAGGAGCTGATCATTGCCATCATCATGCCAATTCAACCATTGCTAACCAAAACCTGACTTCTCCTAATTTACTCTAGATCTTCCTTAGAAATAACAACTCCTTTATCAATATCCGCTGCAAAAGCTCGATATTCAACCATACCATGGACTCAAAATCCTTAGACACCACACCTTAACTTTGAATCTACTAGGACCGTTATTGAGAGTCACCCACTCTGACTTGGTCTAGAATATAATCAACTCCAAGGATCCTCTAGCACATAAGCACCCTCTCAAAGAAGCACTTGGCTGAATTATCTTCCTTGTAACTCACCTCTACACGGAGCAGAAATCCTGCGTCTTCCCAAAGCATGAGCACGAATTGGTAAGGCCAACTATAGCACACATTCCTCAAATCGCTTGCTCAAATTACCACTGATGTTCTCTTTCCTTAGTCGTAATAACCCATCAATATGTCGATAACCAGAAATCTTACAAATAGACGACCATGCAATCCAACTGTATGCGGTGGGACTCTACCACTTAGCTTGAAGCTACTATGGCATAAACCCGGAACCCACCAAGATTCTTCCTTCATCGACATGATCCAGTACAATCAACCCGCCAAAATCCTTGAAATCCTTCTATTAACCTTTAATAAACACTCCGAACCACTAGCCACATTTACATATTAAATATCTTACCGGGTAGCCAGTAGAATATTTTGCAGAAGCTTCGCCAATCACCACGCGACCGCTAACCTGCTCATAGGGGATAACCCATCTCTGGAAATTACATGCCGACATATTCCAACATCGCTGCACTGTGTATAATTACTACAAAATCAGTAGATCATCCTGAGTCTATTCACCAATTGCACCAGTCCATTCACTCCTCATGGACGTCAACTAAAGGTGCGACAATACATTCTAATCCCAAATCATATTGTATCTTTCTTCATATCAAGCAACTCCTTTCTTTTGTATCCAATCTCTGGCCGTATATTAGCCAATATTTCAAATTAAGTCTGTAGACCTAGTCACTGTCCACCATGAATCCCAAATCACTCTACACTTTCCTCAAGACATGTAGTTATCCTACCCCATAACCCATATGCTACCTTGCCACTCTCCTACTTTGGTCAAATCCTCTCCTTTAACCAACTACTCGACTTCTATTTCTCACACTTGTTCTTCTAGGAACTTAACCACCACAAGAAACATCCCACATGTCCTTCCTCATCCTTCGCTGCCCAGTTGTTGCCTTAAATCAAAATCTACCTCTGTAGCACTTGAATCGATAGATCGCTACCAACTTTAAACCTTTCCGGAAATCATCTTTCTCAAGCCATCAATTCCATGAATGCTGAATTGATCCTGAACCTCTGCACACTACGACCTCTGACAGCCGCTTTCTGGGCACCATTTATAATACTCTACCCTAAGGAGAATTGAAGGAAACCATAACACCGGCAAACTTTACATATTATAACCAATCAAGGACAATGATGCCATATCACATACGAAGATTCCACCATGCTCGAAAATATCGAGTCCCGCTACTCCATCAGCCCAAGTCTGAACATCCTCAGTTTGATTGACTTTCCTCCATCTGAAAATAAATACTGAATCTGTGAATCATGCACTGAGTAAACCTCTTTTCAATTCATTCACTACCCCGACACATGGGAAAGCACCCTACCATCACATCAATACTGTGCGATAACAACTCATGAGCATCGTAGCAACCTGTGCATAGGCTCAAATCTCTCAGAAGTACAACTACTGAGCTGAAATGATAGAATATCCTTCCACAAGGCGACAACAATATCCCAATCAGCTATGCAGGGAGAAACATCCCGCACCACATCTATAGAACCAATAAAATTCCTCAATTCCCCATTTATAACCAGCGCTTCACATCACATAAGATTGAATGGGAAAGAAATGAAGGCATAAGCCTCAAAGGAATCAAATCGCACGATGATAATCAAGAAGGGAAGTGCTCCTAACAGTCCTATAGCCTCTCGAAGTTATGTACAGACGTCTCCGTACCGATCCGCAAGACTCTAATAGACTCGCTCATGACTAGTGAGACCTAAGTGAACCTAGTGCTCTAATACTATGTTGTCAAGACCCAAAATCTATTAAAGGCCGTGATGGCATCAGACACCACTGCCAGGCAAGCCAACACTAAATAGTCAATTAAATTTTCATTTTTAATATTTTTAAAATCATAAATTTACTTTAATTTACCTAGTAAACGATGGATTTACAGAATAAATAACAATATTTCCCAATTCCAATAGTGAACAGCCCATAATCATCCCAGAACCCGATGTCACAAGTGCATGAGCCTTTTCTAGAAATTTAAAATAAAATACAATAACTGTCCAGAATACAACTTGGACAGAAAAGAAAATACTATACTCTGAAGGAGACTCTGCTGGCTGCGGTGCGTCGTATATAGTGCAGCTCACCTAAGTCCCCACCATAATCGCTCCTCTACACCCACAAGGCCGCTAAACATATGTGTACCTGCAAAACAATATGCAGCAAGTGTAGTATGAGTACGTAAATCAACGCGTACCTAGTAAGTATCCCGCCTAACCCCGAAGAAGTAGTGACGAGGGGTCGACTTCGACACTTACTATGGGCTATAAATAAAATACCAATGGTATGATTAAGTATGGATTTCGTATAACGGCTGTAAGCTCATTATTTTGAAGTAAGTAAGCAATTCTTTTATAATTAAGGAATCTCCAAATTTATTTTCATATTTTAACAATTTATATCTCCTGCCATTAAGGCCATATCAATTGTCATAAATTTCAGGGCAAGCAATACAAGCATGCGCAAATCATATTGCGGTCGTACGACCCAATCCAACATAATATTTTAACTGTGCACTGCCATAGGGTCGAATTCCGCAAACCATAGATGTATCTATAAATTTCCCCGCTCGCGAATCATACATGCGATGCGGTCAAATATAAATTTAAGGAAATACCCCGCTCGCGAATCATACCTGCGACGCAGCCAAATATAAGTTTAACATTTAAATCATATTTCTTTCTTCATTCTTTTCAAAATAAAGGAAATTCAACTTGAAGCTTTTTAAGGAAATTACCACACTCGCGAATCATACATGCGACGCGGTTACACATAGATTTCTTAAGCTATTATAATATTCCTCAATTCTTTTCGAAATTACGAAGTTCAAATGAAACCTTTTAAATCTTAATTTTCTTCAAATTTCCATTCTTTCAAGTCAATCGTTACTCAACCTCAATCTTGCTTCTTCTCAAGGCAAACAATAACATAAATCGACAACAATGTTAACAAGGCATGATGTAAACCTAGACTACATGGACTTAGGCATAACTAGTAGCTACATACGGACTCTCGTCACCTCGTGCGCACGTAGCCCCCCCCCTCCCCCCCACAATTAGAAGCATATATTAATTTATTTCACATATGGGGTCAATTCCCTATTATAAGGTTAGAAAGGAGACTTACCTCGCTCTGAAGTTTCATGACCGGCTCCCAAGCCATTCAATCAACTCAAATCGATGCCCAACTCTCCAAAACTAGTCAATAAGTAAGCAAATCCATAAATATATACTCTAATACTCATTATAATCCTATTTACAATAATTCCCAACTCCGTTCGAAAAGTCGATAAAATCACCCTTGGGCCCACATGCCAGGATTCTGAAAGTTTTCGAAGATAATCATTACCCATAACCTTATGAACTCAAACATATGATTTCTATCCAATTCCATAACCATTTACGTTGTTAAAATCTCTTGTTTATAAAATTCTAGGTTTTTCATCTAAACCCTTGATTTCCAAGATTTACCGGTTATAATCTATCCATAATCTATGAATTTAACTCAAAGTGTGAAGAACTAACTTATATTCAAGTTTCTAGTTGAAATCCATTCTCAACATGCTCCACAATCACCCAAAACATGAAGAAAATGGGCTAAACATACGCAACTCCGGACTTAAATGAAGGTTCTTCCTTCTGCGATTTTTGCACCTGCGGAGTTACACTCGCACCTGCGGACAATGCCTCGCAAGTGTGCATTTATCCCTTTTGTCCTTGAACCACACCTCCAGACAATTGCTCGCTTCTGCGCAAACGCAGGAGCGCCTATCCCTTCGCTCCTACGCATCCATCTGCTTCTGCGGGCAAATCCTTCGCACCTGCTTGTTCGCAGGTGCGCTAAAATACTCTGCATCTGCGGTTGCTGTCCAGCTCCTCTCCTTCACATCTGAAACTGGTGGCTTGCACCTACGGCTATCCATGTGCAGGTGCGATTATACCAGAAGCTGGAAGCTTCAGCTCTTCCTCCATATCCCAAAATTGGTCTAAGCCACGTCCGGTTAACACTCGGGGTACCCGGGGCCCTACCCGAACATACCCATAAGTTTGAAATCATAAAATAAACTCGCTCGAACTCCCGAAATGTGTAAAATAACATCAAAACTAAGAATCATACCCCAAACCAAATTGATTCAACTTAGAAATTTTAGATTCTTTAAACTTACTCCGAACGCACCAAAATATACTTATATTGCTCGGAGTGACACCAAATTTTGCGTGCAAGTCTTAAATCACGATACAGACCTACACCAACTTCCGGAATAGGATTCCGAACCCGATATCAAAAAGTCCACTCCAGGTCAAACTTCTCAAAAACCTTCAAATTTCTAACTTTAGCCAAGTGGCTCCAAAATGATCCACGGACCTCCAAATCCACTTTTGGACGCGCTCCCAATACCGTAATCACCATACAGAGCTATTCCCAGACTCGAAATTCCAAACGGACATCGATAACATTGAAATGCACTTCAACCCAAATTTGTGAAATTCTTCCAAAATGCCAACTTCCGCAATAGGTGTCGAAATGCTCCCGGGGCACCCAAAACCCGATTCGAACATACGCCCAAGTCCGAAATCATCATACGAACCTGTTGGAACCTTCAAATACCGATTCCGAGGTCGTTTACTCAAAAATTCAATCTTAGTCAATTCTTCCAACTTAAAACTTTCGAAATGAGAATTCTTTTTCCGATCTAATACCTGAAGTGAAGCTGCTCATGACCTCAAACTGTTGAACGACGCGCTGGAGCTCAAAACGACCGGTCGGGTCGTTACACCTTGTCTCTTCTTCCTTATCTTCTTGATTATTGTATTTGGTCTCAGACTATTATATACCGTGTTTTCCAGACTTGTGATGTATAGATGCTCATGTACTCTATGACACCCCAATAGTTGGGAATTCCGCATTATGTTTTGGGTTTTCTATCCCTGTTATGAGAACTTTTACTACTAAAACTACTTTAAATTCATTCTTGTTAAAAGTGTTGGAAATATTTGTGAGAAATCGGCTTACCTAGTACCACGTTAGGCGCCATCACGACAAGTTAGGATTTTTGGTTGTGACAATGCGTATCCACACCGAGACCGATCTTTACTATCAACTCTTTGATCAATGAAAATCACGAACAAATTGAATGAAAAATATTGTGTTGAAATTTTCTCAAAAATCTCAACTCAAAGGTAGAAAAATAAGAAATAATTTTCTCTTGACTTTTTGGGGCACACATACACCTTATAGGTTATCATATCTTCTTCAAGTTCACAAATATATCTCTATATATAAGTGAATGGAAAAGGAAAAATTAAAATGGTGTTTTAATTTCTTTCCAAGTCAAAGTTGAACTTTAGAAAAATAATTCCAAGGAAGAATTAAAATGGTGTTTTAATTCCTTTTCAAGTCAAAGTTGAACTTTAGAAAAATTATTCCAAGGAAGAATTAAAATGTTGTTTTAATTCCTTTCCAAGTCAAAGTTGAAATATAGAAAAATAATTCCAAGGAAGAATTAAAATGGTGTTTTGTGGATTTTGAATTAGTCTCCTTATTAATATTTAATACATATTCCATATATAAATAAATATTAATTATAAGTACCAAATATATATCACACACACACACACACACACACTATATATATATATATATATATATATATTTTTTTTTTCAATCAAGAGATATAATTTAATTATCTATTCCAAATAGAAAACTTCAATTTGTTAACAATATTAATTATATTCTCTATGCTAGCAAAGAATATAACAATATTTTATTTGGACTAATAACTAAATTTATTTGAATAAATTAAATTCTTTAATTTAATTATCAAATAGTAAAGTAATTCATCCTTTAGCAAAGATTAGAACACTCGTTAGTGTGCGACCCCATAGGTTCAATACTAAATCGGTAATAAATTGATCACATCAATATTACAATGACCCGACTTGTTGTTTTAAGAATTAATACCCCGTTCAATGACTTAAGGTCCCGGGGAACTTCATAATATGTATTATGACCCGTGGGTGTGGTCGAGTTTCATTTTCGGAAGATTTAGAATTTATTTGAAAGAGAAATTCACATTTTGAAGCTTAAATAGAAAGAGTTGACCAAAGAGTTGAATTTTGAGCAAACGACCTCGGAATAGAATTTTGATGATGTCAATAGCTTCGTATGGTGCTTTTGGACTTAGGCGCATGTTCGGATTTGGATTTGGAAGTCCGTAGGACAATTCGACGCATTTTGGCGAAAGTTGGAAAATAGACGATTTTCGGAAAGTTTGATCGAAGGTTGAATTTTTGATAATGAGGTCGGAATCCGATTCTGGAAATTGAAATAGTTCTCTTATTTCACTTATAACTTGTGTGCAAAATTTTAGGTCAATCGTACTTCATTCGTTAGGTTTCGGCATCGAATGTTGAAGTTGGAAATATCATAATAGACTAAAGTTTCAAGTAAGTTCGCACAAGAGCTAACTTCAAATGAGCATACCTCTATTGATATAAAGAGTTATATGGTGTGTTACCTATCAAAAGAAAGGTCTATGTGTCTAGTTTCCAACTCTTTAAACCGTTAGTCATTTGGACACTCCTACAAGAAATTATGACCAAAATACCAAAGGCTGGAAAAATGCGATTCTGCAACCAATTCTGCGATCGTAAAATCGTTATGCGACCGCGAAACTGCTTCTGCAACCGCAAAACTGGTCGCAGAATGGAACAGAACAGCCCAGTTATGGGCACCGATTTTGTGATCAATTGTACGGCCCGCATACCCATTATGCGGTCCATTATGCGACCGCATACCTGCTTTCGGAGGGTTAAGTTTTCTATTTTCATAACCCGACCCCATTTTGATAAATAGGCTTTGGGCTTATTTTGGGATGTTTTTCTGAGGGTTTTAGAGAGAGGTAAGAGCATTTTAGAGAGATAAGGAGGGAACCTAACATTCTAGTCATCCAATCTTTAAGAATCAAGGAAGCTAATCACAAGATCTTCATCTAAGAGGTAAGATTCAACCCCTAGTCTTCAATTTCGAGTTTGGGGTAAAAGATTGGTGATTGGGAGTAGGATTCTTGGGTGTAAGAGTATTATGTATATATGCTTGTACCAAAAAGGTTTGTAGAAATATTGTTGAGATCAAATAAGTAAAGATTGGGTTGTGGAATGAAGGAAATATAGTAGAAGAACCTTGTAACCAAATTTGCACACCTAGTGTTTGATAAAATTTTCAAATGAGCTGAAACCATGAAAAATCCTCCTAATTATGGTTCACTTTTGTTATTGTTCTAAATAGATTGAAGTTGCTAGAACCTCGTGGTAATGTAAGGAAGGCTCTAGAAAAATTGGAGCCAGCCGGAGGTCAATTCAAGCAAGAAGGCGATTTTGAAATATCGGCCTAACTTCAGAAAGGTAAGTGTCTTGCTTAACCTCAAGTGTGGGAATTTCCCCTTAGGCATTGAGTCTTATGTTCAAATTGTGTAATTGAAAACCATGTACGCGAGGAGACAAGTACATACTTTGTTTATATGTGCGACTTTCATTGATTAAAAATCCTTAGATGCCCTTATGTATTAAATTGGAAATTATTGGCACTTATTAAATCCTCTATTTGTCATGCCTAGATCCTTGTTTGTTGAAATTAGTTTTATATGAGGATTTGGTGTGATTGCCACCTTGAATTTTTGTGAAATATATTTTGTTAAGATTTTGTGCACATTATGGTCGAGCCATGGGCTCCTTATTGTGGAAAATGATGTATTTTTTATTTCTGTGGCAAGTTGAAATATTTGAGCACTCAATGTGCAATTTGTGAGATGTTGTAATATTTGAGCACTTGATGAGCCATTTGTGATATGTGAGCACTTGATGTGCAGTTGTTGAAATTATATTTACTTTGGGACTACGGAACGGTATTCTGGGAGATCCCCCTGCCCTGCATATTTACTTTGGGACTACAGAACGGTATTCCAAGAGATCCCCCTGCCATGCATATTTACTTTGGGACTACGGAACGGTATTCCAGGAGATCCCCTCTCTTGCCTATTTACTTTAGGAACTACGAGGCGGTACCTCGGGAGATTCCCCCTGTCTTTCATATTTACTTTTGGGACTACGAGATGGTACTTCGGGAGTGCCCTTTTGTTGATATTTGTCTATGGATGCACTTGCCTTTGGTTATTTTGTTTTTCCATAATTTGTAAATTCTTGTGTTTTTCGTGATGTATTATTTGACTTAATATTAAGTGTTTTGTATTTCTTGATGTATTGTGTTGACCTTGACTTTTTCGTACGAGACTTTGAGGATTTGTATTTTTGGTTTGTACTTGTTTTTGATGATTGAGTTGTTTTAAATAAAAGAAAATTTCTAATATGTTTAATTTAATAAATTCTATATCCAAATCGGTAGTTGAGTTGATGCTTTATTTTAATGGAATGTCATTTTTCCTCACTCAAACGATTTCTAAAATAAACTTATCTTTTTGTTGATTTCTTACTTGATTTAAAGATTTCTAACCTTACTTTATTGAAAATAAATTGATCACGCTGATCTTACATACATTGATATTTTGTTATGAAAATAATATGGACATGAGGTGTCGGGGAAAAATATGATGATTTTATTATTGACACGTGAGTTGTCGGTGTGATGGTGATAGAAATATGGGCACGAGGTGCCGTGGAAAATATGAAAGTGGACTGAGACCCATAATTTTTATGATTGTGAAATGAGGTGTCACATGGTGACTTTTACTTGAAAATATATTTATTGCAAAGAATTATATTTGAAAGATAATTATTCAAAAGAAGTATATTCGAAAGATATTTATCTTAAAGAATAATATGTGAAGGATTTATATTTGAAGGACTTGACTTGTTGATTGTACTTGTGTTCCTTATTCGCCTGAGTAATAATTATGATGTTCTTATTGCCTTGTTGTTATATCACTGGTTGAGTTTGTTGTTATCATTCCTAGTTGTTTTCCCATACTATTGTATACTGCTATATTGTACAGGTTATTTGACTAGTGAGTGTCTTGACCGTACCTCGTCTCTACTCAACTGAGGTTAGTCTTGATACTTACTAGGGTACCGACCATGGTGTACTCATAATACACTTCTGCCCATATTTGTGAAGAGCCAGGTATTGGAGGTATCGGACCTGGACAGAGTTAGAGTGTGATCACAAGGATTCAAGGTAGAGCTGCTTGGTCATCGCAGTCCCTTGGAGTCTGTTCATTTCATTGTACTGTTAATTTTTAATCAAACAGTATTGAGTATTCGATCATTGAGATCATTTCATGTATTATGTTAGAGTCGTGACTCAGTACTACCAGTCTTGGGAGGTTCTTATAATTATTTCTGTTGTTGGTTTGGTTTATTAAAAAAATGGCTTCGAAATGTAATGGAAGTCGGCTTACCTAGTCTTAGAGGCTAGGTTCCATCACGATGATTGTGGTGGGATTTTGTGTCGTGACAAGTTGGTATCAGATCTCTAGGTTCATAGGTTGTACGAGTCACGAACGATTCTAGTAGAGTCTTGCGGATCGGTACGGAGACATTTGTACTTATCTCGAGAGGCTACAGAACTGTTAGGAAATTTCCATTTCTTTCATTCATGTCGTCCCAAATTTGTTTAATATGGGATTTGAACCTTTGTATCTCCATTCTCTCATAGATGGTGAGGACACGTGCTACTGGGTTAGCTGAGCAGGCATCCGCACATACTGCTAGGGCTGCAAGAGGCCGGGGCCGAGGTAGAGACTGAGGTAGAGGTCGAGGAAGGGCACTTGCTGCGACTAGAGCACCTGTCAGAACAACAGTTGAGGAGCCACTAGTAGCTCCAGTTGGGGACAGGTACTAGAACCACCTATTGTTACCCTAGGACTTCAGGAGACTTTAGCATAGTTCCTAAGTATGTTTGGAACATTAACTCAAGCGGGATTGATCTCTGTTGCACCAAACATTTCCGCAAATTGAGGGAGTAGCTCAGACTCCTACCACAACACCAGAGCAGTAGGTTCACGTTGGACAGGTTCCGAGTGTAGTACCGATACAACCTGTTATTCTGGTTCGGCCCGAGGTCAGGCCCGAGGCATCAGAAGAAGAAGAACAAAAAAGACTTGAAAGGTTTAAGAAATATGATCCACCAACTTTTAGTAGCATAACTATAGAGGATGCCCAAGGATTTTTGGAAAATTGTCACCGTATTTTCCGCACCATGGGTATTTGGGAAGTGAGCGGAGTTTCCTATACTATATTTCAACTTTCAGGTGCAGCGCATAGGTGGTGGAAAATCTGTGAAGAAGGTAGACCAGCTGATGCCACACCACTAACTTGGGCTCAATTTTCGGAAATGTTCTTGAAAGAGTTTGTTCCCCAGACTCTCAGAGATGCGTGGTGCACAGAGTTTGAATGGTTGCGTTAGGGCACTATGACAGTGTCAGAATATGCTATCAGGTTCAGTCAGCTAGCCCATCATGCACCAATCTTAGTTCCTACAATCAGAGAACGGGTCCGCAGATTCATTGAGGGGCTCGATTATGATATTAAAATATGCATGACTCGAGAGTTGCAAACTGATACTCCATTTCAACAAGTAGTGAAGATTGCGAGAAAGATTGAGGGTGTTTTAGGCGAGGAAAAGGAGTCTATGGAGGACAAAAGGTCTCGAAGATCTGGAGGGGTCAGTGGATTTTACTTTTCAGCTAGGACCCATTATATCGGAGGCTCGAGCAGTCGGCCAGCTCAGTCCGAACATCAGATTACTTAGAGTGCTCCAGTAAGATTTTACAATGCACCACCGGCACAGAATTCCTATAATGGTTATTCCAGTTATCCGGCAAAGACTCAGTATGAGCAACCGTGACCTCAGAGAGGCTGTTATGAGTGTGGTGACACTAGGCATATTATGTGAGATTGTCCCAGACTTGGGAGGAATGGATTTTTATCAGAACACTCAGGCTATGGACCTCAATGCAGTTACTACTCCACGTACACAACTAGTAGAGGTGGAGGACAGGCGGGTGGAGGATGCCTAAGAGGTGGAGACCTGACCCGTTGTTGTAAATGCTATGATTTAGTTGAGGCCAATACACCAGATGGTGTCGTTACAGGTATGATCCTTATTTTTTATAAAAGGATATTTTCACTTAATTTGATTCGGATCCGAATATTGAGGTGAGTCCTCATATTATGCTCTACTTATGGGTAAGCTTCAAAATTTTGTGAACCACTCACATGTGTATCTATGTTGGGAGGTTTGATGATGTTAGCCTGTGTCTATCATTTTTATTTTGTACATCATTGAGGGTTATAAGTCCAAATGTGACTTTTTATTTCTCACTGCTGTGAGTTTTGATGTGATTTCGGAATAATTGATTTCAATTTTATGAATTATATGCCCTACCGATATGAGGGGTCATTATATGTTGTGAATATAGTTTATGAAATATATTGAAAAGAAGAAAGAAAGGAAATTTAAAATTGCAGTTGGCACAATGTGCAACATACTTGTGATTCGAAGTTGAGGACGAGATCCTCGCATTTTTACATGATGTGAAATATTTAACCGGGCTGCAAGTCGCGATGGAAGTTATGTAAGGACGAGGTCCTTGTGGTGAAATATTTATGAGTTTAAAATTTTTCCTTTGTTAAATTTAATTGTACAATAGTATTAATAGGGAGTCATGCTTGTTATTCTTATTTGATAATTCTTGTATATTTTTCTCTGCATATTCAGCCATTTTTGTGCTGTAAACATTGAGTTTTAACCTATGAGATGAGTGCGCAGGTGGCGTTAAATGTGACTCATCAATCCGAGTAAGCAATCATGAGGTCTTCATGCCTCACATTCTGTTGTCAGCGTTGTGAAAATTTGAAATGAGGTGGTGGTTAATATGAGATTAATTGATGATGCTGTAATTAATTATGAACAACTTTTAAGACCAGAGATGTGGTGATGAGCATACATATGATGTGCTTCATGTCCTGATATCATTATGATAATGCAGTGCTTGTAATGTTGAGATTGGTATTATTGATATATACCTTGTGATATTTTGTTGTGTTGTGGATGTGTTGTTAGGAGTTGTTTTGGTGTTACTCTGGCAGGTGGATAGGCCCAATTACAGGGGGGACTCTACGGAAATTTCTTTAAAAAATTGAGAGTTAGTAAAATTTGAAGGATTGAGATTTACAAAGGAAGAGATAAATATGTTATGTGTTTGAGGGCGAATAATCCTAAGTGGGGAAGAATGTAGCAACCCGAAATTTTTTTGAAGTACTTCAACACTATCAAGAAAGTTGATGTGTGCGTAGGCACGAGTTACTATAGCCAGTTGAGACTAATACCGTGTGTCGAAGTGAAAATCAGGCCTTTTGGAAATGTTTGGAGAGCTAGGGAATTCGCTTTAAAGCTTATAAGAATGGAGAAAAGAAATAATCTCAATTGAGATGGTGTCGTCAGACCCGTGATAAATTGTGGGAACGTAGAATCACCCACAAGTATGTGTGTACGAATACACTCAGTAACTTAAAATCCTCAGAAAGATTCTTGGCATGTTCGAGGACGCACGTATGCTTAAGAGGTGGAGAATGTAATGACCCGACTTGTCGTTTTAAGAATTAACGCCCTGTTCAGCGACTTAAGGTTCCGGGCAACTTCATATTATGTATTATGACCCGCGGGTGTGGTCGAGTTTGATATTCAAAACATTTAGAATTTAATTTAACGAGAAATTCTCATTTTGAAACTTAAATGGAAAGAGTTGACCAACGAGTTGACTTTTGAGCAAACGACCTCGAAATAGAATTTTGATGAAGTCAATAGCTTCGTATGGTGATTTTGGACTTAGGCGCGTGTTCGGATTTGTATTTGGAAGTCCGTAGGACAATTCAACGCATTTTGGCAAAAGTTGGAAAATAGACGATTTTCGAAAAGTTCGATCGAAGGTTGAATTTTTAATCACGAGATCGGATTTTTATTCTGGACTTGTGTGCAAAATTTGAGGTTGATCGGACTTGATTCGATAGGTTTCGGCATCGAATGTTGAAGTTCGAAATTTCATAATAGACCAAAGTTCCAAGTGAGTACGCATAAGAACTAACTTCAAACGAGCATACCTCTCTTGATATGAAGAGTTATATGGTGTGTTACCTATCAAAATAAAGGTCTATGTATCTAGTTTCTAACTCTTCAAACCATTCATCATTTGGACACTGCTACAAGAAGTTATGACCAAATTACCAAAGGCTGAAAAAATGCGATTCAACTACCAATTCTGCGATCACAAAATCGTTACGCGATCGCGAAACTGCTTCTTCGATTGCAAAACTGGTTGTAGAATGGACCAGAATAGCCCAGTTCTGGGCACCAATTTTGCGATCAATTGTGCCGCCCGCATACCCATTCTGCGGTCCATTATGCGACCGCCGACCTGCTTTTGGAGGATTAATTTTTATATTTTCATAACCCGACCCCATTTTGATAAATAGGCTTTCGGACTTATTTTTCTGAGGGTTTTAGAGAGAGGTAAGAGCATTTTAGAGAGATAAGGAGGGAACCTAACATTCAAATCATCCAATCTTCAAGAATCAAGGAAGCTAATCACAAGATCTTCATCTAAGAGGTAAGATTCAACCCCTAGTCTTCAATTTCGAGTTTGGGGTAAAAGATTGGTGATTGGGAGTAGGATTCTTGGGTGTAAGAGTATTATGTATATATGCTTGTACCAATAAGGTTTGTCGGAAGATTGTTGAGATCAAATAAGTAAAGATTGGGTTGTAGAATGAAGGAAATATTGTAGAAGAACCTTGTAACCAAATTTGCACACCTAGTGTTTGATAAAATGATCAAATGAGCTGAAACCATGAAAAATATTCCTAATTATGGTCCACTTTTGTTATGTTTCTAAATAGATTGAGGTTGCTAGAATTTTCGGAACCTCATAGTAATGTAAGGAATGATCAAGAAAGATTGGAGCCGTCCGAAGGTCAATTCAAGCAAGAAGGCAATTTTGGAATATCGGCTTAACTTCAAAAAGGTAAGTTTCTTGCTTAACCTCGAGTTGGAGAATTTTCCCTTAGGCATTGAGTTTTATATGCAAATTGTGTAATTCAAAACCATGTACGCGAGGTGAAGAGTACGTACTTGGTTTATATGTGCAAATATCATTGATTAAAAATCCTTATATGCCCTTATGTATTAAATTGGAAATTATTGGCACATATTAAATCCTCTATTTGTCATGCCTAGATCCTTATTTATTGAAATTTGTTTTATATGATGATTTGGTGTGATTGCCACCTTGAATTTATGTGAAATATATTTTTTTAACATTTTGTGCACATTATGGTCGAGCCATGGGATCCTTATTGTGGAAAATGATGTATTGTTGAATTCTGTGGCAAGATGAAATATTTGAGCACTCGATGTGTAATTTGTGATATGTTGTAATATTTGAGCATTTGATGATCCATTTGTGATATGTGACCACTTGATGTGCAGGTTTTGAAATCATATTTACTTTGGGACTACTGAACGGTATTCCGGGAGATCCCCCTGTCTTGCATATTTACTTTTGGGACTACGAGGCGGTACCTCGAAAGATTTCCCCTGTCTTGCATATTTACTTTTGGGACTACGAGGCAGCACTTCGGGAGTGCCCTTTTGTTGATATATTTCTATGGATGCACTTGCCTTTGGTTATTTTGTTTTTCCGTAATTTGTAAATTCTTGTGTTTTCCGTGATGTATTATTTGACTTAATATTAAGTGTTTTGTATTTCTTGATGTATTGTGTTGACCTTGACTTTTTCGTACGAGACTTTGAGGATTTGTATTTTTGGGTTGTACTTGTTTTTGATGATTTAGTTGTTTTAAATAAAAGAAATTTTTTTAGTATGTTTAATTTAATAAATTCTATATCCAAATCAGTAGTTTAGCTGATGCTTTATTTTAATGGAAATGTCATTTTTCCTCACTCAAATGATTTCTAAAATAAACTTATCTTTTTGTTGATTTCTTACTTGATTTAAAGATTTTTAACCTTACTTTATTGAAAATAAATTGATCATGCGGATCTTATATACATTGATATTTTGGTACGTGAGTTGTCCATGCAGTTATGAAAATAATATGGGCATGCGGTGCCGGGGAAAAATGTGATGATTTTATTATTGACACGTGAGTTGTCGGTGTGATGGTGATAGAAATATGGGCACGAGGTGCCATGGAAAATATGAAAGTGGGTTAAGACCCATAATTTTTATGATTGTGAAATGAGGTATCACATGGTAACTTTTACTTGAAAATATATTTTTTGGAAAGAATTATATTTGAAAGATAATTATTCAAAAGAAGTATATTCGAAAGATATTTATCTGAAAGAATAATATGTGAAGGATTTATATTTGAAGGACTTGACTTGTTGATTGTACTTGTATTCCTTATTTGCCTGAGTAATAATTATGATGTTCTTATTGCCTTGTTGTTATATCATTGGTTGGGTTTGTTGTTATCGTTGCTAGTTGTTTTCCAGTACTATTGTATACTGCTATATTGTACAGGTTATTTGACTAGTGAGTGTCTTGACTGTACCTCATCTCTACTCCACTAAGGTTAGTCTTGATACTTACTGGTTATCGACCGTGGTGTACTCATACTGCACTTCTGAACAATTTTGTGCAGAGCCAGGTATTGAAGGTATCGGACTTGGACAGAGTTAGAGTGTGATCGCAAGTATTCAAGGTAGAGATGCTTGGTCATCGCAGTCCCTTGGAGTCTGTTCATTTCATTGTACTGTTAATTTTTAATCAAACAGTATTGAGCATTCGATCATTGAGATCATTTCATGTATTATATTAGAGTTTGTGACTCAGTACTACCAGTATTGGGAGGTTGTTATAATTATTTCCGTTGTTGGTTTCGTTTATTAAAAAACAAAAATTTCTTCGAAATTTAATGGAAATCGGCTTACCTAGTTTTAGAGACTAGGTGCCATCACGACGCTTGTGGTGGGATTTTGAGTCGTGATAAATATACTAATCAAGGGTGGTGTCTAGCAACACTCTTCGAAGACCGGATAGCATGAAGTATACAATTTACTCTCAAGAACCCGTAGAAGAATAATGCATTAATTCCTTCTATCCTTATAGCTTTGGGTCACCCTAGGATATGCTCCAACTGTCAAATCCTAATAGGCGACCAACTATGTGTTCATGTAAAAAATAATCGACCATTGAATGACCTAAGAAACTCTTTTCTACTTTCATTCAACCACCTTATCCAAGGCCTTAATTTGGTCGGTTATAATTCATGACAACATGGAGCTAAAATTCATTACCAAGAGTTGTTAGATTTCATCATGATCAATCACTAATTCAACAAATATTTAATCGTACCAAATATCCTTTCAACTATCGCCCTAGGGCCATAGGTCTCTAGTATCAAAGCACAATAAATAACTTGTCAATTACTATGATGATATCAGGTCAAATGAAACTCTTACATCACATTCTTCAAGAGAATATCCCATTGATAGTTTATGGTAATTCTAACCATTAGGTATTATCCAATGAATCTGTTCAATGATCATATCTCTATATGCATCATCTATTTATGTGATTTAGTTAATGTGATCAACTAATCTTTATCCCATAAAAGCGATCACATAAATATTGATGTAACCGGTTTACTAATATCCAAATTAATAATCATACGATCAAGAACAAAATTTAGATTAAGTTGTAAGAGACTTTACTCTCATTATCATTGTAACGATCCGGCGGGTCGTTTCGAGAGTTATAGCACCATTTTCCCCATTTCTAGTTCTTTTTGTGTTATTCAGCTATATTATGTTATATATCGGGTTAGTTGGTTTGGGACCGGAGTGGTTTCAAAGTGAATTGAGATACTTAGTCTCTTAAGTAGAAATTTAACTTGGAAAAGTCAACCGGATGTTGACCTATGTGTAAACAATCTCGGATTTGAATTCAGATGGTTCCGTTAGCTCCGTTAGGTGATTTTGGAGTTAGGAGTGCGTCCAGAATGTGATTTGGAGGTCCGTGGTAGAATTAGGCTTGAATTGGCAAAATTGGAAATTTGGCGATTTCGGTCGGCAGTGGAAATTTTGATATCTGGGTCTGAATGGAATTCCGGAAGTTGGAGTAGGTTCATAGTGTCATTTGTGACGTGTGTGCAAAATTTGAGGTCATTCGGATGTGGTCTGGTTAGTTTCGGCATCGGTTGCCGAATTTGGAAATTTAGAAGTTCTTAGGCTTGAATCCGAGGGTAATTCGATGATTTGATGTTATTTTGAGTAATTCGAAAATTCAACTAAGTTGGTATGTTGATATATGACTTGTTGGTATTTTTGGTTGAGGTCCCGAGGGCCTCGGGGTGATTTCGGGTGGTTAGCGGATTTGTCGAAGTTGGAAAATGCAGTTGAAGCTGCTGCTACTGCTATTTCCGCACCTGCGGAAGAAAGAGTCACAGATGCGAGGCCGTTGGTACGCATGGGGAGTTCGTAGGTGCGGGCAATGCTGGGCTAGGCAGAATGCGCAGGTGCGAGAAGGCTATCACATCTGCGAGCCCGCAGGTGCAAAACCTGGGGCGCATATGCGGAAAGGGGAATGTTGGGCAAGGTTCGGAGAAGCCGAGGAAACGTGCAGGTGCGCTTCCACAGACGCGAGAATTTGCTGCGCAGATGCAGAAAAATGTGAGGCCAAGGCTGGAGCGTAGGCGCGAAGGATTTGGTCGCACCTGCAAGCCCGCATGTGCGAGGCCTGGAGTGTAGGTGCGGAAGTTGGCGAATTAAGTGGAGTTCGCGGATGCGGCGCCTTGACCGCAGGTGCGGTTCCGCATGCGCCGAAATAGAGCCTGCAAGTGCGAAAAACCTCGGCAGAAACTTTAAATAGAACCCTTCGCGAATTTGGTTCATTTCCACTATTTTCAAACCGGTTTTTTGAGCTTTTGGAGTGATATTTGAAGGGTGATTCAAGGCCTATCAGTGAGGTAAGTTGCTTGATCCCTAATACTCGTATATATGGTGATTTCATGTTGTTTAATCATGTAATTAGTTAAAATGAGGGGTTAGGGCTTGGAATTTTTGAAGAGTAAATTAAGGATTTGAAGGACCAAACGATGTCGGATTTTGATGAATTTGGTATGGTTAGATTCTTGAGTGAATAAGCTTTCATGTTTTGTGAATTTTGTCAGATTTCGAGACGTGGGCGCGGGGAGGCCGGTTTTGAGCCAATTTCAAGTTTTGGTCTAATTCGGACGTGGTCTGGTTAGTTTCGGCATCGGTTGCCGAATTTGGAAATTTAGAAGTTCTTAGGCTTGAATCCGAGGGTAATTCGATGATTTGATGTTGTTTTAAGTGATTCGAAGGTTCGACTAAGTTGCTATGTTGATATATGACTTGTTGGTATTTTTGGTTGAGGTCCCGAGGGCCTCGGAGTGATTCTGAGTGGTTAACGGATTTGTCGAAGTTGGAAAATGCAGTTGAAGCTGCTGCTACTGGTATTTTCGCACCTGCAGAAGAAAGAGTCACAGATGCGAGGCAGTTGGTGTGTGCAGGGAGTTCATAGGTGCGGGCAATGCTGGGCTAGGCAGAATGCGCTGGTGCGAGAAGGCTATCGCACATGCGAGCCCGCTGGTGCAAAACCTGGGGCGCAGATGCGGAAAGGGGAATGTTGGGCATGCTTCGCAGAAGCGGAGGAAATGCGCAGGTGCGCTTTCGTAGGCGCGAGAATTTGCTGCGCAGATGCAGAAAAATGTGAGGCCAAAGCTGGAGCGCTGGCACGAAGGATTTGGCCGCACCTACGAGCCCGCATGTGCGAGGCCTGGAGCGCAGGTGCGGAAGATGGGGAATTAAGTGGAGTTCGCAGATACGGTGCCTTGACCGCAGGTGCGATCCCGCAAGTGCGGTCCCGCAGGCACCGAGAAAGAGCCCGCAGGTGCGAAAAACCTGGGCAGAAACCTTAAATAGAACCCTTCGCGAATTTGGTTCATTTCCACTATTTTCAAGTCGGTTTTGGAGCTTTTGGAGTTATATTTGAAGGGTGATTCACGGGCTATCAGTGAGGTAAGTTGCTTGAGCCCTAATACTCGTATATATGGTGATTTCATGTTGTTTAATCATGTAATTAGTGAAAATGAGGGGTTAGGGCTTGGAATATTTGGAGAGTAAATTAAGGATTTGAAGAACCAAACGATGTCGGATTTTGATGAATTTGGTATGGTTATATTCGTGAGTTAATGAGCTTTCAAGTTTTTTGAATTTTGTCGGATTTCGAGATGTGGGCTCGGGGGGGCGGGTTTGAACCAATTTCGGGTTTTGGTCTTATTTTGTACCTTTTCTTGTGGAATTCATTCCATTAGCGCGTATTGATGGTATTGTACTGATTGTGAATAGATTCAGAGCATTTGGAGGCTGAGTCCAGAGGCAAGACCATTGCGGGGTAGACATTTGAACGGTTCGAGGTAAGTAACGATTGTAAATCTAGTCTCTTCGCATTCGCAGGTGGAGGGTTACGTTCGCTAAGGCTGTGGGACTTGAGCATCTCGTTCGCAGAGTGTGATCGCGTTATCGCTTGGGAGCTAGGAGCTGGTGGACTATCCATCCTTTCATTTCATTTGGAGTTGGATTTGCATGAAGCTCGTATGGTTGGACTCGTATTCGGATGAGTTGTCAGGATTTGTGTGTTTTGTTGGGTTCCGAGGTGCAGTCCTGGGTTGCCATTTTGGTTGAGTTTGAGTATTTGATTAAAGATTTGACCTTTATCATTTGGGTTAGTTTCCTTTGGAATTATCTAGTGTTTTTGAGTTGTTTGTGGCTAGTTTTGAGTCGTCCAGAGGTCAATTTGCGCATGATAGTATTTCTAGAGTATTGTTTTTACTTGTTCGAGGTAAGTAACAGATCTAAAGTTGGATTTGTGAGTAATTATCCCTGAGAACTATAATATTTGAGATGTGTTGGGGGGGACGCATATGCTAGGTGACGGGCATGCGTACGTGTATGGGGTATTCATGATCCAGATAGTTCTTTGGCTATTATATGCCTTGTTTTTCTATCATGCTTCTTTGATATCATGTTTTCCCTATTTGAATGACTACTCGAGTTTATATTCATGATAGAAATCATGTCTAGACTATCTGCTTAGTTTTTGTTTGAGACATGATAGGGCTATTCTTGCCATGTTGAGCTATTTTCCTTAGCCATAGTCATAATGTTCAGTCATAATAGTTATATCTTCATGTTATATCTCTGTCTCTGTGCACTTTTGATATGTTGTCTCACATGTTATTGGTGTCCTTGTACTTAACGCGATTTTGAGCTGAATTTGTGGCACATTATGATATCGTGTGTTGTATAATTGGATTATGTTTTTGTGAGATGTTGGCATATGGGGACTTGAGTGGATTGATGACTGATCTGGGCCACAGAGTTATGGTGATTGATAGTGAGGCGATGCTTGTGTTGAGGCACCGTATTGGGCTGAGTGTTAATTATATTGAGGTGACACATATGCCAGGCCCTACGTTAGGTTAAATGGTATTGTTTAGGGGCGACGCGTGCACCAGACCCCATGCTTGGCTGTGTAATGTTGATTATTGATTAGCGTTTGGGCAGGATCCGCCCCTTCGGAGTCTGGTATTCACAGAGAGAGTAGGCACGGAGATATATATGTGCTTTAGTGAGTGGTATTTGTAATAGGTACCCGTACAGTGCTGAGTGTAATTGTGTGTGATGGTGAGAGGCATTTGTACCAGGCACCATGAGCGTGTTGAGTGTGAGTATACTTGATGGCTTCACAATGATGTTATTGACTTGATATGTATAATTGACATGTAGACATAGAGATGTATTTTCCTCGTGCTAGATGGTAAATGAAATGTTTTACATGTTGTTGTTAAGATGGAAATCACAGTTCAGAGTTGACCATGACACACTGCGTTCATTTTTTTACCATCAATGAGAGCTAGTTATTCATACCGTATCCATTCCATGTCGCTGAGCTCGGCCTCTTGTATGATCCTTAAGGAAGGAATTTCCACTTAGGCAGGGATGACAGCCTCTGTACCATACACCAGTAGGTAGGGGGTTGCCACTGTGGACGTGCGAGCAGTGATGCGATACCTGAGCAAAGCAAATGGTAGCTTTTCGTGGCATTGCTTGTAGTTGTCCACCATTTTCCTTAATATCTTCTTGATGTTCTTGATGGCGGCCTCTACGGCTCCATTCTTGAATGTGTCACACATAGCTTTCATAAGGTCACTATTAATATTGGCGGCGTTGTCAGTAATTATTGACCTAGGTACTCCAAATCGACAAATAATACGGTCCCGAACAAAATCTGCTACGACCTTCTTAATTACAGCCTTATAGGATGTGGCTTCAACCTATTTTGTGAAGTAGTCTATAGCCACCAAAATGAACCTATGTCCGTTTGAAGCAGCGAGTTTGATTGGTCCGATGACATCCATGCCCCAAGAAGAGAAATGTCAGGGTGAACTCATTGCATTGAGTTCGTTGGACGGTACTCGTATCATATCAGCATGTATCTGGCATTGGTGATACTTTTGAACATATTTGATGCAGTCTATTTCCATAGTCATCCAAAAATACCGTACTCTTAATATCTTGTTGGCCAAAACAAATCCGTTCATATAGGGTTCGCAAGTTCCGGCATGTATTTCTTTGAGCAAATCCAGATGCCTCATTAGCATTGACATATCGCAATAATCCCAAGTCAGGAGTTCTTCTAAATAGAATTCCTTCGCTTTGAAAGAAATGATTGGCCAATCATCGGAGCGTTCGTTTCTGAGTGTGTGTAGAATTATATGGATATTCTCACTTTTCCAAGTATTCCTTGATGTCATGGAACCAAAGATGGATGTTTATAAACTCCTATTGGGATAAGATCGATAAAATTCTTGTCTAGATGTTGTATCATGGAAGATAAGGTGGCTAATGCATCTGCAAACTCATTCTAAATCCTTGGAACATGTTTGAACTCTATCTTTATGAACCTCTTGATCAACTGTTGTACATAATGCATGTACAGTAATATTTTGGTGTTCTTAGTAGCCCATTCTCCTAGAACCTGGTGCACCAATAGATCATAATCTCTGATTACTAGAAACTCCTAAATGTTCATGTCGACGGCCAACCTGAGTCCTAAGATGCAGGCTTCGTATTCTGCCATATTGTTGGTGCACGAGAACCTGAGTTTTGCGGATATTGGGTAATGTTGACCGGTTTCTGATACTAAGACAACTTTGATTCCCACTCCCTTGAAGTTTGTTGCTCTGTCGAAGAACATCCTCCATCCGTCGTATGCTTCAGTAATACTTTTTCCTACAAATGATACCTTTTCATCGGGAAAATACGTCTTCAATGGTTCGTATTCTCCGTCTACGGGATTTTCTGCCAAGTGATCAGCCAATGCTTGCCCTTTGACTGCCTTCTGAGTTACATAGATGATGTCAAACTCACTCAGAAATATCTGCTACTTTGCTAACTTACACGTAGGCATGGGGTTCTAAAAGATGTATTTTAGAGGGTCCATCCTTGATATGAGATATGTAGTGTATGCACATAAATAATGTCTCAATTTCTGGGCTATCCATGTCAAAGAACAGTAGGTGCTTTCCAACAAAGAGTATCGGGCTTCGTAAGACGTCAACTTCTTGCTCAGATAATATATCGACTGCTCTTTCCTTCCAGTTTCATCATATTGTCCTAGAATGCAGCCAAAGGACCCATCTAAGACATACAAATAAAGCAACATAGGTCTTCCTGGTTCTGGCGGGACCAACACGGGCGGTTTAGATAAATACTCCTTAATTTTGTCGAAGGCTTTCTGGCATTCTTCAGTCCAGCTTGTTGCAACATCTTTCCTCAGCATTTTGAAGATTGGCTCACATATCACCGTTGAATTTGCTATACAACGACTGATATAATTAAAGTCCCCTAGAAAACTCAACACATCTTTCTAATTCTTTGACGGTGGCAAATCCTGGATAACTTTGATTTTTGACGGGTCCAACTCAATACCTCGGCGGTTGATGATGAAACCTAATAATATTTCAGCAGGGACTCCAAAGGCACATTTTACAGGGTTCAACTTCAAGTTGTATTTTCAAAGCCGATCAAAAAATTTCTTCAAGTCTGCTATGTGATCCGAACTCCTTTTAGATTTGATGATAACATCATCCACGTACACCTTTATTTCCTTGTGTATCATGTCGTGGAAGATAGTCATCGTGGCCCTCATGTAGGTGGCCCCAGTATTCTTCTAACCAAATGGCATCATTTTGTAACAATATATTCCCCATGGTGTGATAAAGGCGGTATTTACGACATTCTCTTTATCCATCCAAATCTGATGGTATCGTGCGAAGCAATCCACAAAGGATTGGGGTTCATGCTTGGTGCAGTTTTCAATAGGTATGTGTATGTTAGGCAGCAGAAAATTATCCTTAGGACTTGTTGTGTTCAGATCTCGGTAATCGACACATATTCTAATTTTTCCATCTTTCTTTGGAACCGGTGCAATGTTGGCTAACCAGGTCGAGTATTCAACCACTCAGATAACCTTGGCTTTAATTTGTTTAGTGACCTCCTCTTTTATCTTAAAACTCATATCCGGCTTGAACTTTCTGAGCTTTTATTCTACCGGTGGACACATGAGAATGGTAGGTAGCTTGTGAGCTACTATGGATGTTCTCAACCCAGTCATATCATCGTAGGACCATGCAAAAATATCCTCATATTCTTTTAGAAACATGATATACTCTTCCTTCTCTGTCGATGATAGATGGATGCTTATGCGAGTTTCCTTGACTATTTCGGAATCCCCTAAGTTAACAGCCTCAGTTTCTTCCAAATTAGACTTAAGATTGTTTTAAAAATTCTCTTCTTCTTGGACAATTTCCTCAGGTATTACATCATCTTCCAAATCATCCGAATCACTGTCTTTATGTTGTGTTGTCTCATTACATATCATATTCGTAGGTTCATCAGGATATGTAATATTTATACTAGGAACTCGGTGAGCCCGGGATGGTGCAGCGGTCCAGTTCTAGAGAAAAACTCCCTCTTCTATTGTCTGAATGGTAAGGTGTTCCTCCTCCTCCTCATCCTCGACAATTTCTCTGCAGTCCATGTCTTCTACATCCATAAATAGCATCCCCATGCCAACCAAAATCTCATCTTCCTCAGATCCCCACATTATGTTAGCCTGGTGGAATATCTGGTGTAGAGGTGGTATGGGTTGTTACAGAGGATAATAAGGGGCGCGCCATGGCGGCATCCAATCCTGATGTTCTTGCATGGTATATTCATACCCGAGTCCAAAGGTCGTGCCATGATACTGTGGTTGTATGGGTTTGGTGATTCCCTAAAGATTTTTACCAAGACCCTTGTGTGGTTCATATCCTGTCCACATCAATATGCTTTCTATCTTGTTGCTCCACCATCGATCCAATTCAATTGCGTTAACCTATTCAATGCGATGATATGCTTCTCGGCCTAACTTCCTCCTATTTTTGATGATTGGAACGGTCTGATTGGTATAGATAGGGTTGCTTCCATCTCCATGAATGATCACCTCCTGATGATTCCACTCGAATTTCACTGTCAGGTGCAGAGAAGAAGCCACTGCCCCAGCTGCATGTATCCATGGTTGTCCTAACAATAGGTTGTGAATAGCCGATACATCTATCACTTGGAACTCAAAATCAAACCAAGTCGAACCCATCTATAAATCAAGGTTAATTTCTCCGATAGTGGCTCTTTGAGATCGATCAAATGCCTTCACATTTATGCTTCCCATTCGTATCTCGTGCTGGCCCTTACCTAATCTTTTCAGGGTGGTCAATGGACATATGTTCAAACTCAAACCTCCATCTATTAGTGCCCTGGCAAGGAACTTGTCCTCAAATTGCATTGTGATGTGCAACGCCTTGTTGTGACTCAACCCTTCTGGCGGTAACTCATCTTCGTGGAAAGTAATTTTGTGACTCTCCAGTACCTGTCTGACCATGTTAGCCATCTCTCCACTAGTAATACCGGTGGGTACATAAGCTCCACTCAACACTTTCATCAAGTCATTCTTGTGTGTGTCTGAGTTTTGCAACAATGAAAAGATAGATATCTGAGCGGGAGTCTTGTTCAAGTGGTCAACAACGAAGTATTCCCTTGCTTGTATCTTCCTCCAAAGGTCGTCAGTGCCAGCCTCAACAACAAGTGGCTTAGGTGCAGCTTCTTTGCTCTTTCCTCCCAAATTCTCGAGTGTGTAAACTCTGCCAATTCTAGTCATACCTTGCGTGACACCTGTTTCATATACGGGATTTTCTGCTAAGTGATCAGCCAATTCTTTCCCTTTGACTGCCTTCTAAGTTACATGGATGATGTCGAACTCACTCAGCAATATCTGCTACTTTGCCAACTTACCCGTAGGCATGGGTTTCTGAAAGATCTATTTTAGCGGGTCCATCCTTGATATGCGATATGTATTGTATGCACAGAAATAATGTCTCAATTTCTGGGCTATCCATGTCAAAGCACAACAGGTGCTTTCCAACAAAGAGTATCGAGATTTGTAAGACGTGAACTTCTTGCTCAGATAATATATCGTCTGCTCCTTCCTTCCACTTTCATCATATTTTCCTAGAACTCAACCAAAGGTCCCATCTAACACAAACGGATAAAACAACATAGGTCTTCCTGGTTCTGGCGGGACCAACACGGGCGATTTAGATAAATACTCCTTGATTTTGTCGAAGGCTTTCTGGCATTCTTCAGTCCAGCTTGTTGATACATCTTTCCTCAGCATTTTGAAGATTGGCTCACATATCACTGTTGATTGTGCTATAAAACGGCTGATATAATTGAGGCGCCCTAGAAAACTCATCACATCTTTCTTACTATTTGGCGATGGCAAGTCCTGGATAGCTTTGATTTTTGACGGGTCCAACTCAATACCTCGGCGGCTGACTATGAAACCTAATAATTTTCCAGTAGGGACTCCAAAGGCACATTTTGCAGGTTTCAACTTCAAGTTGTACTTTCAAAGCTGATCAAAATTTTTTTTAAGTCTGTTATGTGATCCGAACTCCTTTTAGATTTGATGATAACATCATCCACATACACCTCTATTTCCTTGTGTATCATGTCATGGAAGATAGTCATCGTGGCCCTCATGTAGGTGGCCCCGACATTCTTCTAACCAAACGGCATCATTTTGTAACAATATATTCCCCATGCTGTGATAAAGGCGGTCTTTACGGCATCTTCTTCATCCATCCAAATCTGATGGTATCCTGCGAAGAAATCCACAAATGATTGGGGTTCATGCTTGGTGCAGTTGTCAATCAATATGTGTATGTTAGGCAGCGAAAAATCATCCTTAGGACTTGCTCTGTTCAGATCTCGGTAACCGACACATATTCTAACTTTCCCATCTTTCTTTGGAACAGGTACAATGTTGGCTAACCAGGTCGGGTATACGACCACTCGGAGAACCTTGGCTTTAATTTGTTTAGTGACCTCCTCTTTTATCTTCAAACTCATATCCGGCTTGAACTTTCTGAACTTCTATTTTACCGGTGGACACATGGGATTGGAAGGTAGCTTGTGAGATACTGTGGATGTTCTCAACCCAGTCATATCGTCGTAGGACCATGCAAAAATATCCTCATAGTCTTTTAGAAACATGATATATTCTTCCTTCTCTATCGGTGATAGATGGATGCTTATGCGAATTTCCTTGACTGTTTCGGAATCCCCTAAGTTAACGGCCTCAGTTTCCTCCAAATTAGACTTCATATTGTTTTCCAAATTCTCTACTTAATTGAAAATTTCCTCAGGTATTACATCATCTTCCAAATCTTCCGAATCATTGTCCTTATGTTGCGTTGTCTCATTACATGTCACATTCGTAGGTTCATCATGATATGTAATAATTATACTAGGAACTCGGCGAGCCCGGGATGGTGCAGTGGTCCAGTTCTTGAGAAAAACACCCTCTTCCATTGTCTGAATGGTAAGGTGTTCCTCCTCATCCTCGACAATTGCTCTACACTCCATGTCTTCTTCATCCAGAAATAGCTTCCCCATGCCAGCCAAAATCTCATCTTCCTCAGATCCCCACATTATGTTATCTTGGTGGAATATCTGGTGAAGAGGTGGTATGGGTTATTCCAGCGGATAATAAGGGGCGCGCCATGGCTGCATCCAATCCTGATGTTCTTGCACGGTATATTCATACCCGAGTCCAAAGTTCGTGCCATGATACTGTGGTTGTATGGGTTTGGTGATTCCCTGAAGCTTTTTACCAAGACCCTTGCGTGGTTCATATACTGTCCACAACAATATGCTTTCTATCTTGTTGCTCCACCTGTTCATTGCAATGATATGCTTCTCCGCCTAACTTCCTCCTGTTTTCGATAATTGGAACTATCTGATTGGGGTAGATAGGGCTGCTTCCATCTCCATGAATGTTCACCTTCTGATGATTCCACTCGAATTTCACAGCCAGGTGCAGAGTAGAAGCCACTGCCCCAGCTGCATATATCCATGGTTGTCCTAACAATAGGTTATACATAGCCGATATATCTATCACTTGGAACTCAAAATCAAACCAAGTCGAACCCATATGTAGATCAAGGTTAATTTCCCCGATAGTGGCTCTTTGAGATCCATCAAATGCCTTCACATTTATGCTTCCCATTCGTATCTCGTGCTGGCCCTTACCTAATCTTTTCAGGGTGGTCAGTGGACATATGTTAGACTCAAACCTCCATCTATCAGGACCCTGACAATGAACGTGTCCTCAAATTGCACTGTGATGTGCAATGCCTGTTGTGACTTAACCCTTCTGGCGGTAACTTATCTTCATGGAAAGTAATTTTGTGACTCTCCAGTACCTGTCTGACCATGTTAGCCATATCTCCACTAGTAATACCGGTGGGTACATAAGCTTCACTCAACACTTTCATCAAGTCATTCTTGTGTGTGTCCGAGTTTTGCAATAATGAAAAGATAGATATTTGAGCGGGAGTCTTGTTCAAGTGGTCAACAACGGAGTATTCCCTTGCTTGTAACTTCCTCCAAAGGTTGTCAAGGCTAGCCTCAACAACAGGCGGCTTAGGTAGAGCTTCTTTGCTCTTTCCTCCCAGATTCTCGGGTGTTGAAACTCTGCCAATTCTAGTCATACCTTGTGCGACACCTGTTTCTTCCATCATGAACGGAGATGTCTTAGGAGCGTCTGCTTCTCGAATGAGTCCGATGGACCCTTCCTGATCCCACTCCTCATCAGTTTCTATCACGTTCACTCCCTTGTCTCTATGATCTGGGAGAGGGTTGTTGCGGATATTTAGTGCAGCTTCCTTTGCTTGTATAACCTTAGTGTCGATCAATGTCTGAATCTTGTCTTTCAACGTGCGGTATTCCTTAATAGTATGACCCTTCATGCCTGAATGATAAGCACATGTTTTGTTAGAGTTGATCCATTGGGAAGGATTTTCCACAACAACAGTAGGAATAGGGGTGACGTAACCAACGACCTTCAGTCTCTCATACAGTTGGGCTATGGGTTCAGCAATTGGAGTGTATTTTCTAGGAGGTCTGCGGTCAAAATTTGGACGTGGCTTTGGGTAGTTTTAGCGGGCGGTTAGAGGTGAATGGTAATATGCAGGTTGAGTGTTGTAGGTATGGTAGGTGGTGGTGGGGTATTGGTATTTTGGGGGTGAGGGTTGATATGTGGATGATGGTGTTTGGTATGTGAGGGGAGACTTAGGGCCCTGGACTACCATCGCGGCACCCACTTTTTTCTTCTTCAAAATACCTCATGATTGAAAGGCTTTATTTGTGGAATGCAGCGCCTCAAAATTAGTCATCATCACAATCATGCGTCCTTCTTCTATTCTCTCTCCCAACTTGTTCATGTCTGAGAACTTGTGATTCTCGATGACCATCAATCTTTCATAATACTGCGGATCGTGAGCTCTAACAAAGAACTTGTTCATTTGTTTTTCTTCGAGCGATGGCCTTAGCTTTGTAGCCTCTGATCTCCATCGAGTATCATACTCACGAAAGGTTTCTGTCAGATTCTTCTTGAGGTTTTGAATATAGAAAACATCTGTCCTGTTTTCTGTGTTAAACATGAATCTGTACATGAAGTCAGATGCCATACTTACCCAATTTCCCACTTCTTCGGGTTTTGACTGATATACTAAGACACGACATCTCCTGTAAGACTTTGCATGAACATTTTCATGCAGATTTGTTCATTCTTACCCTCTCCTACAAGCTTGTCACAATATTTTCTTAAATGCACCTTTGGATCACCAATGCCATCAAACATTTCAAACTTTAGAGGTTTGTAAACCTCTGGCAGCTCCACATCTAGATGAATACACACATCTTCGTAATTCGGCCCTTCAACGTCTTTCCCACCTTCAATGCTCTGGACTCTCCCTGTGAGTTTATTGAGTTCCTCCGTCATGTTTCTAATGAGCAGGCCCATCTCAATCGGTGCGGGTATGTATAGGGTTTGATGCGGGATATGGGGTAAGGTTTCCACATATATCGGATTGCTCTGATGAGTTCTTAGAACTTGGGTATATGGGTGATCGTTGGTCGAGTTTTGCGGAACGGGAGTAGGTTTTGGTGCATTTTGGAGAGTGTGATAAGTAGTGGTTTACGGGTATTAAGTTGGTTGATGGTGTTGTTGTTGAGGGGTTTGCACCGGTGGTGTGTTAAGGTTCTGGAAAGGTGCGGGATTATGACACTGGTGTTGTGTAGGAGGATTCAGAGCTATGGGTGGTGGATTCTGATTTTGTATGTTTTGTGGTGGTGTTTGGTTCTGGGTAGTCAGGTTTTGCTGATTGATGTCGGGAACATTGAGAGTAAGGGAAAGGTTTGCCAGATTTCGGACCTACTCAAGCTCGCCTTGTAGTTCCAGGATTTTCTGCTCGAAATGTAAGACCAACTCATTCTTCCCCAGAGTGCTTCTACAATATAAAGCTTCAACATTTTCCACCACAACAATATTATCTTTCCGCATACCACTTAAATCATCCATTTTTCCATTGCCCTTGCCTTTGCCTTTTGGGTCGCTAGGTGGAGGAGGAGGTAAAGGACCTCTAGATATAGTGTGGTATGCTGGTGATGCCATTATGCATGAATCAACCTTTGGGAATGGGAATAATCAGAAAGAAAAAAAAAGCAAAAGGTAACCTAGTCAGTAAGGTAAAATAAAAGAGTGTTCGCAATATTTAATCATGTTTCACAAAGTCATGCAATAATTCACGTCCTAATTTAGGGACCTCATTGTGCCTGAGGTAGGCCTAAGAGACACATAGACTTGGAGAAAATTAGTGCCAACGTTTGCTTAATTTCATTAATGCGAAAATGAGCCAAAACAATCTTTTACTAAATCCATAATAATAATAATAAAGTTACTAATGGCATTAGGCCTTATTACATCAAAATCTTATCTAAGCTAGAAAACAGTAAAGAACATCATCTTTTAATCTATTTTGTCCCTGAAGGGCCTTCTCCATGCTTGGCTCTCTTGACGCCATCAATCATGTTCCCCAGATCGCGCATGTCCAGCAATAAGTAAGCTTTTGATGGCTTTCCTCCTTCGTCGTCGTCCATGCCCTGACAATCCCAAAGTCTCTTCCTCATCTTCCCTTCTAACTCCATCAACCTTGCTCCAAGTATTCTAATATCTCCGTCGATTTAGTGGTAATCTCTTTCCATTCCCTTATCGCCTCCATGTTTGCCTTATGTTGCTCCAGATGCTTAGCTTCGGATTCAAACAGCCTTTTGCGTAGCCTCTTGTACTTCACTTGTGCCTCAGCCACTTCATCTATGATCCTATCTTTTAGATTGACTCCTGGTTTGACGTTCCCAACTACGTCGTCTTCCATCCATGATAGATAGTAGTACATATGACCGCTGTGATACCTGTCTGGCTCAATAGTTTCTCCTTCCACAATGATCTTTTGGTTCAACATGTGTTGCACTTGAAACTTGAACGTGATGAAATCTCCCTTGCAATATGCCTTATATTGGACCATGTTGTAAACTCGAGGTATGACCTGTTTTCTTCCAGCTTGTCTCATTACCCTTATTGGAGCGTAAGGGTAGATACCTCGCAGCCCGATCAACACCAAGTGAGTAGTCCCTTTTGATATTATGATGAACTCACTACTAGGAAACCATTCAAACATCCAATGCACCTGCTCGTCTGTCAGATTGCTGAAAAAATGCACACAACCTACAACATTTCTAGGCTTTGTAAACTTGTTTGGAATAAACGTCATTCTTTTGGGTGATGGTTGGCTATGTAGTCATTTAATGGCCTTCGCAAAAGCTCTTGACGGTACTCTCCCCTCTTAAAGTGTTCCAGTAGCCAAACTTGTAGCAATAGATTACAACCCTAAAAGTATCTGAATCCCTGCTTGCACCGATTTAGAGCGCAATACATCTCAGCTAAGATCGTGGGGATGATAGTGTAAGTTTGTCCTTCGATGCCATCCCTTAAGGTCCTGAAAACTATGGATAAACGAGTATGAATCCTTCCTCCTTGCATTGGAAATATCAGCAACCCCAAGAAGCAGACAATGAATACATAAAATCAGCGATGCACCCATCCTAAGGAAGTAATGGCTAGTTCGTCGTGATGAAGGTGATATGATTTTCTATGCCCATAACACTCGTAGAGAAACTCAAAGGGGATGTATGACTTCTTTAGACAGAGTAGTTCATCATTCTTCTTAAAACCCATCATCTTCAGAAAACTGCGGGGGTGCAATTTTCTGGTACCAATAGTCCCGAACTATCCCATGGTAACTTGGAAAAAACCCCTATTTCTTCTAGGAGAGTAGTCATTTCTATATTGCCAAATCATAAAATAACTTTTTTCTCATCCCAGAATATGGTAGCGGCCTTGATCGGTTCCCTATTTGGTTGAATGTTCAGCAAAGATGGCAGGTCACTAAGTACTCTCCTCACATGATTTTTGTCACAAGGTGCAAGGTCTTTTCTCATACCGAACCTGGGGATTTTGTGATTCATTTCTGCAAACAAATAGCCTTAACCCTCCCCCTCCCCCCCTCCAGATTTGGCTACCTATGCAATAATGATCAACATATTGGCACATTTTCTCCAAGTAATGCACATGACAAGATAGTGTCCATTGGGATTATGGAAGTCCCGTTTGACTTTGGATAAGGTTTATCTAAGCGGGTTGTTATGTCAATAACGCTTAGACTCGTACTAGGTTTAGCATGATGCATGTACATTTCAAATTGGAGTGGGGTTTTTAGATGGGTCTAGACTGGTACTCCCAAGTGGACAACTTGAGAGGGAAAGGCATGGGACCGTCGACTGCACCACTGATCGACTAGTCTGCCACAAATAAGCCTTTTCGATTTAAAAAGGGTGATTTCAGGAAAGCGCAGACACTAATCAAGCGTCGCTATGTTGATAATTGGCACGAGTGGAGTATGATGCGGATCATGATTTATGAAGAAATAATAACACATTCCCAAGTGTTTGCATGATCAAATTACGTAAAAACAGTAAATAACATAGTAAAGATGAACATGAAAAGAAGAAACGAAAGACAAGAGAGAGAAGTCAGTTTAGCTCATTAAAATGCGCAAAAATGTAATGAAGCAGGTAGGGAAATAGAGATGGGAGAGTCATAATATAGCAGTCTTAGACAAGGTGAAGGAGATGGAAAGAGGTCATGCATGTCATAGTAAATAAAGGAGAATAAGGGAAGGGATGTGCATGTTATAGCAATTTAAAACAGATAAAGGTGAATAAGGGAAGGGATGTGCATGTCATAGCAGTTTAAAGATGAATAAGCAAAGGGTTATGCATGTCATAGAAGTTTAAAAAAAATGAAGAAAAATAAAGAAAGTAATCCACATAAGTCAAGGTGATTAAGGTAAGAGCCTAAGTATATCACTAGTAGAGTCTCCATGCTGTCGCGTCCCGTTTTCTTGCGAGAACGGGCTTCACGTGTGACAACTCTTTTAAAGGAGGTATTAAAAGAGAAGCTTTGGTGACCTAACGATTTTTAAGGTGCGTTAGGGCACCTATTTGCAAATAACTCTGTTTGACTAGTCTGCGTCACCAAAGATCGGGTACGGGCTCAAATTACCTCAAAGAGAAAGTGTCAGGCACTCTTCGAGGTCCACAACTGTGGGTCCCGCCCAAATTTTAAACTATGCGGAGTATGTAATTAAGGTATGTGATCAAATAACCAAAGGGAAATATACAAGTCGAAGAGTCTTATCATGACACATGAGAATCAGTACAAATCCTTAATGATTACAAGGATACAACTACATTTGTCTATGTTAAATGACTAAGTGTAAATATCAAGTATATAAAGAAAACGGGGGTCCTAAGTTTTTTAGCCTAAAGGATCACCCCATATAACATAAATAATACTTCGCAACTCCCTTAAGGTAGGGTTTGCTTATATTATTCAGCGGGCACAGACTATCATCTCCTGCTACCCAATTACTATGTCGAAGTTGTTAATTAAAGGCGCTCTAATTCAATTCTAAATCGTATCCTATACGTGCACTACCCGTCCCGTACCTATGATCCAGGAGGCTTTGGACCTACTATTTGGATGGTTCTAGACTTCATCTAGATTGCTCAAAATGGTAAAACTAAGCGGCATTCAAAATAGATAGTACTTCACATAAAGATAATTAAAGGCCCAAGTTAGCCTCCACACATAAACAATAAATGCACGCGGGCAGCTTAGGCAATACATAGTTTCATAATCGAGACTTAGAGTCCTATAGGCATGGTTTCTTGGTGATTCTGAATTCCAATATCGTATATGCATCGTTATTGTTCTAAATGGCTTAGGCGAGGAGGCACTAAACTATTTGAAGGCTCAGGATTATTAGCACTGATTTTATAAATAGGCGTCTTAGGCGGGTGACATTGTCCTATATGCATGATTTCTAGTAGTGGCATAACTTAGGAAATGAAACAACATTTAATCTAGTATTAACAACATTGGTCCCATAGCAGTTCTTATGCGAGTAACGACATCCTATAGGCAGGATTTTTAACAATTGACAACTATTCTTGATTTTATAACACTTTACTCTTATAAGCATGTCATCTAGGCGGTGCAGTGTAATGAAAACAACAGAAGTAGTTGATTAAAAGATTAGGGTCCTATAGTCATAATATCTAGATGGGCAGTACACTAAAAGTAATAGAATCAATTGACCGGTGGATTATTTGAAATCATATAAGCATGGTTTCTAGGTTAACAAAACATATGTTTTACATCCTATAGGCATGCTGTCTAAATGCACAGTAATAACATAGAAATCAAGTATAGTGACTGCTAACATGTTTGAGGTAGTGAGTACTAGTCAAATTAGGTGAGATGTGTGCGGTTCCTATAAACGTGATTTCTATTAGCGCGCAAAAGTAGAGCAACTGAAACATAATAGCAAATAAAACACATGGGCCATGTAGGCATGTTGTCTACCCTTTATGTAAGAATAAAGCACACCCATTCCCCAATTTTACTAACACTCCAATTATTTGTTTACAAATCATTACAGGCCCAAAATGAAGAATACATGCTCGAATATTACAAGTTAATTGAGTACAGGCCCAATAAGCAGAGCAGGCCCAAAGAGGAATAACCCAGCAACTTCAAGGTCTTTGGTGACCTAACGCTTTTTAAGGTTCGTTAGGGCACCTATTTGCAAATAACTCTGTTTGACTAGTCTGTGTCACCAAAGATCGGGTACGGGCTCAAATTACCTCAAAGAGAAAGTGTCAGGCACTCTTCGAGGTCCACAACTGTGGGTCCCAGACAAGTTTTAAACTATGCGGAGTATGTAATTAAGGTATGTGATCAAATAACCAAAGGGAAACATAGAAGTCGAAGAGTCTTATCATGACACATGAGAATCGGTACAAATCCTTAATGATTACAAGGATACAACTACATTGGTCTATGTTAAATGACTAAGTGTAAATATCAAGTATATAAAGAAAACGGGGGTCCTATGTTTTTTAGCCTAAAGGATCACCCCGTGTAACATAAATAATACTTCGTAACTCCCTTAAGGTAGGGTTTGCTTATATTATTCAGCGGGCACAGACTTTCATCTCCTGCTACCCAATTACTATGTTGAAGTTGTTACTTAAAGGCGCTCTAATTCAATTCTAAATCGTATCCTATACGTGCACTACCCGTCCCATATCTATGATCCAGGAGGCTTTGGACCTACTATTTGGATGGTTCTAGACTTCACCTAGGTTGCTCAAAATGGTAAAACTAAGCGGCATTCAAAATAGATAGGACTTCACATAAAGATAATTAAAGGCCCAAGTTAGCCTCCACACATAAACAATAAATGCACGCGGGCAGCTTAGGCAATACATAGTTTCATAATCGAGACTTAGAGTCCTATAGGCATGGTTTCTTGGTGATTCTGAATTCCAATATCGTATATGCATCGTTATTGTTCTAAATGGCTTAGGCGAGGAGGCACTAAACTGTTTGAAGGCTCAGGATTATTAGCACTGATTTTATAAATAGGCGTCTTAGGCGGGTGACATTGTCCTATATGCATGATTTCTAGTAGTGGCATAACTTAGGAAATGAAACAACATTTAATCTAGTATTAACAACATTGGTCCCATAGCAGTTCTTATGCGAGTAACGACATCCTATAGGCAGGATTTTTAACAATTGACAACTATTCTTGATTTTATAACACTTTACTCTTATAAGCATGTCATCTAGGCGGTGCAGTGTAATGAAAACAACAGAAGTAGTTGATTAAAAGATTAGGGTCCTATAGTCATAATATCTAGATGGGCAGTACACTAAAAGTAATAGAAGCAATTGACCGGTGGATTATTTGAAATCATATAGGCATGGTTTCTAGGTTGACAAAACATATGTTTTACATCCTATAGGCATGCTGTCTAAACGCACAGTAATAACATAGAAATCAAGTATAGTGACTGCTAACATGTTTGAGGTAGTGAGTACTAGTCAAATTAGGTAAGATGTGTGCGGTTCCTATAAACATGATTTCTATTAGCGCGCAAAAGTAGAGCAACTCAAACATAATAGCAAATAAAACACATGGGCCATGTAGGCATGTTGTCTACCCTTTATGTAAGAATAAAGCACACCCATTACCCAATTTTACTAACACTCCAATTATTTGTTTACAAAACATTACAGGCCCAAAATGAAGAATACATGCTCGAATATTACAAGTTAATTGAGTACAGGCCCAATAAGCAGAGCAGGCCCAAAGAGGAATAACCCAGCAACTTCAAGGTCTTTGGTGACCTAACGATTTTTAAGGTTCGTTAGGGCACCTATTTGCAAATAACTCTGTTTGACTAGTCTGTGTCACCAAAGATCGGGTACGGGCTCAAATTACCTCAAAGAGAAAGTGTCAGGCACTCTTCGAGGTCCACAACTGTGGGTCCCGGACAAGTTTTAAACTATGCGGAGTATGTAATTAAGGTATGTGATCAAATAACCAAAGGGAAATATAGAAGTCGAAGAGTCTTATCATGACACATGAGAATCGGTACAAATCCTTAATGATTACAAGGATACAACTACATTGGTCTATGTTAAATGACTAAGTGTAAATATCAAGTATATAAAGAAAAAGGGGGTCCTAAGTTTTTTAGCCTAAAGGATCACCCCGTGTAACATAAATAATACTTCGTAACTCCCTTAAGGTAGGGTTTGCTTATATTATTCAGCGGGCACAGACTTTCATCTCCTGCTACCCAATTACTATGTTGAAGTTGTTACTTAAAGGCGCTCTAATTCAATTCTAAATCGTATCCTATACGTGCACTACCCGTCCCATATCTATGATCCAGGAGGCTTTGGACCTACTATTTGGATGGTTCTAGACTTCACCTAGGTTGCTCAAAATGGTAAAACTAAGCGGCATTCAAAATAGATAGGACTTCACATAAAGATAATTAAAGGCCCAAGTTAGCCTCCACACATAAACAATAAATGCACGCGGGTAGCTTAGGCAATACATAGTTTCATAATCGAGACTTAGAGTCCTATAGGCATGGTTTCTTGGTGATTCTGAATTCCAATATCGTATATGCATCGTTATTGTTCTAAATGGCTTAGGCGAGGAGGCACTAAACTGTTTGAAGGCTCAGGATTATTAGCACTGATTTTATAAATAGGCGTCTTAGGCGGGTGACATTGTCCTATATGCATGATTTCTAGTAGTGGCATAACTTAGGAAATGAAACAACATTTAATCTAGTATTAACAACATTGGTCCCATAGCAGTTCTTATGCGAGTAACGACATCCTATAGGCAGGATTTTTAACAATTGACAACTATTCTTGATTTTATAACACTTTACTCTTATAAGCATGTCATCTAGGCGGTGCAGTGTAATGAAAACAACAGAAGTAGTTGATTAAAAGATTAGGGTCCTATAGTCATAATATCTAGATGGGCAGTACACTAAAAGAAATAGAATCAATTGACCGGTGGATTATTTGAAATCATATAAGCATGGTTTCTAGGTTGACAAAACATATGTTTTACATCCTATAGGCATGCTGTCTAAATGCACAGTAATAACATAGAAATCAAGTATAGTGACTGCTAACATGTTTGAGGTAGTGAGTACTAGTCAAATTAGGTGAGATGTGTGCGGTTCCTATAAACGTGATTTCTATTAGCGCGCAAAAGTAGAGCAACTGAAACATAATAGCAAATAAAACACATGGGCCATGTAGGCATGTTGTCTACCCTTTATGTAAGAATAAAGCACACCCATTCCCCAATTTTACTAACACTCCAATTATTTGTTTACAAATCATTACAGGCCCAAAATGAAGAATACATGCTCGAATATTACAAGTTAATTGAGTACAGGCCCAATAAGCAGAGCAGGCCCAAAGAGGAATAACCCAGCAACTTCAAGGTCTTTGGTGACCTAACGATTTTTAAGGTTCGTTAGGGCACCTATTTGCAAATAACTCTGTTTGACTAGTCTGTGTCACCAAAGATCGGGTACGGGCTCAAATTACCTCAAAGAGAAAGTGTCAGGCACTCTTCGAGGTCCACAACTGTGGGTCCCAGACAAGTTTTAAACTATGCGGAGTATGTAATTAAGGTATGTGATCAAATAACCAAAGGGAAACATAGAAGTCGAAGAGTCTTATCATGACACATGAGAATCGGTACAAATCCTTAATGATTACAAGGATACAACTACATTGGTCTATGTTAAATGACTAAGTGTAAATATCAAGTATATAAAGAAAACGGGGGTCCTATGTTTTTTAGCCTAAAGGATCACCCCGTGTAACATAAATAATACTTCGTAACTCCCTTAAGGTAGGGTTTGCTTATATTATTCAGCGGGCACAGACTTTCATCTCCTGCTACCCAATTACTATGTTGAAGTTGTTACTTAAAGGCGCTCTAATTCAATTCTAAATCGTATCCTATACGTGCACTACCCGTCCCATATCTATGATCCAGGAGGCTTTGGACCTACTATTTGGATGGTTCTAGACTTCACCTAGGTTGCTCAAAATGGTAAAACTAAGCGGCATTCAAAATAGATAGGACTTCACATAAAGATAATTAAAGGCCCAAGTTAGCCTCCACACATAAACAATAAATGCACGCGGGCAGCTTAGGCAATACATAGTTTCATAATCGAGACTTAGAGTCCTATAGGCATGGTTTCTTGGTGATTCTGAATTCCAATATCGTATATGCATCGTTATTGTTCTAAATGGCTTAGGCGAGGAGGCACTAAACTGTTTGAAGGCTCAGGATTATTAGCACTGATTTTATAAATAGGCGTCTTAGGCGGGTGACATTGTCCTATATGCATGATTTCTAGTAGTGGCATAACTTAGGAAATGAAACAACATTTAATCTAGTATTAACAACATTGGTCCCATAGCAGTTCTTATGCGAGTAACGACATCCTATAGGCAGGATTTTTAACAATTGACAACTATTCTTGATTTTATAACACTTTACTCTTATAAGCATGTCATCTAGGCGGTGCAGTGTAATGAAAACAACAGAAGTAGTTGATTAAAAGATTAGGGTCCTATAGTCATAATATCTAGATGGGCAGTACACTAAAAGTAATAGAAGCAATTGACCGGTGGATTATTTGAAATCATATAGGCATGGTTTCTAGGTTGACAAAACATATGTTTTACATCCTATAGGCATGCTGTCTAAACGCACAGTAATAACATAGAAATCAAGTATAGTGACTGCTAACATGTTTGAGGTAGTGAGTACTAGTCAAATTAGGTAAGATGTGTGCGGTTCCTATAAACATGATTTCTATTAGCGCGCAAAAGTAGAGCAACTCAAACATAATAGCAAATAAAACACATGGGCCATGTAGGCATGTTGTCTACCCTTTATGTAAGAATAAAGCACACCCATTACCCAATTTTACTAACACTCCAATTATTTGTTTACAAATCATTACAGGCCCAAAATGAAGAATACATGCTCGAATATTACAAGTTAATTGAGTACAGGCCCAATAAGCAGAGCAGGCCCAAAGAGGAATAACCCAGCAACTTCAAGGTCTTTGGTGACCTAACGATTTTTAAGGTTCGTTAGGGCACCTATTTGCAAATAACTCTGTTTGACTAGTCTGTGTCACCAAAGATCGGGTACGGGCTCAAATTACCTCAAAGAGAAAGTGTCAGGCACTCTTCGAGGTCCACAACTGTGGGTCCCGGACAAGTTTTAAACTATGCGGAGTATGTAATTAAGGTATGTGATCAAATAACCAAAGGGAAATATAGAAGTCGAAGAGTCTTATCATGACACATGAGAATCGGTACAAATCCTTAATGATTACAAGGATACAACTACATTGGTCTATGTTAAATGACTAAGTGTAAATATCAAGTATATAAAGAAAAAGGGGGTCCTAAGTTTTTTAGCCTAAAGGATCACCCCGTGTAACATAAATAATACTTCGTAACTCCCTTAAGGTAGGGTTTGCTTATATTATTCAGCGGGCACAGACTTTCATCTCCTGCTACCCAATTACTATGTTGAAGTTGTTACTTAAAGGCGCTCTAATTCAATTCTAAATCGTATCCTATACGTGCACTACCCGTCCCATATCTATGATCCAGGAGGCTTTGGACCTACTATTTGGATGGTTCTAGACTTCACCTAGGTTGCTCAAAATGGTAAAACTAAGCGGCATTCAAAATAGATAGGACTTCACATAAAGATAATTAAAGGCCCAAGTTAGCCTCCACACATAAACAATAAATGCACGCGGGTAGCTTAGGCAATACATAGTTTCATAATCGAGACTTAGAGTCCTATAGGCATGGTTTCTTGGTGATTCTGAATTCCAATATCGTATATGCATCGTTATTGTTCTAAATGGCTTAGGCGAGGAGGCACTAAACTGTTTGAAGGCTCAGGATTATTAGCACTGATTTTATAAATAGGCGTCTTAGGCGGGTGACATTGTCCTATATGCATGATTTCTAGTAGTGGCATAACTTAGGAAATGAAACAACATTTAATCTAGTATTAACAACATTGGTCCCATAGCAGTTCTTATGCGAGTAACGACATCCTATAGGCAGGATTTTTAACAATTGACAACTATTCTTGATTTTATAACACTTTACTCTTATAAGCATGTCATCTAGGCGGTGCAGTGTAATGAAAACAACAGAAGTAGTTGATTAAAAGATTAGGGTCCTATAGTCATAATATCTAGATGGGCAGTACACTAAAAGTAATAGAAGCAATTGACCGGTGGATTATTTGAAATCATATAGGTATGGTTTCTAGGTTGACAAAACATATGTTTTACATCCTATAGGCATGCTGTCAAAACGCACAGTAATAACATAGAAATCAAGTATAGTGACTGCTAACATGTTTGAGGTAGTGAGTACTAGTCAAATTAGGTGAGATGTGTGCGGTTCCTATAAACATGATTTCTATTAGCGCGCAAAAGTAGAGCAACTCAAACATAATAGCAAATAAAACACATGGGCCATGTAGGCATGTTGTCTACCCTTTATGTAAGAATAAAGCTCACCCATTACCCAATTTTACTAACACTCCAATTATTTGTTTACAAATCATTACAGGCCCAAAATGAAGAGTACATGCTTGAATATTACAAGTTAAATGAGGACAGGCCCAATAAGCAGAGAAGGCCCAAAGAGGAATAACCCAGCAACTTCAAGGTCTTTGGTGACCTAACGATTTTTAAGGTTCGTTAGGGCACCTATTTGCAAATAACTCTGTTTGACTAGTCTGTGTCACCAAAGATCGGGTACGGGCTCAAATTACCTCAAAGAGAAAGTGTCAGGCACTCTTCGAGGTCCACAACTGTGGGTCCCGGACAAGTTTTAAACTATGCGGAGTATGTAATTAAGGTATGTGATCAAATAACCAAAGGGAAATATAGAAGTCGAAGAGTCTTATCATGACACATGAGAATCGGTACAAATCCTTAATGATTACAAGGATACAACTACATTGGTCTATGTTAAATGACTAAGTGTAAATATCAAGTATATAAAGAAAAAGGGGGTCCTAAGTTTTTTAGCCTAAAGGATCACCCCGTGTAACATAAATAATACTTCGTAACTCCCTTAAGGTAGGGTTTGCTTATATTATTCAGCGGGCACAGACTTTCATCTCCTGCTACCCAATTACCATGTCGAAGTTGTTACTTAAAGGCGCTCTAATTCAATTCTAAATAGTATCCTATATGTGCACTACCCGTCCCATACGTATGATCCAGGAGGCTTTGGACCTACTATTTGGATGGTTCTAGACTTCACCTAGGTTGCTCAAAATGGTAAAACTAAACGACATTCAAAATAGATAGGACTTCACATAAAGATAATTAAAGGCCCAAGTTAGCCTCCACACATAAACAATAAATGCACGCGGGCAGCTTAGGCAATACATAGTTTCAGAATCGAGACCAAGAGTCCTATAGTCATGGTTTCTTGGTGATTCTGAATTCCAGTATCATATATGCATCGTTATTGTTCTAAATGGCTTAGGCGAGGAGGCAGTAAACTATTTGCAGGCTCAGGATTATTAGCATTGATTTTCTAAATAGGCGTCTTAGGCGGGTGACATTGTCCTATATGCATGATTTCTAGTAGTGGCATAACTTAGGAAATGAAACAACTTTAAATCTAGTATTAACAACATTGCTCCCATAGCAGTTCTTATGTGAGTAACGGCATCCTATAGGCAGGATTTTTAACAATTAAAAACTATTCTTGATTTTATAACACTTTACTCCTATAAGCATGTCATCTAGGTGGTGCAGTGTAATGAAAACAACAGAAGTAGTTGATTAAATGATAAGGGTCCTATAGTCATAATATCTAGATGGGCAGTACACTAAAAGTAATAGAAGCAATTGACCGGTGGATTATTTAAAATCCTATAGGCATGGTTTCTAGGTTGACAAAACATATGTTATACATCCTATAGGCATGCTGTCTAAACGCACAGTAATAACATAGAAATCAAGTATAGTGACTGCTAACATGTTTGAGGTAGTGAGTATTAGTCAAATTAGGTGAGATGTGTGCAGTTCCTATAGACATGATTTCTATTATCGCGCAAAAGTAGAGCAAGTCAAACATAACAGCAAATAAAACACATGGGACATGTAGGCATGTTGTCTACCCTTTATGTAAGAATAAAGCACACCCATTCCCCAATTTCACTAACACTCCAATTATTTGTTTACAAATCATTACAGACCCAAAATGAAGAATACAGGCCTGAATATTACAAGTTAAATGAGTACAGGCCCAATAAGCAAAGAAGGCCCAAAGAGGAATAACCCAGCAACTTCAAGGTCTTTGGTGACCTAACGATTTTTAAGGTGCGTTAGGGCACCTATTTGCAAATAACTCTGTTTGACTAGTCTGTGTCACCAAAGATCGGGTACGCGCTCAAATTACCTCAAAGAGAAAGTGTCAAGCACTCTTCGAGGTCCACAACTGTGGGTCTCGCCCAAATTTTAAACTAAGCGGAGTATGTAATTAAGGTATGTGGTCAAATAACCAAAGGGAAATATAGAAGTCAAAGAGTCTTATCATGACACATGAGAATCGGTAAAAATCCTTAATGATTACAAGGATACAGCTACATTGGTCTATGTTAAATGACTAAGTGTAAATATCAAGTATATAAAGAAAACGGGGGTCCTAAGTTTTTTAGCCTAAAGGATCACCCCGTTTAACATAAATAATACTTCGCAACTCCCTTTAGGTAGGGTTTGCTTATATTATTCAACGGGCACAAACTATCATCTCCTGCTACCCAATTACTATGTCGAAGTTGTTACTTAAACGCGCTCTAATTCAATTCTAAATTGTATCCTATACGTGCACTACCCGTCCCATACCTATGATCCAGGAGGCTTTGGACCTACTATTTGGATGGTTCTAGACTTCAACTAGGTTGCTCAAAATGGTAAAACTAAGCGGAATTCAAAATAGATAGGACTTCACATAAATATAATTAAAGGCCCAAGTTAGTGTCCATACATAAACAATAAATGCACGCGGGCAGCTTAGGCAATACATAGTTTCAGAATCGAGACTTAGAGTCCTATAGGAATGGTTTCTTGGTGATTCTGAATTCCAGTATCATATATGCATCGTTATTGTTCTATATGGCTTAGGCGAGGGGGCAGTAAACTGTTTGTAGGCTCAGGATTATTAGCATTGATTTTATAAACAGGCGTCTTAGGCGAGTGACATTGTCCTATATGCATGATTTCTAGTAGTGGCATAACTTAATAAATGAAAGACCTTTAAATCTAGTATTAACAACATTGATCCCATAGCAGTTCTTATATGAGTAACGGCATCCTATAGGCAGGAGGTTTAATAATTGACAACTATTCTTGATTTTATAACACTTTACTCCTATAAACATGTCATCCAGGCGGTGCAGTGTAATGAAAACAACTGAAGTAGTTGATTAAATGATTAGGGTCCTATAATCATAATATCTAGATGGGAAGTACACTAAAAGTAATAGAAGCAATGGACCGGTGGATTATTTGAAATCCTATAGGCATGGTTTCTATGTTGACAAAACATATGTTATACATCCTATAGGCATGCTGTCTAAATGCACAGTAATAACATAGAAATCAAGTATAGTGACTGCTAACATGTTTGAGGTAGTGAGTATTAGTCAAATTAGGTGAGATGTGTGCGGTTCCTATAGACATGATTTCTATTATCGCGCAAAAGTAGAGCAAGTCAAACATAACAGCAAATAAAACACATGGGACATGTAGGCATGTTGTCTACCCTTTATGTAAGAATAAAGCACACCCATTCCCCAATTTCACTAACACTCCAATTATTTGTTTACAAATCATTACAGACCCAAAATGAAGAGTACATGCCTGAATATTACAAGTTAAATGAGGACAGGCCCAATAAGCAGAGAAGGCCCAAAGAGGAATAATTCAAGGTCTTTGGTGACCTAACGATTTTTAAGGTGCGTTAGGGCACCTATTTGCAAACAACTCTGTTTGACTAGTCTGTGTCACCAAAGATCGGGTACGGGCTCAAATTACCTCAAAGAGAAAGTGTCAAGCACTCTTCGAGGTCCACAACTATGGGTCCCGCCCAAATTTTAAACTATGCGGAGTATGTAATTAAGGTATGTGGTCAAATAACCAAAGGGAAAATCTAGAAGTCGAAGAGTCTTATCATGACACATGAGAATCGGTACAAATCCTTAATGATTACAAGGATACAACTACATTGGTCTATGTTAAATGACTAAGTGTAAATATCAAGTATATAAAGAAAACGGGGGTCCTAAGTTTTTTAGCCTAAAGGATCACCCACTGTAACATAAATAATACTTCGCAACTCCCTTAAGGTAGGGTTTGCTTATATTATTCAGCGGGCACAGACTATCATCTCCTGCTACCCAATTACTATGTCGAAGTTGTTACTTAAAGGCGCTCTAATTCAATTCTAAATTGTATCCTATACGTGCACTACCCGTCCCATACCTATGATCCAGGAGGCTTTGGACCTACTATTTGGATTGTTCTAGACTTCAACTAGGTTGGTCAAAATGGTAAAACTAAGAGGAATTCAAAATAGATAGGACTTCACATAAATATAATTAAAGGCCCAAGTTAGCCTCCATACATAAACAATAAATGCACGCGGGCAGCTTAGGCAATACATAGTTTCAGAATCGAGACTTAGAGTCCTATAGGAATGGTTTCTTGGTGATTCTGAATTCCAGTATCATATATGCATCGTTATTGTTCTAAATGGCTTAGGCGAGGAGGCAGTAAACTGTTTGCAGGCTTAGGATTATTAGCATTGATTTTATAAATAGGCGTCTTAGGCGAGTGACATTGTCCTATATGCATGATTTCTTGTAGTGGCATAACTTAGGAAATGAAACAACTTTAAATCTAGTATTAACAACATTGATCCCATAGCAGTGCTTATACGAGTAACGGCATCCTATAGGCAGGATTTTTAATAATTGACAACTATTCTTGATTTTATAACACTTTACTCCTATAAACATGTCATCTAGGCGGTGCAGTGTAATGAAAACAACTGAAGTAGTTGATTAAATGATTAGGGTCCTATAGTCATAATATCTAGATGGGCAGTACACTAAAAGTAATAGAAGCAATTGACCGGTGGATTATTTGAAATCCTATAGGCATGGTTTCTATGTTGACAAAACATATGTTATACATCCTATAGGCATGCTGTCTAAACGCACAGTACTAACATAGAAATCAAGTATAGTGACTGCTAACATGGTTGAGGTAGTGAGTATTAGTCAAATTAGGTGAGATGTGTGCGGTTCCTATAGACATGATTTCTATTATCGCGCAAAAGTAGAGCAAGTCAAACATAACAGCAAATAAAACACATGGGACATGTAGGCATGTTGTCTACCCTTTATGTAAGAATAAAGCACACCCATTCCCCAATTTCACTAACACTCAAATTATTTGTTTACAAATCATTACAGACCCAAAATGAAGAGTACATGCTTGAATATTACAAGTTAAATGAGGACAGGCCCAATAAGCAGAGAAGGCCCAAAGAGGAATAACCCAGCAACTTCAAGGTCTTTGGTGACCTAACGATTTTTAAGGTGCGTTAGGGCACCTATTTGCAAACAACTCTGTTTGACTAGTCTGTGTCACCAAAGATCGGGTACGGGCTCAAATTACCTCAAAGAGAAAGTGTCAAGCACTCTTCGAGGTCCACAACTATGGGTCCCGCCCAAATTTTAAACTATGCGGAGTATGTAATTAAGGTATGTGGTCAAATAACCAAAGGGAAAATCTAGAAGTCGAAGAGTCTTATCATGACACATGAGAATCGGTACAAATCCTTAATGATTACAAGGATACAACTACATTGGTCTATGTTAAATGACTAAGTGTAAATATCAAGTATATAAAGAAAACGGGGGTCCTAAGTTTTTTAGCCTAAAGGATCACCCACTGTAACATAAATAATACTTCGCAACTCCCTTAAGGTAGGGTTTGCTTATATTATTCAGCGGGCACAGACTATCATCTCCTGCTACCCAATTACTATGTCGAAGTTGTTACTTAAAGGCGCTCTAATTCAATGCTAAATCGTATCCTATACGTGCACTACCTGTCCCATACCTATGATCCAGGAGGCTATGAACCTACTATTTTGATGATTCTAGACTTCAACTAGGTTGCTCAAAATGGTAAAACTAAGCGGCATTCAAAATAGATAGGACTTCACATAAAGATAATTAAAGGCCCAAATTTGCCTCCACACATAAACAATAAATGCACGCGGGCAGCTTAGGCAATACATAGATTCAGAATCGAGACTTAGAGTCCTATAGGCATGGTTTCTTGGTTATTCTGAATTACAGTATCGTATATGCATTGTTATTGTTCTAAATGGCTTAGGCGAGGAGACAGTAAACTGTTTGCAGGCTCAGGATTATTAGCAATGATTTTATAAATAGCCGTCTTAGGCGGGTGACATTGTCCTATATGCTTGATTTCTAGTAGTCGCATAACTTAGGAAATGAAACAACTTTAAATCTAGTATTAACAACATTGATCCCATAGCAGTTCTTATGCGAGTAACGGCATCCTATAGGCAGGATTTTTAACAATTGACAACTATTCTTGATTTTATAACACTTTACTCCTAGAAGCATGCCATCTAGGCGGTGCAGTGTAATGAAAACAACAGAAGTAGTTGATTAAAAGATTAGGGTTCTATAGTCATAATATCTAGATGGTCAGTACACTAAAAGTAATAGAAGCAATTGACCGGTGGATTATTTGAAATCCTATAGGCATGGTTTCTATGTTGACAAAATATATGTTATGCATCCTATAGGCATGCTGTCTAAACGCACAGTAATAACATAGAAATCAAGTATAGTGACTGCTAACATGTTTGAGGTAGTGAGTATTAGTCAAATTAGGTGAGATGTGTGCGGTTCCTATAGACATGATTTCTATTAGCGCGCAAAAGTAGAGCAAGTCAAATATAATAGCAAATAAAACACATGGGACATGTAGGCATGTTGTCTACCCTTTATGTAAGGATAAAGCACACCCATTCCCCAATTTCACTAACACTCCAATTATTTGTTTACAAATCATTACAGGCCCAAAATGAAGAATACATGCTCGAATATTACAAGTTAAATGAGTACAGCCCCAATAAGCAGAGCAGGCCCAAAGAGGAATAACCCAGCAACTTCAAGGTCTTTGGTGACCTAGGGATTATTAAGGTACGTTAGGGCACCTATTTGCAAATAACTATGTTTGACTAGTCTGTGTCACCAAAGATCAGGTACTGGCTCAAATTACCTCAAAGAGAAAGTGTCAGGCACTCTTCGAGGTCCACAACTATGGGTCCCGCCCAAATTTTAAACCATGCGGAGCATGTAATTAAGGTATATGATCAAATAACCAAAGGGAAATATAGAAGTCGAAGAGTCTTATCATGACACATGAGAATCGGTACAAATCCTTAATGATTATAAGGATACAACTCCATTGGTCTATGTTAAATGACTAAGTGTAAATATCAAGTATATAAAGAAAACGGGGGTCCTAAGTTTTTTAGCCTAAATGATCACCCCGTGTTACATTAATAATACTTCGCAGCTCCCTTAAGGTAGGGTTTGCTTATATTATTCAGCGGGCACAGACTATCATCTCCTGCTACTCAATTACTATGTCGAAGTTGTTACTTAAAGGCGCTCTAATTCAATGCTAAATCGTATCCTATACGTGCACTACCTGTCCCATACCTATGATCCAGGAGGCTATGGACCTACTATTTTGATGATTCTAGACTTCAACTAGGTTGTTCAAAATGGTAAAACTAAGCGGCATTCAAAATAGATAGGACTTCACATAAAGATAATTAAAGGCCCAAATTTGCCTCCACACATAAACAATAAATGCACGCGGGCAGCTTAGGCAATACATAGATTCAGAATCGAGACTTAGAGTCTTATAGGCATGGTTTCTTGGTTATTCTGAATTACAGTATCGTATATGCATCGTTATTGTTCTAAATGGCTTAGGCGAGGAGACAGTAAACTGTTTGCAGGCTCAGGATTATTAGCAATGATTTTATAAATAGGCGTCTTAGGCGGGTGACATTGTCATATATGCTTGATTTCTAGTAGTCGCATAACTTAGGAAATGAAACAACTTTAAATCTAGTATTAACAACATTGATCCCATAGCAGTTCGTATGCGAGTAACGGCATCCTATAGGCAGGATTTTTAACAATTGACAACTATTCTTGATTTTATAACACTTTACTCCTAGAAGCATGCCATCTAGGCGGTGCAGTGTAATGAAAACAACAGAAGTAGTTGATTAAAAGATTAGGGTTCTATGGTCATAATATCTAGATGGGCAGTACACTAAAAGTAATAGAAGCAATTGACCGGTGGATTATTTGAAATCCTATAGGCATGGTTTCTAGGTTGACAAAACATATGTTATGCATCCTATAGGCATGCTGTCTAAACGCACAGTAATAACATAGAAATCAAGTATAGTGACTGCTAACATGTTTGAGGTAGTGAGTATTAGTCAAATTAGGTGAGATGTGTGCGGTTCCTTTAGACATGATTTCTATTAGCGCGCAAAAGTAGAGCAAGTAAAATATAATAGCAAATAAAACACATGGGACATGTAGGCATGTTGTCTACCCTTTATGTAAGGATAAAGCACACCCATTCCCCAATTTCACTAACACTCCAATTATTTGTTTACAAATCATTACAGGCCCAAAATGAAGAATACATGCTCGAATATTACAAGTTAAATGAGTACAGCCCCAATAAGCAGAGCAGGCCCAAAGAGGAATAACCCAGCAACTTCAAGGTCTTTGGTGACCTAAGGATTATTAAGGTGCGTTAGGGCACCTATTTGCAAATAACTATGTTTGACTAGTCTGTGTCACCAAAGATCAGGTACTGGTTCAAATTACCTCAAAGAGAAAGTGTCAGGCACTCTTCGAGGTCCACAACTATGGGTCCCGCCAAAATTTTAAACCATGCGGAGTATGTAATTAAGGTATATGATCAAATAACCAAAGGGAAATATAGAAGTCGAAGAGTCTTATCATGACACATGAGAATCGGTACAAATCCTTAATGATTACAAGGATACAACTCCATTGGTCTATGTTAAATGACTAAGTGTAAATATCAAGTATATAAAGAAAACGGGGGTCCTAAGTTTTTTAGCCTAAAGGTTCACCCCGTGTTACATTAATAATACTTCGCAGCTCCCTTAAGGTAGGGTTTGCTTATATTATTCAGCGGGCACAGACTATCATCTCCTGCTACTCAATTACTATGTCGAAGTTGTTACTTAAAGGCGCTCTAATTCAATGCTAAATCGTATCCTATACGTGCACTACCTGTCCCATACCTATGATCCAGGAGGCTATGGACCGACTATTTTGATGATTCTAGACTTCAACTAGGTTGCTCAAAATGGTAAAACTAAGCGGCATTCAAAATAGATAGGACTTCACATAAAGATAATTAAAGGCCCAAATTTGCCTCCACACATAAACAATAAATGCACGCGGGCAGCTTAGGCAATACATAGATTCAGAATCGAGACTTAGAGTCCTATAGGCATGGTTTCCTGGTTATTCTGAATTACAGTATCGTATATGCATCGTTATTGTTCTAAATGGCTTAGGCGAGGAGACAGTAAACTGTTTGCAGGCTCAGGATTATTAGCACTGATTTTATAAATAGGCGTCTTAGGCGGGTGACATTGTCCTATATGCTTGATTTCTAGTAGTCGCATAACTTAGGAAATGAAACAACTTTAAATCTAGTATTAACAACATTGATCCCATAGCAGTTCTTATGCGAGTAACGGCATCCTATAGGCAGGAATTTTAACTATTGACAACTATTCTTGATTTTATAACACTTTACTCCTAGAAGCATGCCATCTAGGCGGTGCAGTGTAATGAAAACAACAGAAATAGTTGATTAAAAGATTAGGGTCCTATAGTCATAATATCTAGATGGGCAGTACACTAAAAGTAATAGAAGCAATTGACCGGTGGATTATTTGAAATCCTATAGGCATGGTTTCTAGGTTGACAAAACATATGTTATGCATCCTATAGGCATGCTGTCTAAACGCACAGTAATAACAAAGAAATCAAGTATAGTGACTGCTAACATGTTTGAGGTAGTGAGTATTAGTCAAATTAGGTGAGATGTGTGCGGTTCCTATAGACATGATTTCTATTAGCGCGCAAAAGTAGAGCAAGTCAAACATAATAGCAAATAAAACACATGGGACATGTAGGCATGTTGTCTACCCTTTATGTAAGAATAAAGCACACCCATTCCCCAATTTCACTAACACTCCAATTATTTGTTTACAAATCATTACAGGCCCAAAATGAAGAATACATGCTCGAATATTACAAGTTAAATGAGTACAGGCCCAATAAGTAGAGCAGGCCCAAAGAGGAATAACCCAGCAACTTCAAGGTCTTTGGTGACCTAAGGATTATTAAGGTGCGTTAGGGCACATATTTGCAAATAACTATGTTTGACTAGTCTGTGTCACCAAAGATCAGGTACTGGCTCAAATTACCTCAAAGAAAACGTGTCAGGCACTCTTCGAGGTCCACAACTATGGGTCCCGCCCAAATTTTAAACCATGCGGAGTAAGTAATTAAGGCATGTGATCAAACAACCAAAGGGAAATATAGAACTTGAAGAGTCTTATCATGACACATGAGAATCGGTACAAATCCTTAATGATTACAAGGATACAACTACATTGGTCTATGTTAAATGACTAAGTGTAAATATCAAGTATATAAAGAAAACGGGGGTCCTAAGTTTTTTAGCCTAAAGGATCACCCCGTGTAACATTAATAATACTTCGCAACTCCCTTAAGGCAGGGTTTGCTTATATTATTCAGCGGGCACAGACTATCATCTCCTGCTACTCAATTACTATGTCGAAGTTGTTACTTATAGGCGCTCTAATTCAATTCTAAATCGTATCCTATACGTGCACTACCTGTCCCATACCTATGATCCAGGAGGCTTTGGACCTACTATTTGGATGATTCTAGACTTCAACTAGGTTGCTCAAAATGGTAAAACTCGGCATTCAAAATAGATAGGACTTCACATAAAGATAATTAAAGGCCCAAGTTTGCCTCCACACATAAACAATAAATGCACGCGGGCAGCTTAGGCAATACAAAGATTCAGAATCGAGACTTAGAGTCCTATAGGCATGGTTTCTTGGTTATTCTGAATTACAGTATCGTATATGCATCGTTATTGTTCTAAATGGCTTAGGCGAGGAGGCTGTAAACTGTTTACAGGCTCAGGATTATTAGCACAGATTTTATAAATAGGCCTCTTAGGCGGGTGACATTGTCCTATATGCTTGATTTCTAGTAGTCGCATAACTTAGGAAATGAAACAACTTTAAATCTAGTATTAACAACATTGATCCCATACCAGTTCTTGTGCGAGTAACGACATCCTATAGGCAGGATTTTTAACAATTGACAACTATTCTTGATTTTATAACACTTTACTCCTAGAAGCATGCCATCTAGGCAGTGCAGTGTAATGAAAACAACAGAAGTAGTTGATTAAAAGATTAGGGTTCTATAGTCATAATATCTAGATGTGCAGTAAACTAATAGTAATAGAAGCAATTGACCGGTGGATTATTTGAAATCCTATAGGCATGGTTTCTAGGTTGACAAAACATATGTTATGCATCCTATAGGCATGCTGTCAAAACGCATAGTAATAACATAGAAATCAAGTATAGTGACTCCTAACATGTTTGAGGTAGTGAGTATTAGTCAAATTAGGTGAGATGTGTGTCGTTCCTATAGACATGATTTCTATTAGTGCGCAAAAGTAGAGCAACTCAAACATAATAGCAAATAAAACACATGGGACATGTAGGCATGTTGTCTACCCTTTATGTAAGAATAAAGCACACCCATTCCCCAATTTCACTAACACTCCAATTATTTGTTTACAAATCATTACAGGCCCAAAATGAAGAATACATGCTCGAATATTACAAGTTAAATAAGTACAGGCCCAATAAGCAGAGCAGGCCCAAAGAGGAATAACCCAACAACTTCAAGGTCTTTGGTGACCTAACGATTTTTAAGGTGCGTTAAGGCACCTATTTGCAAATAACTATGTTTGACTAGTCTGTGTCACCAAAGATTAGGTACGGGCTCATATTACCTCAAAGAGAAAGTGTCAGGCATTCTTCGAGGTCCATAACTATGTGTCCCACCCAAATTTTAAACCATGCGGAGTATGTAATTAAGGTATGTGATCAAATAACCAAAGGGAAATATAGAAGTCGAAGAGTCTTATCATGACACATGAGAATCGGTACAACCCCTTAATGATTACAAGGTTACAACTACATTGGTCTATGTTAAATGACTAAGTGTAAATATCAGGTATATAAAGAAAACGGGGGTCCTATGTTTTTTAGCCTAAAGGATCACCCTGTGTAACATAAATAATACTTCGCAACTCCCTTAAAGTAGGGTTTGTTATATTATTCATCGGTCACAGACTATCATCTCCTGCTATCCAATTACTATGTCGAAGTTGTTACTTAAAGGTGCTCTAATTCAATTCCAAATCGTATCCTATACGTGCACTACCCGTCCCATACCTATGATACAGGAGGCTTTGGACCTACTATTTGGATGGTTCTAGACTTCAACTAGGTTGCTTGAAATGGTAAAACTAAGCGGCATTCAAAATAGATATGACTTCACATAAAGATAATTAAAGGCCCAAGTTAGCCACCACACATAAACAATAAATGCACGCGGACAGCTTAGGCAATACATAGTTTTGAGAATCGAGACTTAGAGTCCTATAGGCATGGTTTCTTGGTGATTATGAATTCTAGTATCGTATATGCATCGTTATTGTTCTAAATGGCTTAGGCGAGGAGGCAGTAAACTGTTTGCACGCTCAGGATTATTAGCACTGATTTTATAAATAGGCGTCTTAGGCGGGTGACATTGTCCTATATGCATGATTCTAGTAGTGGCATAACTTAGGAAATGAAACAACTTTAAATCTAGTATTAACAATATTGATCCCATAGCAGTTCTTATACGAGTAACGGCATCCTATAGGCAGGATTTTTAACAATTGACAACTATTCTTGATTTTATAACACTTTACTCCTATAAGCATGTCATATAGGCGGTGCAGTGTAATGAAAACAACAGAAGTAGTTGATTAAAAGATTAGGGTCCTATAGTCATAATATCTAGATGGGCAGTACACTAAAAGTAATAGAAGCAATTGAACGGTGGATTATTTGAAATACTATAGGCATGGTTTCTAGGTTGACAAAACATATGCTATACATCCTATAGGCATGCTGTCTAAACGCACAGTAATAACATAGAAATCAAGTATAGTGACTCCTAACATGTTTGAGGTAGTGAGTATTAGTCAAATTAGGTGAGATGTGTGCGGTTCCTATAGACATGATTTCTATTAGCACGCAAAAGTAGATCAAGTCAAACATAATAGCAAATAAAACACATGGGCCATGTAGGCATGTTGTCTACCCTTTATGTAAGAATAAAGCACACCCATTCCCCAATTTCACTAACACTCCAATTATTTGTTTACAAATCATTACAGGCCCAAAATGAAGAATACATGCTCGAATATTACAAGTTAAATGAGTACACGCCCAATAAGCAGAGCAGGCCCAAAGAGGAATAACCCAGCAACTTCAAGGCCTTTGGTGACCTAACGATTTTTAAGGTGTGTTAGGGCACCTATTTGCAAATAACTATGTTTGACTAGTCTGTGTCACCAAAGATCAGGTACGGGCTCAAATTACCTCAAAGAGAAAGTGTGAGGCACTCTTCGAGGTCCACAACTATGGGTCTCGCCCAAATTTTAAACCATGCGGAGTATGTAATTAAGGTATGTGATCAAATAAACAAAGGGAAATATAGAAGTCGAAGAGTCTTATCATGACACATGAGAATCGATACAAATCCTTAATGATTACAAGGATACAACTACATTGGTTTATGTTAAATGACTAAGAGTAAATATCAAGTATATAAAGAAAACGGGGGTCTTAAGTTTTTTAGCCTAAAGGATCACCCCGTGTAACATAAATCATACTTCGCAACTTCCTTAAGGTAGTGTTTGTTTATATTATTCAGAGGGCACAGACTATCATCTCCTGCTACCCAATTACTATGTCGAAGTTGTTACTTAAAGGCGCTCTAATTCAATTCTAAATCGTATCCTATACGTGCACTACCTGCCGCATACCTATGATCCAGGAGACTTTGGACCTACTATTTGGATGGTTCTAGACTTCAACTAGGTTGCTCAAAATGGTAAAACTAAGCGGCATTCAAAATAGATAGGACTTCACATAAAGATAATTAAAGGCCCATGTCACCCTCCACACATAAACAATAAATGCACGTGGGCTGCTTAGGCAATACATAGTTTCAGAATCGAGACTTACAATCCTATAGGCATGGTTTTCCACCATTTTTAAGTCGTTTTGCTTTTGGAGTGATTTTTGAAGGGTGATTGAAGGGCTATCAGTGAGGTAAGTTTCTTGAGCCCTAATACTTGTATATATGGTGATTTTCCGTTGTTTAGTCATTGTAATTACTAAAAATGAGGGTTTAGGGCTTGGAATTTTTGGAGAGTAATTTAAGGATTTAAAGGACCAAACGATGTGGGATTTTGATGAATTTGGTATGGTTAGACCCGTGAGTGAATGAGCTTTCTAGTTTTGTAAAATTTGTCATATTTTGAGACATGGGCCCGGGGCCGGGTTTGAGCCAATTTTGGGTTTTGGTCTAATTTTGTAGCTTTTCTTGTGGAATTCATTCCATTTGCGCGTACTGATGGTATTGTACTGATTGTGAATAGATTCAGAGCATTTGGAGACCGAGTCCAGAGACGAGGGCATCCCGGAGTTGGATTTTTACACTCCTAAGGTAAGTAACAGTTTTAACTCTGGCTTAGATGGTATAAACCCGGAGAATTTAATAACGTGTGACTGTTTGGAAGTGATACCCATGCTAGGTGACGAGCGTGTGGGTGTGCACCACAAGGAATTGAGACTTGGTCCGTCCCTTGAGGCTGTGAGGCCTAATGGCTATTATCTGTGGTTATGTGTTTATTTGTTGTTGAACTTGTTTGCCTTCATGTTAGAGATCATGCTTAGGCTTTCTTCATGCTTATATTATTTGTACTTAGTCATAGACATTATTGTACATGTTTACCTCAGTCTCTATTATTTGCTAATATGATGTGATACTTGATGTGGGTTGTGTTCCCTTATTGTTGACGATTGTGAGGATAGTGAGGTACATGATTGAGTGAGGCCAAGGGCCTGGTTGTGAGGATATTAATACGATAGAGCATGTGTTGTCCGCGTAGCACGTGAGTAGACCGTGCGGGTCCAGGTATTGATACCATAGCATGTGAGTTGTCCGCATAGTACGTGACTTGACCGTGCGGATCCAGGTATTGATATGATGGCATGTGAGTTGTCTGTGTTTAGCGCTTGGGCTTTGGGAGCCCCTCCGGAGTCTGTACACACCCCAGTGAGCGGAGAGTGTTGAGTGTTTGGAATGTTGAGTGTTGAGTGCGAGTGATGAGTGATGGAGTGACACTACTGTGAGGTTGTATTTATTTGTGTTGTTACTGCATTTATCTGTTAAACTTCTTTGTGGCATTTACTGAGTTATGGAATTTACCTATTTATTTCTGTTTATTTTTAAATTGTGAAAATGAATAATTGGACTGTTTTACTTAGCTCGTCACTATTGATCAGTTCCTTAGTTATTTCTGTTACATGCTGAGGTGGTTGTACTCATACTACACCCTGCACTTTATGTGCATATCCAGGTGAGTTACCGCATGGCGATCGTTGAGTTCAGGCCGGCTATCTGTGGAGATTGCAAGGTAGCTGCTAGCGTCCGCAGGACCTTGTTACTCCTTTTGTCATTTCTTCTTTTGGACAGTTAGACAGTTTATATATCTTACTTTATAATTTTAGACGCTCATGACTTAGTGACACCCCGATGTTTGGGGCTCGTTTTCTTATTTCTATAATTATATTTAGAGTTGATTTAGTTTATAAAAAATTTAAATTTTGGAAATGTTTTAATAAATTCTTATAATCGGTTTAGTAGTAATATTTTGGGGAGTAGGCTTGCCTTTTAACAGGATAGGCGTCATCACGACCATGGTTAGATTTTGGGTCGTGATAGGATCTCCCGAGGTACCGCCTTGTAGTCCCAAAAGTAAATATGCAAGACAGGGGGATCTCCTGAGGTACCGCCTTGTAGTCCCAACGTAAATATGCAACAACCACAATGTTCCCAGGCCATCAAAAGTCATCCCAATTCAATTCCCGACATAGCCAACCTTGTCTCGCCACGTGCGCAATAATAAAGTAAATGCTCGCCTTGTCTCGCCGCACGCACATAATAATATTCCCACCTTGTCTGGCCACATGCGCAACCCCTCCCCCCCCCACACACACACATATATATATATATATATATATATATATATAGCCTGCCTTGTCACACCGCATGTGCATAAATCAATTGTAACAATAGTACGGCAGAAACCTCATGCAAACACCCGAACAAACCTCCCAACAATATAACGTGCCAATATCATATCTCATAAATTGCAATTCAAGTGCTCAGATATTACCACTTGCTACAAAAATCAACAATACATTATTTTCCGCAATAAGGAGCTCATGGATCGACCATAATGTGCACAAAAGTCTTAACAAAATATTTTGGAGTGAACAACTCAACAAAATAATATTTCACAAATAAATCAAGGTGGCAATCACACCAAATAATCGTAAGTGAAGATAGTAAATATGGACCTCATAATAGGGTTATCTCGCTTATTTGAAAATCATGATTTGTAAGGGCGAAGGTGTAGATCGCCAATTGGTTGGTTCGAAATTGGCGAAGCACGGTTATTGGGACCATATTTGGTCAATTAGTCTATGGAGAAAGTCCAGTTGATTCAAGAGCATTTTAAGACAACTAAGGGTCGCCAAAGGTCCTATTTGGACGTGTAGCATAGAGACCTAAAGTTTCAAGTTGAATATAAGGTGTTTTTAAAAGTTTCACCTATGAAAGGTTTTATAAGATTCGGGAAGAAAGGAAATCTCAGTCTCAGACACATCAGGTTGTATAGGATCCTTTGAAGTGTCGGGCAAGTAGCTTATGAGTTAGAGTTGCCACAAGAATTGGCGGATGTACACCTAGTATTTCACGTGTCATGTTATAACATTCAAGTTTCTAGTATTCAGATCTCATGTTAGAACACTCATGCTAGTTCAATACTTAGATACTCGTGTTAGTCTAGTACTCAGATATTAATGACAGCTTAGTACTCAGATACTGATGTCACTTTAGTGATCAGATATTCACGTCAGTGCAATACTCAAATATTCGTGCCAGATCCGTATTCATATATCCACGTTAGTCCAAAATGCGCATATCCATAACGGCCAAGTATTCATGTATATATTTCATGTTTTACACATTATGGTGCCCTATGAAGCTAGCGATATGATCTGTTAGTTGGCAGGTGTTTTGGTGAAATATCAAAGATAGCTATCCTTTTCATTCAGAACTTATATTATCATCTCCATGTCGTTCAGTATCCAATCAGCTCAGTGTTAAGTTAGTTCAGCAATCATTCAAATCAGTATCTATTCTGTTAAATTGCCCACAAACCACATTTTTGTTTCAATATCTTGATTCTAGTCGGTAGGTTCATTTTTAACTAATAGAATCACATGACTGCTCAAAGCATTTAACACCACATAAATATAGATTAGTTGTGGATGTATAAAATGAGTATTAATGTGACCTTCTAGACATGTGAAGTCCTAACAGGATAACTATGGGTGGAAACAATTGTATTAAAAACAAGAGCAAGAGTGAGGTCTATAAAATTAAATATAATCGACTAAATTTATGGGATGTACGTATTATAGCCTAGTCAGTGCAAGGTCATGAAAACTCACGGACATAAACAATGCAAGTCCATAAAAACTCAGGGCCACAAACAGTGCAAGGCACTGTCTAGGGCATCATCCTCAACGCCCCAGACAATAGTAAGTATCTTGAGTAGATACAATGAATTAGCAATTCCAACAGAGGTATTAGAGGTTCGATTTGATTTACTTAGTTAGGTTAACAATAGTGAGTGGGTAACAGTTTGAAACACCGAAGGCGTGTTATAATCCGAAGAGTTTAACTTAAACTTTAATTATAGTGACAGTGGGGAAAACATCAGATAGTAGTAACAGAGTAAACTACAGAAGAATAACCTTTAAGAATTATCAAAAAAGGGTCCCCCAGGATTGACAGTGTGAGCAGAGTTAAATCATTTAGGATTGTGTATAGTAGTTGTAAATACAGTAGCTTTCCATATTAACCGAGTTATTTTTATTTTCCTCCTCAATTTTAGGATGTGTTCACTTATTTAAAAGCCTTACCTCGTTTCCCTACACCACAAACACGAAAACCTACTCTAGAAAGGAAAGCTCTCAAGAACCTAACTTCCCCAAGGTCTCTCCATCCTCCAAGATATTCGATCAAAACACCATAGTTGAGAAAGGAAACGCTATAACTAGAATTCAAAAGGATTGAACTTCAAAAAGGTAATGCTTCTTCTTCCAAATCATTTATAGCTATTAATATATGAGTTATGAGAGAATAGTAAATGGGTTTGATAAAGAGAACCATATGAACTATGGTATGCTTTTGGATTGTTGACTTAAGATTGTTGTAAACATTAAGGAGATGAGAATTGGTGTTAGTTACATCTATTTGGGATTATAGGATCAGTTAGAAGTAGTAGAATAAGAACTTGGTGAAGAAAAGACAAAATATTAATGGTTGTGAGGCTTTACGCCCAAAGGGTGTTTGATAGAATTCCTAAGTGATCAAAACATGAGAATTAGTGCTAATATTATTTCATCTTGATATATATTAACGTAGATTATCGTTGAAGGAGGCGACAAACATTGTGATACACTTAAAAGGGCCAGCGTCAACATATGTGAGGCTAACTCTCTATGTTTGAGAATGTTAATAATTCTCCCTACAATAGGTTTCCTTTACGATGTTACTAATTGCCTCAAAAATATAGTTAAGCCTAGTTCCATGAATATTTGCAGAACTTCTATTCTCTAGATTCCTAACTCGTTCATGACTTTCATTCTGAATGTTTGTGAGCTTAGCGCGTATTCAATATAGACTTTGGTTTGATGTACTCGAGTCTCAGTATAGCTTACTTGGCATGTCATAAATAGTTGAAGTATCAGTGTTCATAATCAGTTCAAGAATACATGTCTTAGTGTGATTAAGTATTTCAGTATCATGTATTGTAGTGTGATTCTCATTTCATGATTTTAAAATCAAGAATGTTGAACACCTGTATTTGGGCCTGTGGCCGCAGATATTTCTTTATGCATCTTTGAGTCTGAGGCCGCAGTTTATGCTTATGAATATTTGGGCCTAATGCCGCAATTATGTATACGTAGACTTGGGCCTGAGGCCGCAGTTTGTGCATATATATATTGGGCCTGAGGCCGCAGTTTAATATTTAGATAAATAGGATGTTCATCATTCAGAAGAAGGAGTATTCATATCGTTACTTGCTTTGTTCAGTTCAGTTATTAGTTATCATTTCAGTTATCTGTTATCAGTTATTATATCAGTTATTAGTTATCGGTTATAATTTAAGTTATTAGTTATCAGTTATAATTTTAGCTTAAGTTTCAATAGTTATCATTTCAATTATCAATTATTAATTCTCAGTTATCAACTTAGTTTCAGTTTCAGCATTTATAATCATTTCTTTCAGTTGCTTTACATACCAGTTCAATTCAAATGTACTGCCGTCCCTTTTGCCCGAGACCTGCATCTCCCGATGCAGGTAATAATTTACAGGTTGATGATTCAGAGCTCTAGGATTCTCTTACCATCTATTTGGTGATCCTCAGTTCTCGTGGCATTATGATTACCTTACAGTCTTCAGTAATTTCAGACACTCAGTGTTTTCAGTACTTCATTAGAGGCTTCATAGACTAGAAAAACAGTTAGACAGAGTCTCGAGTTTTTCATGTTAAGCAATGTTGACTACAATTATTTTTAGACTTGTATTAGTTTTCCAAAATTTGATTTATATCATTCAGAGTTTTAGTATATCAGCATGTGTTATTTTATCTTCCGCATTCAGTATGTTATGATATCACATGTTGATTCAGCCAGCCAGTTTGTTTGCTCGGTCACATGTAGTCAGGCACCGAGTGTCGTGTTACGTCCAAGACCAGGTTTGGGGCGTGACAAAGCATCGTATCAGAGCACTAGGTTTAAGTATTATAGAGAGTCTATGAAGATGTGTCCAGTGGAGTTTCCTTTATATGTGTGTGTCGGCCGCACATGTAAATGGTTAACTACTAAGACATTTAGAATTATCTCACTTCTTTCTACTCTAAATCGTGCCATGAAACTTAGAGCAATGGGTAACCTTCTATTCCTATCAAATTCAAGATGTACCGAATGCATAAGCGACGTGCAGGGAAAACCCAAGTCCTTCAGAGGTTGTTGTAAGTGGAATGCAATAGATAGTAGTACATATTAGAGCGTGACTTTATCAAAAGGTACAAAATCAGTTATCATGTTTTATGGTAATCAATTTACCATAGTTACCAATTATACAGTCTTTTAGTTAGCAAGTTTATGGTTATTCAGTATGCCCATTATCAGTTATTCAGTTACCAGATGTCCAATTTTCAGTATATCCAAATTTTGGTGACAGTGATTATTGCGAAAGTTTTTAACGTTTGAGGTCCAGATTAAGACCCAAGACTCACTGGATGGTGCTGAAAGTGATTTATCAAATGATGGTATATTCTGACCAATATGTTTGTGCATAGTAATGTATTCGTATGTGTTTTACCTCCCAGCACAACTTCATTTAGTTCTTGGAAATAGAGCCACATGTTGGAGAATGATAGTTCAGATGTCAGAGCGCATAGTGTACATGTTAAGAATTTAATCGCAACGGACATAGAATTGATCAATATAGTCTTGGACATACTAGAGCCTAAGGGTAAAATAAATAGGAGTCAGAAACATTTGTTATTACCAAGGATGTGTTTGGATATACTCTCTAAGTGTGATCCATGGACATAGTTTTTTTTATAAAAAGGGATAGTATGTCAACGTAGAATAGGGTCGAGTGGTAAGGAAAGTTAGGAATAACCTTATGCTTCACTTTAGTTATTCAAAGAAGAACAAGAAAACATGATTTAAAACAATAGTAAGTATCTTGAGTAGATACAATGAATTAGCAATTCCAACAGAGCTATTAGAGGTGCGATTAGATTTACTTAGTTAGGTTAACACTAGTGAGTGGGTAACAGTTTGAAACACCGAAGGAGTGTTATAATCCGAAGAGTTTAACTTAAACTTGAATTACAGTGACAGTGGGGAAAACATCACATAGTAGTAAGAGAATAAACTACAGAAGAATAACCTTTAAGAAATATCAAAAAAGGGTCCCCCAGGATTGACAGTGTGAGCAGAGTTAAATCATTTAGGATTGTGTATGGTAGTTGTAAATACAGTAGCTTTCCGTTTATGTAAATAATTTAGTTTCTCCTAGTAAGAAAGATTTATCAGAAGTAATTCAGAAAATGAGTCGTCATTGACGTAAAGTGCAAAGAATTGCAGAAGATAGGGAAAGTTATTTTGATCCCAACAAAAGAGAAGGATTTGCAAGTATAATACCTTTAGTCTAAGGGGGGAGATGTGAAAATTGTCAGTAAGTATAGTTGGAGATTTGAAACCCACATAGTGAGCTTGGGATATAAAAACTATTAAACTTGCCCAGTTAAGTGTCACGTGGGTAGTGCCATTGAACGAGACTCTATAATTCCGAGTAATGGTCAGAGACTTTGCTCACAACAATACTATAAGTGTTTTTAGGAAGTACCTCAAGAAGATAATCAATTATGGATAGTATAGCGCATGATTGAGGCAAACAAGAGAACTCTGGTGAAAGACATCCACCCCTTAGCCAATGTAGGAATTCGGCTTTCGGACACCAAAGATAGTAGAGTTGTTGTCCAAAACAGGACTTACTCCTCCTTAGTAGCCGAAGTGAAGGCGAAATGGTTTGATGATCCCTACTTGTTGTAGCTGAAAGAGGGAAATCACATGCATTAGACGATGACTTTTGAACAAGGGGGAGATGATGCTACCTTGAGGTACCGAGATAGATTGTGTGTTCGAACCATAGATGGACTTAGCGAGGGAGTAACGTGTTAGAAGCCCATAATTCCAGGTATTCTATCCACCTAGGCTTCCCAAAGATGTATCATGATCTTAAGGAGATCTTATTGGTGGAACGACATGAAAAACAATGTCACAAACTTTGTGGCCTAGTGTCCAAATTGTCACGAGGTGAAAATCAAGAAGCACAAATCCTAGCATTTTACCATAGAATATACATATCCTTTAGTGAAGATAGTAAATATGGACCTCATAATAGGATTATCTCGCTTATTTGAAAATCATGATTTGTAAGGGCGAAGGTGTAGATCGCCAATTGGTTGGTTCGAAATTGGCGAAGCAAAGTTATTGGGACCATATTTGGTCAATTAGTCTATGGAGAAAGTCAAATTGATTCAAGAGCATTTTAAGACAACTAAGAGTCGCCAAAGGTCCTATTTGGACGTGTAGCATAGTGACCTAAAGTTTCAAGTTGAATATAAGGTGTTTCTAAAAGTTTCACCTATGAAAGGTTTTATAAGATTCGGGAAGAAAGGAAATCTCAGTCTCAGACACATCGGGTTGTATAGGATCCTATGAAGGGTCGGGCAAGTAGCTTATGAGTTAGAATTGCCACAAGAATTGGCGGATGTACACCTAGTATTTCACGTGTCATGTTATAACATTCAAGTTTCTAGTAATCAGATCTCATGTTAGAACACTCATGCTAGTTCAATACTTAGATACTCGTGTTAGTCTAGTACTCAGATACTCATGTCAGCTTAGTACTCAGATACTGATGTCACTTTAGTGATCAGATATTCACGTCAGTCCAATACTCAAATATTCGTGCCAGATCAGTATTCATATATCCACGTTAGTCCAAAATGCGCATATCCATAACGGCCAAGTATTCATGTATATATTTCATGTTTTACGCATTATGGTGCCCTATGAAGCTAGCGTTATGATATGTTAGTTGGCAGGTGTTTTGGAGAAATATCAAAGGTAGCTATCCTTTCCATTCAGAACTTTTATTATAATCTCCATGTCGTTCAGTATCCAATCAGCTTAGTGTTAAGTCAGTTCAGCAATCATTCAAATCAGTATCTATTTAGTTAAATTGCCCACAAACCACGTTTTTGTTTCAATATCTTGATTCTAGTCGGTTGGTTCATTATTAACTAAAAGAATAACATGACTGCTCAAAGCATTTAACACCCCATAAATCTAGATTAGTTGTGGATGTATAAAATGAGTATTAATGCAACCTTCTTGACATGTGAAGTCCTAACAGGATGACTATGGGTGGAAACAATTGTTTTAAGAACAAGAGCAAGAGTGAGGTCTATTAAATTAAATAGAATCGACTAAATTTATGGGATGTACGTATTATAGCCTAGTCAGTGCAAGGTCATAAAAACTCATGGACATAAACAATGCAAGTCCATAAAAACTCAGGGCCACAAATAGTGCAAGGCACTGTTTAGGGCATCATCCTCAATGGCCCATACAATAGTAAGTATCTTGAGTAGATACAATGAATTAGCAATTCCAACAGAGCTATTAGAGGTGCGATTTGATTTACTTAGTTAGGTTAACACTAGTGAGTGGGTAACAGTTTGAAACACCGAAGGCATGTTATAATCCGAAGAGTTTAACTTAAACTTGAATTACAGTGACAGTGGGGAAAACATCAGATAGTAGTAAGAGAGTAAACTACAGAAGAATAACCTTAAGAATTATCAAAAAAGGGTCCCCAGGATTGACAGAGTGAGCAGAGTTAAATCATTTAGGATTGTGCATGGTAGTTGTAAATACAGTAGCTTTCCGTTTATGTAAATAATTTAGTTTCTCCTAGTAAGAAAGATTTATCAGAAGTAATTCAGAAAATGAGTCGCCATTGACGTAAAGTGCAAAGAATTGCAGAAGATAGGGAAAGTTATTTTGATCCCAACAAAAGAGAAGGATTTGCAAGTATAAGACCCTTAGTCTAAGGGGGAAATGTCAGTTGGAGATTTGAAACCCACATAGTGAGCTTGGGATATAAAAACTATTAAACTTGCCTTGTTAAGTGTCACGTGGGTAGTGCCATTGAACGAGTCTCTATAATTCTGAGTAATGGTCAGAGACTTAGCTCACAACTATACTATAAGTGTTTTTAAGAAGTACCTCAAGAAGATAATCAATCATGGATAGTATAGATCATGATTGAGGCAAACAAGAGAACTCTGGTGAAAGACATTCACCCCTTAGCCAAAGTAGGAATTCGGCTTTCGGACACCAAAGATAGTGGAGTTGTTGTCCAAAACAGGACTTACTCCTCCTTAGTAGCCGAAGTGAAGGCGAAATGGTTTCATGATCCCTACTTGTTGTAGCTGAAAGAAGGAAATCACATGCATTAGACAATGACTTTTGAACAAGGGGGAGATGATGCTACCTTGAGGTACCGAGATAGATTGTGTGTTCGAACCATAGATGGACTTAGCGAGGGAGTAACGTGTTAAAAGCCAATAATTCCAGGTATTCTATCCACCTAGGCTTCCCAAAGATGTATCATGATCTTAAGGAGATCTTTTTGGTGGAACGACATGAAAAACAACGTCACAGACTTTGTGGCCTAGTATCCAAATTGTCACGAGGTGAAAATCAAGAAGCACAAATCCTAGCATTTTACCATAGAATATACATATCCTTTAGTGAAGATAGTAAATATGTACCTCATAATAGGATTATCTCGCTTATTTGAAAATCATGATTTGTAAGGGCGAAGGTGTAGATCGCCAATTGGTTGGTTCGAAATTGGCGAAGCACAGTTATTGGGATCATATTTGGTCAATTAGTCTATGGAGAAAGTCCAGTTGATTCAAGAGCATTTTAAGACAACTAAGAGTCGCCAAAGGTTCTATTTGGACATGTAGCATAGAGAACTAAAGTTTCAAGTTGAATATAAGGTGTTTCTAAAAGTTTCACCTATGAATGGTTTTATAAGATTCGGGAAGAAAGGAAATCTCAGTCTCAGACACATCGGGTTGTATAGGATCCTATGAAGGGTCGGGCAAGTAGCTTATGAGTTCGAGTTGCCACAAGAATTAGCGGATGTACACCTAGTATTTCACGTGTCATGTTATAACATTCAAGTTTCTAGTAATCAGATCTCATGTTAGAACACTCATGCTAGTTCAATACTTAGATACTCGTGTTAGTCTAGTACTCAGATACTCATGTTAGCTTAGTACTCAGATACTGATGTCACTTTAGTGATCAGATATTCACATCAGTCCAATACTCAAATATTCGTGCCAGATCAGTATTCATATATCCACGTTAGTCTAAAATGCGCATATCCATAACGGCCAAGTATTCATGTATATATTTCATGTTTTACGCATTATGGTGCCCTATGAAGCTAGCATTATGATCTGTTAGTTGGCAGGTGTTTTGAAGAAATATCAAAGGTAGCTATCCTTTCCATTCAGAACTTTTATTATAATCTCCATGTCGTTCAGTATCCAATCAGCTTAGTGTTAAGTCAGTTCAGCAATCATTCAAATCAGTATCTATTCTGTTAAATTGCCCACAAACCACGTTTTTGGTTCAATATCGTGATTCTAGTCAGTTGGTTCATTTTTAACTAAAAGAATCACATGACTGCTCAAAGGATTTAACACCCCATAAATCTAGATTAGTTGTGGATGTATAAAATGAGTATTAATGCGACCTTCTTGACATGCGAAGTCCTAACAGGATGACTATGGGTGGAAACAATTGTTTTAAGAACAAGAGCAAGAGTGATGTCTATAAAATTAAATAGAATCGACTAAATTTATGGGATGTACGTATTATAGCCTAGTAAGTGCAAGGTCATGAAAACTCACGGACATAAACAATGCAAGTCCATAAAAACTCAGGGCCACAAACAGTGCAAGGCACTGTCTAGGGCATCATCTTCAACGCCCCAGACAATAGTAAGTATCTTGAGTAGATACAATGAATTAGCAATTCCAACAGAGCTATTAGAGGTGCGATTTGATTTACTTAGTTAGGTTAACACTAGTGAGTGGGTAACAGTTTGAAACACTGAAGGCGTTTTATAATCCGAAGAGTTTAACTTAAACTTGAATTACAGTGACAGTGGGGAAAACATCAGATAGTAGTAAGAGAGTAAACTATAGAAGAATAACCTTTAAGAATTATCAAAAAGGGTCCCCCAGGATTGACAGTGTGAGCAGAGTCAAATAATTTAGGATTGTGTATAGTAGTTGTAAATACAGTAGCTTTCCGTTTATGTAAATAATTTAGTTTCTCCTAGTAAGAAAGATTTATCAGAAGTAATTCAGAAAATGAGTCGTCATTGACGTAAAGTGCAAAGAATTGCAGAAGGTAGGGAAAGTTATTTTGATCCCAACAAAAGAGAAGGATTTGCAAGTATAAGACCTTTAGTCTAAGGGGGAGATGTGAAAATTGTCAGTAAGTACAGTTGGAGATTTGAAACCCATATAGTGAGCTTGGGATATAAAAACTATTAAACTTGCCCAGTTAAGTGTCACGTGGGTAGTGCCATTGAACGAAACTCTATAATTCCGAGTAATGGTCAGAGACTTAGCTCACAACAATACTATTAGTGTTTTAGGAAGTAAGTCAAGAAGATAATCAATTATGGATAGTATAGCTCATGATTGTGGCAAACAAGAGAACTCTAGTGAAAGACATTCACCCCTTAGCCAAAGTTGGAATTCGGCTTTCGGACACCAAAGATAGTGGAGTTGTTGTCCAAAACAGGACTTACTCCTCCTTAGTAGCAGAAGTGAAGGCAAAATGGTTTGATGATCCCCACTTGTTGTAGCTGAAAGAGGGAAATCACATGCATTAGACGATGACTTTTGAACAAGGGGGAGATGATGCTACCTTGAGGAACCGAGATAGATTGTGTGTTCGAACCATAGATGGACTTAGCGAGGGAGTAACATGTTAGAAGCCCATAATTCCAGGTATTCTATCCACCTAGGCTTCCCAAAGATGTATCATGATCTTAAGGAGATCTTTTTGGTGGAACGACATGAAAAACAACGTCACAGACTTTGTGGCCTAGTGTCCAAATTGTCAGGAGGTGAAAATCAAGAAGCACAAATCCTAGGATTTTACCATAGAATATACATATCCTTTATTGAAGATAGTAAATATGGACCTCATAATAGGATTATCTCGCTTATTTGAAAATCATGATCTGTAAGGGCGAAGGTGTAGATGGCCAATTGGTTGGTTCGAAATTGGCGAAGAACAGTTATTGGGACCATATTTGGTCAATTAGTCTATGGAGAAAGTCCAGTTGATTCAAGAGCATTTTAATACAACTAAGAGTCGCCGAAGGTCCTATTTGGACGTGTAGCATAGAGACCTAAAGTTTCAAGTTGAATATAACGTGTTTCTAAACGTTTCACCTATGAAAGGTTTTATAAGATTCGGGAAGAAAGGAAATCTCAGTCTCAGACACATCGGGTTGTATAGGATCCTATGAAGGGTCGGGCAAGTAGCTTATGAGTTAGAGTTTCCACAAGAATTGGCGGATGTACACCTAGTATTTCACGTGTCATGTTATAACATTCAAGTTTCTAGTATTCAGATCTCATGTTAGAACACTCATGCTAGTGCAATACTTAGATACTCGTGTTACTCCAGTACTCAGATATTCATGTCAGCTTAGTACTCAGATACTGATGTCACTTTAGTGATCAGATATTCACGTCAGTGCAATACTCAAATATTTGTGCCAGATCAGTATTCATATATCCACGTTAGTCCAAAATGCGCATATCCATAACGGCCAAGTATTTATGTATATATTTCATGTTTTACGCATTATGGTGCCCTATGAAGCTAGCGTTATGATCTGTTAGTTGGCAGGTGTTTTGGAGAAATATCAAAGGTAGCTATCCTTTCCATTCAGAACTTTTATTATAATCTCCATGTCGTTCAGTATCTAATCAGCTTAGTGTTAAGTCAGTTCAGCAATCATTCAAATAAGTATCTATTCTGTTAATTTGCCCACAAACCACGTTTTTGTTTCAATATCTTGATTCTAGTCGGTTGGTTCATTTTTAACTAAAAGAATCACATGACTGCTCAAAGCATTTAACACCCCATATATCTAGATTAGTTGTGGATGTATAAAATGAGTATTAATGCGACCTTCTTGACATATGAAGTCCTAATAGGATGACTATGGGTAGAAACAATTGTTTTAAGAACAAGAGCAAGAGTAAAGTCTATAAAATTAAATAGAATCGACTAAATTTATGGGATGTACGTATTATAGCCTAGTCAGTGCAAGGTCATGAAAACTCACGGACATAAACAATGCAAGTCCATAAAAACTCAGGGCCACAAACAGTGCAAGGCACTGTCTAGGGCATCATCCTCAACGCCCCAGACAATAGTAAGTATCTTGAGTAGATACAATGAATTAAAAATTCCAACCGAGCTATTAGAGGTGCGATTTGATTTACTTAGTTAGGTTAACACTAGTGAGTGGGTAACAGTTTGAAACACCGAAGGCGTGTTGTAATCCGAAGAGTTTAACTTAAACTTGAATTACAGTGACAGTGGGGAAAACATTAGATAGTATTAAGAGAGTAAACTATAGAAGAATAACCTTTAAGACTTATCAAAAAAGGGTCCCCCAGGATAGACAGTGTGAGCAGAGTTAAATAATGTAGGATTGTGTATGGTAGTTGTAAATACAGTAGCTTTCTGTTTATGTAAATAATTTAGTTTCTCCTAGTAAGAAAGATTTATCAGAAGTAATTCAGAAAATGAGTCGTCATTGATGTAAAGTCCAAAGAATTGCAGAAGATAGGGAAAGTTATTTTGATCCCAACAAAAGAGAAGGATTTGCAAGTATAAGACCTTTAGTCTAAGGGGGACATGTGAAAATTGTCAGTAAGTACAGTTGGAGATTTGAAACCCACATAGTGAGCTTGGGATATAAAAACTATTAAACTTGCCCAGCTAAGTGTCACGTGGGTAGTGCCATTGAACGAGACTCTATAATTCCGAGTAATGGCCAGAGACTTAGCTCACAACAATACTATAAGTGTTTTTAGGAAGTACCTCAAGAAGATAATCAATTATGGATAGTATAGCTCATGATTGAGGCAAACAAGAGAACTCTGGTGAAAGACATTCACCACTTAGCCAAAGTAGGAATTCGGCTTTCGGACACCAAAGATAGTGGAGTTGTTGTCCAAAACAGAACTTACTCCTCCTTAGTAGCCGAAGTGAAGGCGAAATGGTTTGATGATCCCTACTTGTTGTAGCTGAAAGAGGGAAATCACATGCATTAGACCATGACTTTTGAACAAGGGGGAGATGATGCTACCTTGAGGTATCGAGATAGATTGTGTATTCGAATCATAGATGGACTTAGCGAGGGAGTAACGTGTTAGAAGCCCATAATTCCAGGTATTCTATCCACCTAGGCTTCCCAAAGATGTATCATGATCTTAAGGAGATCTTATTGGTGGAACGACATGAAAATCAACGTCACTGACTTTGTGGCCTAGTGTCCAAATTGTCTGGAGGTGAAAATCAAGAAGCACAAATCCTAGCATTTTACCATAGAATATACACATCCTTTAGTGAAGATAGTAAATATGGACCTCATAATAGGATTATCTCGCTTATTTGAAAATCATGATTTGTAAGGGCGGAGGTGTAGATCGCCTATTGGTTGGTTCGAAATTGGCGAAGCACAGTTATTGGGACCATATTTGGTCAATTAGTCTATGGAGAAAGTCCAGTTGATTCAAGAGCATTTTAAGACAACTAAGAGTCGCCAAAGGTCCTATATGGACGTGTAGCATAGAGACCTAAAGTTTCACGTTGAATATAACGTGTTTCGAAAAGTTTCACTTATGAAAGGTTTTATAAGATTTGGGAAGAAAGGAAATCTCAGTCTCAGACACATCGGGTTGTATAGGATCCTATGAAGGGTCGGGCAAGTAGCTTATGAGTTAGAGTTGCCACAAGAATTGGCGGATGTACACCTAGTATTTCACGTGTCATGTTATAACATTCAAGTTTCTAGTATTCAGATCTCATGTTAGAACACTCATGCTAGTTCAATACTTAGGTACTCGTGTTAGTCTAGTACTCAGATATTCATGTCAGCTTAGTACTCAGATACCGATGTCACTTTCGTGATCAGATATTCACGTCAGTACAATAATCAAATATTCGTGCCAGATCAGTATTCATATATCCGCGTTAGTCCAAAATGCGCATATCCATAACGGCCAAGTATTCATGTATATATTTCACGTGTTTACGCATTATGGTGCCCTATGAAGCTATCGTTATGATCTGTTAGTTGGCAGGTGTTTTGGAGAAATATCAAAGGTAGCTATCCTTTTCATTCAGAACTTTTATTATAATCTCCATGTTGTTCAGTATCCAATCAGCTCAGTGTTAAGTCAGTTCATCAATCATTCAAATCAATATCTATTCTGTTAAATTGCCCACAAACCACGTTTTTGTTTCAATATCTTGATTCTAGTCGGTTGGTTCATTTTTAACTAAAAGAATCACATGACTGCTCAAAGCATTTAACACCCCATAAATCTATATTAGTTGTGGATGTATAAAATGAGTATTAATGTGACCTTCTAGACATGTGAAGTCCTAACAGGATGACTATGGTTGGAAACAATTGATTTAAGAACAAGAGCAAGAGTAAGGTCTATAAAATTAAATAAAATCGACTAAATTTATGGGATGTACGTATTATAGCCTAGTCAGTGCAAGGTCATGAAAACTCACGGACATAAACAATGCAAGTCCATAAAAACTCAGGGCCACAAACAGTGCAAGGCACTGTCTTGGGCATCATCCTCAACGCCCCTGACAGTGCAAGGCACTGTAATTTTGACGCCTCTAATGGCGCCTTGCATAGTTATTTCGGCGCCCCTGATAATGCCTCGCACAGGCGAGGTCTAACCGAGCTAATTTTATTTTCCTCCTCAATTTTAGGACGTGTTCACTTATTTAAAAGCCTTACCTCGTTCCCTCACACCACAAACACGTAAACCTACTCTAGAAAGGAAAGCTCTCGAGAACCTAACTTCCCCAAGGTCTCTCCACCACACAAATATTAATAACAAGAATGCCCCCATGCCATCACAAATCATCACAAATCAATCCCTGACACAACCCACCTTGTCTCGCCATGCATGCAATAGTAAAGTAAATGCTCGCCTTGTCTCGCTACACATGCATAATAATGTTCCCACCTTGTCTCGCCACATGCGCAACCCTCTCTCCCCCCCTATATATATATATCACTCCTTGTAACACCGCATGTGCAAATATCAATAGTACCAATAGCACGGCAGAAACCTTGTGCAACCCCATAACAACAACTGCACGGCAGAAACCTCGTGCATCACAATAACAACAACAGCACGGCAGAAACCTCGTGCATCACAATAACAACAACCGCATGGCAGAAACCTCGTACATTACCACAATAAGTACAACAACAACAATGACAATAATATAAAGTACGACAAGTAAATCAACTCAAGAACTTTAAATCACAAATAAAATGGTAGAACCAATTTACAAGGAATAACCACAGTAAAGAATGTTAGGCTTAAAGAGAACAGCTCAACAAGGGAAAGCTAATATGTAGCAACGATCCCGCAATATACATTTCAACAACGGGGATGCTAACATGAGTCAAATAATTCCAAATAAAACAAGTCGACTAAGATGTAGGATATCTAACTTCGTTTAAGGTTGAGAAATTACGAAGGATATTCAACAATTCAATTAAGGATAAGCAGCGGAAAGATAATAATAACCTCAATTAAGACTGAATAATTATAGGATAAGATAATAATAATTCCAAATAAAGATAAGCTGTTATGAAAAGATAGCATGACAATAGAAGAGGTACAATCTTCAGTTAAGTCAAATAAGAGTCAACTAGGCAATAAGAGTGAATCCTAAAGCAATTAATTAAAATTAAAGCATGTAGAGGTGAAACTAGTAAATACGAACTTAATCATGTCAAGAACAACTTCATATTCCACTAGTAAATAGGAAGTCAAATATAACCACTTGCTACAAAAATCAACAATACATTATTTTCCTTAATAAGGAGCTCATGGCTCGATCATAATGTGCACAAAAATCTTAACAAAATATCTGGGAGTGAACAACTCAACAAAATAATATTTCACAAATAAATCAGGGTGGCAATCACACCAAATCATCGTATAAAAATAATTTCAACAAACAAGGATCTAGGCATGACAAATAGAGGATTTGATAAGTGCCAATAATTTCCAATTTAGTACATAAGGGCGTCTAAGGATTTTAACCAATGTAATTTTCACATATAAATCAAGTACGTACTCGTCACCTCGCTTACATGGTTTTCAAGTACACAATGTGCACATAAGACTCAATGCCTAAGGGGTATTTCCCCACTCAAGGTTAGGCAAAATACTTACTTTTTTTTTTAAGTTATGCCGATATTCCAAAATCGCTTTCTTGCTTGTATTGACATCCGAACCACTCAAATCTATCCAAATTAATTGTATAACTTCATTAAAATTCATCGGAAACACTTTCGGATACTAAAACGTGGACTTAAAAATTATTCTAAAAATTCAACAAAAGTCAACACGGGGCCCTCCTCTTGGAACCCTACATAATTTTTACGAAGTCCGAACACCCATTCTGATACGAGTTCAACCACACCAATTTTATCGAATTTCAATAACAAATCGTCCTCCAAATCATGAATTTGCATTTTTGAAAAGTTTTTACAAAAATTCCCGTTTCCTCCATTAAACTCGAATTAAACAATGAATATAACCATAGATTCATGAAATATAATTATTTTAGGATATAGAACACTTACCCCAACCAAGATTGTGAAAATTTCCTCCAGAATCGCCCAAATCCGAGCTCTAAAAATCCAAAACGAAAATGGCGAAATAACCATTTTTAGTCCTTAACATTCTGCCCAGTTTCCGCTTCTGCGGACATATTTCCGCATTTGCGGCCTCGCTTTTGTGAGCCAAAATAGCACCTGCGCTGCCTCCGCTTCTACGAGCAGAGTGGCCGCACCTGCGCTTCTTCGCAAAATGTTGCTGCTTCTGTGACTTTCTCCATTAGCCTTGCCCATCTCCCCTTCACTCGCTTTTGCGACTAGGACATCGCAGAAGCGATTGCATCATCTGTCCAGAATTTCCAACGTCTCCAAATGTCCAAAAATCGATTTGTTAACCATCTGAAATCCACCCGAGGCCCTCGGGACCTCAACCAAATATACCAACACGTACCAAAATATAATACGAACTTAGTCGAGGCTTTAATCCACGTCAAACAATGCCAAAATTATGAATCGCACATCGAAACGAATTATGAGTTTTCAAATCTTCCAACTTCTATATTTTGCTCTGAACTGTATCAAATCAATCCGAAATGCCTTTAAATTTTGCGCACAAGTCATAAATGACATAATGGAGCTATTCCAATTTCTGGAATCGAAATACGACCTCGTTATAAAAAATTCAACCTTCGGTCGAACTTTCCAAAAAAAATTTATTTTTCAACTTTTGCCAAAATGCGTTGAATTGTCCTACGGACTTCCAAATCGAAATCCGAATATACGCCTAAGTTCGTAATCACCATACAAAGCTATTGCCATCATCGAAATTTTATTCCGGGGTTGTTTACTCAAAAGTTAAATCTCTGGTCAACTCTTCTTATTTAAGCTTCAAAAATGAGAATTGTTCTTTTAATTTAATTCTGAATCTTCCGAAAATCAAACTCGACCACACCTGCGAGTCATATTACATATTACGAAGCTGATCGAGACCTTTAGTCGCTAAACGGAGCATTAATTCTTAAAATGACAAGTCAGGTCGTTACAATGGCATTTGATATTCGTTTATCATAGTTATTATTAATTGCTTGATTAATTTAGTAAGGTCTTTGATTAAATTATGAAACTTATCATCATGATGGAGGCCATTATAATGAGAGTAAAGTCTCTTACAACTTAATCTAAATTTTTTTCATGATCGTAGGATTATTAATTTGGATATTAGTAAACCGGTTAAATCAATATTTATGTGATCGTCTTTATCGGATAAAGATTAGTTGATCTCATTAACTAAATCACATAAATAGATGATGCATAAATAGATATGATCATTTAACCGATTTATTGGATAATTCCTAATGGTTAGAATTACCAAAAACTATCAATAGGATATTCTCTTGAAGAATGTAATGTAAGAGTTTCCTTTGACCTCATATCATCATAGTAATTGACAAGTTATTTATTGTGTTTTGATACTAGACACCTATGTCCTTAGGGTGATAGTTGAAAGGATATTGGGTATGATTAAATACTTGTAGAATTAGTGATTGATCAAAATTGAATCTATCAACTCTTGGTAATGAGTTTAAGCTCCATGTTGTCATGAATTATAACCGACCAAATTAAGCCCTTGGTCAGGGCCATTGAATGAAAAATTTCAACATAATATTTTTCGTTCAATTTGTTCACTGTTTTCATTGATCAAAGAGTTGATAGTAAAGATCGGTCTCGATGTGGATACGCATAGAGTCTTCGTATTATCGAAGAAAACTCTGAAACGAGGCTCTCTTCATCATGTACGTCTTAGATCCGATCTTGTACATGTAAATAAATTTTAAACACGATAAGTTCTGCCTAGGATTGTTATTGTCTTCCGATGCGTGTTATGAACACCTATATGCAAGAAATCATTTTAAAGATAATTTTTTTCTATTTTGAATGTTTTCCCACAAAGTTTCTTAAATATATTTTTATTTCTAACAATTTTTTTATTTGGTGATTTATACTTGAATTTTATTATTCTGAAAATTTAAAAAAGATTAAAAGTAAAACTTGAGCTGATTTATTAGAAATACTTTATGTTTTCAATTATTGAATGATTTCACTAAGTACTATTAATTTTTCATGATTTTTCCTTTATGAGTTTTTTAATTCTTATATTTTTTGCCTTTGAATTTGAGCATGTTATTACGATATAACTTGATTCTTTATCCTGAAATTACCAATTGAATATCCAAGTGAAATTTTGTTATCACAGGGGTTCCAAAAAAGGATTAGGAAGAGAAAGATCCAATCATAAACTATTGGATATGGGAAAGAGAAAAGAATTGAACTTTTGGTGTTTTTTCTTTATTTTTGTTTTCGAGTCTCTAGGAAACTATTGGATATATATAGTTCAAAAAATATTCTCGATACACTAATTATTGAGGTCTTTTCGACTCATACGTTACCCTTTCATCATCTTCAGTGTTTTTCATAAATTCAGTACTCAAATCACCAGCTTAATTAGGAGAAGGAAATAACGAAGACAACTTTGAAGAAGGGGTAAAACTCAAGTTTTTGACGAGAAATGCAAGGCCTCAATTATAAAGAAGGAACATGTATTTTCTCTCAAATATATGAGAAAATAGTGAGAGAACACGTGTTAATCAGTTGTCACGACCCAAAATCCCAACCCGTTGTGATGGCGCCTCACACTTGCTAGGCAAACAGGATATAACAATAAAGAGTCAAAAATAATCGAAATTTGTAGAAATAGCATAAGTCTGAAATCTCAACATAACCACATACCGCTAATACATGATAAACTCTCTAGAAACTGGTAAATACAGAGTCATGATCTCTACAACGGAATTCAAGTCGGAACATTAAATAACAAAACTGTCTGAACTAAAGCAATAGTACATAAGAAAATACAAGTCAAGACTGGGGGCGAAAATGCAGCTCTACTTCGTCTCTCGATACTCCGCTAAACAAGCAACTCTGCTACTGATAGCTGGTACCAATACCTGGATCTACATAATTAAGTGCATAGTATAGTATGCGTACAACTGATCCAATGTACTAAATAAGCATTGTAACTAACCTCGGCGAGGTAAAATAAGAAATAATTACAAGTAATACCTGATATAACCTGTACAGTTTCATAAATTTAACAAGTATGGAACAAAAATGTGATCAAGTATAAAGCACAAAAGGAACTATCTCTCTATGTGTGTGTGTACGATTACTGTCACGACCCAAAATCACACCTGTCGTGATGGCGCCTATCTTAATACTAGGAAAACCGACAACCTCAATAAATCACGATTTCCTTTAAGTTTGAAAACATAACATTTATATAAAATACAAAAATCTCGCAAATACCGATACAAATACTCCTAAAACCCGGTGTCACTGAGTACATGAGCATCTAAATGATAACAATGTCTGACTGATAAAACACTGTCTGAAAATATAGAACAATACAAAAACTAAAAGGATAGAGAGTCAAAGTCTACGGACATCAAGCAGCTACCTTGATAGTCTCCAACGGATAAAGCTTCGAAAAACTAGCATCCGCCGTGTCCAGAAGTACCTGGATCTGCACACAATGTGCAGGGTGTAGTATGAGTACAACCAACTCAGTAAGTAACAATACTAAATAAAGAGCTGAAGATTGTGACGAGCTTCACAGCTAATTCCAATTAAAGTAATTTCCAACATAAGAAGGTACGCATGGTTTCAAGTTCATCATCTAAATCTTAAACAGTAATTTCATGTCAAATTCAACTAAAACAGAACATAATGTCTTTCAAAAATTTCCAAAACTGTGATATATGACAGCTGAAGTACAAAAATAATGAAATCAATGCATCCTCTTAGAGCCACAGTCACTCAGTCCTCCCATTCACTTCAACCTCACAATCACTCTTCCCTCACAGTCACTCATTCCTCTCAATCACTCAGCGTTCAGCACTAGGTACTCGCACTCAGTAGGTACATGCGCTCACTGGGGGTGTGTACAGACTCCGGAGGGACTCCTTCAGTCCAAGCGCTATAACAAGCCAATCATGGCAAAACTTAATGAAATATGTTGCAGCGTGCAGCCCGATCCCATAAATATCGTCACAATCAGGCCCTCGGCCGCACTCAGTCATCAACCTCAGTCATCAACCTCTCCAATATTTCGGGCTCTAAGAAATCATGATAAGCAGCCCAAACAGTATTGATATGATGCATCAATAATGAGCAATAGAGACTGAGATGTAATATGCACGTAAAATCGTGACTAAGTATGAAACATCAATTTAGCAGATAATTCAACATGTACACGACCTCTATGAGTCCCAACAGTGTCAACACATGGTTTAAACATGATTTATAGATCAATTTCTCTAATACATGGAAAATGTACAGATATCAACAGATTATTCAACTACACAGTTCCATGGAACTGACCGAGTCACAATTCCTATGGTACACGCTCACACGCCCTTCACCTAGCATGTGTGTCACCTCAAAATCGAGAACATAACACAAATACGGGGTTTCATACACTCAGAACCAGATCTAGAACTGTTACCTACCTCAAACCGTGAAATTCTTTATTCTGCAATGCCTTTGCCTCGCTAAATGGCCTCCAAATGCCTTGAATCTAGCAACAAATAATTCTATTCAGTCAATACAAATTATAGGAATTAATTCCATATGAAAATACTAATTTCCCAACAAAAACCCGAAATTTCACCAAAAGGTCGCTCGTGGAGGCCACACCTCAGAACCCGACAAAATTTACAAAATATGAATGCCCATTTAACCACGAGTCCAACCATACAATTTTTTCTAAATTTGGACATCAACTCGACCCTCAAATCTTCTAATTAAACCAAGAGGGTTTTCTAAATATTCCAACTTAATTCACCAATTAATTATTAAAAACAACCATAGATTCGGGTAATTTGACCAATATTGAGTTAAGAACACTTACCCCGTTGTTTTCCTTGAAAATCTGCCTAAAATTGCCTCTTCCCGAGCTCCAATTCGTCAAAATGGAATATGGGACAAAGTCCCATTTTCAGATTTTAAACTTTAAGTTCAGGCATTCCTTCTTCGCGAACGCGACCCTTGCCTCGCATTCGCGAAGCACAAAAATGTGCTGCAAATTTTTCCTTCTTCGCGAATGCCAGCCTTGCCTCACAAATGCAATTCTTCACCGGGCTGCACAATCGTGAACGCGTCCTCTCCATCGCGAACGCAAAGACCAATTTCCCCCAGGACTGCTTTCCCCTTTGCGAACGCGAGGCCTCAATCGCGAATGCGTAGCTTTGCCCCGTGAACCTTCACGAACACGTGCCCTCGATCGCGAATGCGAAGCACAAAATAAGCCAGTCCAAATTTCCCCTTCGCGAACGCATTTGTCCCCTCGCATTCGCGAAGAACAACATCAGTACCAGCAAACCAACAACTGCAACCCATCCAAACTTGGTCCGAAACCACCTCGAAACACTCCCGAGGCCCCCGGGACCTCAACCAAATATACCAACAAGTCCCAAAACATCATACGAACTTAGTCGAAGCCTCCAATCACATCAAATAACGCTAAAAACATGAATCACACCCCAATTCAAGCCTAATGAAACTAGGAAATTCCAACTTCTACATTCGACGCCGAAACTTATCAAATCACATCTGATTGACCTCAAAGTTTGCACACAAGTTATAAATGACATAGCGGAGGTATTCCAATTCTCAGAATCGGATTCCGACCCCGATATCAAAAAGTTAACTCTCTGGTCATACTTTCAAACTTAAATTTCTATCTTAGCCATTTCAAGCCTAATTTAACTACGAACTTTCAAATAATTTTTCGGACACGCTCCTAAGTCCAAAATTAACATACAGAGCTATTGGAAATCATCATAATTCTATTTCGGGGTCGTTTACACATAAGGCGACATCCGATCACTATTTCTACTTAAGCGTTAAACCTTGGAACTAAGTGTTCCAAGGTTTAGCGCAGTATGTGCTTGCTCATGTCCTACGACTTTGGAATATATCCATACGGCTATGAGATCATTCGCCATCGTGAGACTAAGCAAGTAGCCTATGAGGCTGCGTCAAAGGGTATTGGAGGCGCAGATGGATGATTATAGCGAAGAGGCAACACTATTGTGGCTTTTGTCCCCCTTACTTGTACTCTTCCTTTGTGGTTTTTCTGTTTATGATTTTTGTAAAAAAACAAAAAATCAAAAAATAAAATAAAAAGTGTTCCAATTCATTCCAAAACCTCACCGGACCCAAACTAATTACCCCGGCAAGTCACATAACAATTTTAAAGTATAGATTGAGCAGTAAATGGGGGAACAGGGTTGTAATACTCAAAATAATCGACCGGTCATTACAGTCCCCCCTCTTAAACAAACGTTCGTCCTCAAACAGGTTAAGAATCATATCTGGAGCCTCACATCCTTATATTTTTAAAGCTTTTACTGTGTTGAGATAGTTAAGTAGTGGCTTGCCTAGTTCCACGATAGGCGCCATCACGACGGTTGGTTTTTGGGTCGTGACAAATTGGTATTAGAGCTTAGGTTAGATAGGTCTCACGAGTCATGAGTAGGTTTAGTAGAGTCTTGAGGATTGGTACGAAGACGTCTGTACTTATCTTCGAGAGGCCGATGAACCCTTAGGAAATTTCACATTCTTGTATTCTTGTCGTGCGGATTATTGGTTCCTGTAACTAAACTTATTTTATTCTATTCTCTCACAGATGATGAGAACACGTACTACTGGGCACCATGGACAGCCACGTACCACTAGCTAGGGTCGCAAGAGGTCGAGGTCACGGTAAAGGCCGCGGAAGGTGCAGAGGTGCAGCTCGCACAGTAGCTATGACAGCACTTACAGATACACCGGCCTGTGGGACCAGGTCCAGTTGTTGACGAGCCTGTTGGACAAGCTCAGGCACTAGCTATGCCCATTGTGATTCCCGGCCTTGAGCAGGCTTTGGCCTAGATATTGACAGTTTGAACTAGCCTTGCTTAGGTGGTTTTGGCTCAGGATGCACCTCCAACTTCTTAGGTCGGGGGAGGTACTCATACCCCTGTTGCCCATACTCCAGATCAGGTAGTGTTGGGACTTCAAATACCGGGGGCATTACCAACCCAGCCGGCTGTAGCTGCTCAGGCCCAAGTAGTCCCCGTTATGGCAGATGATGAGCAGAGGAGGCTTGAGATATTTGGGAGGCTTCAACCTCCAACATTTAGTGGGGCTGAGTTAGAAGATGCTCAGTGCATTCTGGGTAGGTGCGAGTGGATGCTTCGGACAACGGGTATTCTGGAGACCATTGGACTCTCGTTCACTACTTTTCAGTTTTCTGGGGCTGCTTTCAGATGATGGCAGGCTTATGAGAGGTGCAGGCTAGTCGGTGCGGCACCACTTACATGACCAGAGTTCTCCGTTCTCTTCTTGGAGAAGTTCGTGCCGCAGTGTCACTGAGAGGAGCTGCGTAGAAAGTTTGAGCAGCTTCTTCAAGATTGCATGTCTGTGACACAGTACGATATGGGGTTTTCTGAGTTGGCTCATCACGCAGTTTGGCTAGTTCCTACTAATAGGGAGAGGATTAAGAGGTTCATTGATGGCCTCACATATCAGTTGCGGTTTCTTATTACTAAAGAGAGGGTATCTGGTGCTACTTTTGATGAGGTACTTGACATTGCTTGGAAAATAGAGATGGTCCATAGCTAGGAGCGTGGAGAGAGGGAGGACAAGAGGCCTCGTGGATCAGGTGATTTTAGCATTGTACTTTCAGGGGGTCAGTTATACCGTGGCAGGGGTCGTCCTTACAGGCACGCTCAGACAGGTCGTCCAGTTCACCGTGGTGCATCATCCAGCCATGGTTCATATAGTTATCATCAGGGCTAGTCATCTCTTAGTTCCCTACCAGCTCAGAGTTCATCCCATGCACTATCAGTTCAGGGCTCATCGGCACCGGGTTCTTCTAGCAGGTATTCTGGTACTCGGGGATCCCTCCAATCCTCACCGCCATTCGCAAGGAGGGGTTATTTTCAGTGTGGAGATATGGGTCACCTCAAGAGGTATTGTCTCTGCCTTACGGGAGGTCCATCTCATCCATCTTGGGGTGGAGCTCAGTCAGTTAGGGGTCGTCCTAGAGGGTGAGGCCGATCAGGTGGCGGTCAGGACCGATTCTATGCTATTCCTGCCAGACCATATGTTGTTGCTCTAGACACAGTAATCACAGGTATTGTCTCAGTTTTCCACAGGGAGTCCTTTGTACTATTTGACCCTGATTCCACTTATTCTTATGTATCATCGTATTTCGCTCATCATTTGGATATGCCTCGTGAGTTCTTATTTTCATATGTTCATGTCTCTACGATGGTGAGCAATACTATTACTGTGGACCACATATATCGGTCGTGTGTAGTGACCATTGGGAGTCTGGATACTAGAGTTGATCTCTGATTGCTTAGCATGTTGATTTTGACGTAATCTTGGGGATGGATTGGTTGTCTCCATGTCATGTTGTTCTAGATTATCACGCTAATACTGTGATGTTGGCGATGTCGGGGTTGCCGAGGATTGAGTGGAGAGGTTCTCTATACTATCTTCCCAGTAAGGTGATTTCGTATTTGATGACCCAGCGGATGGTTGGGAAGGGTTGTTTATCTTATTTGGACTTTGTGAGGGATGTTAGTGTTGATGCTCCTACTATTGATTATGTTCCGGTGGTGGGGGACTTTTCGGATGTGTTTCCTACAGACTTGTCGGGCATACCACCCGACAGGGATATTGACTTTGGTATTGACTTGGTGCCGGGTACTCAGCCCATTTCTATTCCATCATATCGCATGGCACCAGCTAAGTTGAAGGAATTGAAGGAGCATCTTCAGGAACTCCTTGATAAGGGGTTTATTAGGCCTAGTGTGTCACCTTGGGGTGCACCGGTGTTGGTTGTGAAGAAGAAGGATGGTACTATGAGAATGTGCATTGATTACAAGCAGTTGAACAAAGTTACAATCAAGAAAAATTATACTTTGCCACGTATTGATGATTTGTTTGACCAAGTTGAGGGAGTGATGGTGTTCTCCAAGATTGATTTGAGGTCTGGATATCACCAGTTGAAGATTCGGGACTCGAATATTCTAAATACAGCATTCAGGACCCATTATGGTCATTATGAGTTTCTTGTGATGTCTTTTGTGCTGACCAACGCCCCAGCAATGTTCATGCATCTGATGAACAGTGCGTTTCAGCCTTATCTTGACTCATTTATCATAGTATTCATTGATGATATCCTGGTGTACTCTCGTAGCTAGGAGGAGCATGCCCAGCATATGAGGGTTGTATTGCAACAACAGTTGAGGGAGGAGAAGATTTATGCCAAGTTCTCCAAGTGTGAGTTTTGGCTCAGCTCAGTGGCATTCTTGGGACACGTGGTGTCCAGTGAGGGTATTCAGGTGGATCCGAAGAAATTACAGGCGGTTTAGAGTTGGACCAGACCGTCCTCAGCTACGGAGATTCAGAGCTTTCTCGGGTTGGTCTGTTATTATCGTCACTTTGTGGAGGGTTTCTCGTCTATTGCATCGCCCTTGACCAAACTGACCTAAAAGGGTGCTCTTTCAGGTGGTCGGATGAGTGTGAGGAGAGCTTTCAGAAGCTCAAGACTGCCTTGACCACAACTCCAGTTCTAGTTTTTCCTTAAGCTTCAGGCTCTTATACAGTGTATTGGAGTTAGCTACCATCATTCATGCATTGATGATTTGGAGGCATTATCTCTACGGTGTGTCTTGTGAGGTGTTTACAGATCATCGGAGTCTCCAGCACTTGTTCAAACAAAAGGATCTAAATTTGAGGTAGCGGAGATGGTTGAAGCTGCTAAAAAACTACGATATCACCATTTTGTATCATCCCGGGAAGGCCAATGTGGTGGTCGATGCCTTGAGTAGAAAGGCGGTGAGTATGGGTAGTCTTGCATTCATTCCCATTGGGGAGAGACCTTTTACAATTTATGTTCAGGCTTTTGCCAACCAGTTCATGAGATTGGATATTTCGGAGCCGGGTAAGGTTTTAGCTTATGTGGTTTCTCGTTGTACTTATATGATTGCATCAGAGAGCGCAAGTATGATGATCACCATTTTCTTGTCCTTAAGGACACGGTTCAGCACGGTGATGCCAGAGATGGGACTATTGGGGATGATGGCGTATGCAGGGTCGGATTTATGTGCCCAATGCGGATAGGCTACGTGAGTTGATTCTTGAGGAGGCCCACAGTTCGCGGTATTCCATTCATCCGGGTGCCGCGAAGATGTATCAGGACTTGAGGCAGCACTGTTGGTGGATAAGAATGAAGAAGGATGTAGTGGGGTTTGTATATCGGTGCCTTAACTGTCAGCATGTGAAGTATGAGCATCAGAGACCGGGTGGATTGCTTCAGAGGTTAGAGATTCCATAGTGGAAGTGGGAGCGGACCACCATGGATTTTGTAGTTGGATGTTATTTGGGTGATTATGGATCGGCTGACCAAGTCCATGCACTTCATTCCAGTTGGTACTACCTATTCTGCGGAGCGGTTTGTTGAGATTTACATCAGAGAGATTGTTCACCTTCACGGGGTACCAGTTTCCATCATTTCAGATAGAGAAAGGCATTTTACATCGCAGTTTTGGAGAGTCATGCAGCAAGAGCTGGGCACTCAGGTTGAGTTGAGCATAACATTTCACCCTCAGACGGACGGATAGTCCGAGCATACTATTCAAATATTGGAGAACATTGATTTTGGGGGTTCTTGGGATCAGTTTCTGTCACTCACGGAGTTTGCCTAGAACAACAGCTACCATCAAGCATTCATATGGCTCTATATGAGGCTTTGTATGGGAGACGGTGTAGATCTCTAGTGGGTTGGTTTGTGATGGGGGAGGCTAGACTACTGGGTACTGACTTGGTTGAGGATGCTTTGGACAAGGTTAAATTGATTTAGGAGCGGCTTTACACGGCGCAGTCCAGACAGAAGAGCTATGTCGATAGAAAGGTCCGTGATGTGTCTTACATTGTTGGGGAGAAGGTTCTACTGAAGATTTCACCCAAGAAGGGTGTTATGAGGTTCAGGAAAAAGGGCAAGTTGAGCCCTCGGTTCTTTAGGCCTTTTGAGGTACTTCAGAGGATTGGGGAGGTGGCTTACAAGCTTGCTTTGCCACTTAGCTTGTCGAGTGTGCATCCAATATTTCATGTTTCTATGATCCGGAAGTAGATAGATGATCCCTCTCAGTTGGATTATGGTTTGACCTATGATGTGGAGTCGGTGACCATTTTGGATCGGCAAGTTCGGATGTTGAGGTCAAAGGATATAGCTTCAGTGAAAGTGCAATGGAGAGGTCAGCCCGTGGAGGAGGTTACATGGGAGACCGAGCGGGAGATGCGAAGTAGATATCCATACCTATTTGAGACTCCATGTATGTTTCTAGACCCTTTCGAGGACGAACTTTTGTTTAAGTGGGGGAGGATGTAAAGACCCGGCCGGTCGTTTCGATAGTTGTTGCCATGTTCCCCCATTTACTGCTCCATTTGTGCTTTATAGCTGTTATATGACTTATTGGGTTAGTTGGTTCGGGTCCGGAGTGAATTTAGAGTGAATTGAGACACTTATTCTCTTAATTGAAAGCTTAAGTTGGAAAAGTCGACCAGATGTCGACTTATGTGCAAACGACCTTGGATTGGAATTTTGATAGTTTTGTTAGATCTATTGGATGATTCTGGACTTAGGAGCTTGTCCGGATTTTTATTTGGCGGTCGGGAGTAGAATTAAGCTTGAAATAGAGAAAGTTAAATTTTTGGGAAGTTTGACCGGGGGGTCACTTTTTGATATCGGGGTCAGATTCCGATTCTGGAAGTTTTAGTAGGTTCGTGGGGTCATTTATGACTTGTGTACAAAATTTGAGGTCAATCGGACGTGATTTAATTGGTGTCGACGTTGCTTGTAGAATTTGGAAATTTTGAAGCTCATTAGGCTTGAATCCGTGTGTAATTCATGTTTTGATGTTGTTGGAGGTGATTTAAATATTTGAATAAGTTCGTATGATGTTTTAAGACGTGTTGGTATGTTTCGTTGAGGTCCCTGGGGCCTCGGATTGATTTCCGGTGATTAACGGGTCAAGATTTGACGTTGTAAGTCTGTTGAAGTTTGGACTCAGCTAGTGTAATCGCACCTGCGGAAGTCTCATCGCAGGTGCATGTCTGCATAAGCAAGAAAAGGGGCCGCATAAGTGGCCAAGGATTCTTTTGTCACAGGCCGCATATGCGGACATGCGCGTGCAGAAGTGGTTTGCCCATGAGCAGATATTGGGAGCAAATGTGAAGAATGGCGCACCTGTGAGGGTTGTTCTGCAGTTGCGGTTGGTGCAGAAGCGGGCTATGGGGCGCACTTGCGAGTCCGCAGAAATGGCCAAGTTGCCGCATGTGCGAAAAGCCTGGGCAGAATGTTTAAAAACAAGGGTTCGCGATTTTTGTCTCATTTCAACATTTTGGACTCGGACATAGGCGATTTTGGAGAAGGTTTTCGAGGGGATTCTTGAGGTAAGTTTCTTGTACTCGGTTTTTATCAATAATTATGTTTCCTGACTGATTTCCCACCTAGATGGTGTGTTTTTTAGGTGTGATTTGGGGGTTTGAGGCTAGGGATTTGGATAGTTAATTTTGGGGATTTGAATGACCAATTGGTGTTGAATTTTTGTAAATTTGGTATGGTTAGACTCGTGAGTAAATGAGCTTTCGCATTTTGTGACTTTTGTCGGATTTTGAGACGTGGGCCCGGGGGCCAGGTTTGGGCCAATTTCGGATTTTGGCTAGAATTTCATATTTGTTTGTGGAATTGATTCCTTTAGCCTATATTGATTGTATTGTACTGCTTGTGGCTAGATTTGGGATGTTTGAAGACCGATTTGAGGGGCAAGGGAATTTTGGAGTAGAGTTTAGCCCGCATTGAGGTAAGTAACACTTTCAAACTTGGTTCTGAGGATTCAAAACCCCAAATTATGTGTTGTGTGATTGGTATTGAGGTGACGCACATGCCAAGTGATGGGTGTGCAGGCGTGCACCATGAGAATTGTGACCTGGTTGACTCTATGGCACTGTATAGTGGTTCTATCTTGTTGATATCTGTGTTTTCATCATGTGATAAAGTAATTGAGTTGTCACTCATGCTAGATATCATGTTTAGGCTTTATGCCGGTACTGTTGGGACCCATAAGGGTCATTTCTTGCGGTTGTCTTATTGATTTCATTATGACGTGCAAATTGATCTAACAAATATCACTCACAATCTGGCTCTCAAATCCCAACTCAGTCATCAATCTCTCAAGTCTCAAGGTCTCACAATCCCGTACTACTCAGTCCAACAATGATAATGTCACGACCCAAAATCCACATGTCGTGATGGCACCAATCTCAATACTAGGCAAGCCTACAACCTCAATAAACCATAATTTCTCTTAAGTTTGAAAACATTATATTTAAATTCAATATACAAATCTCACAAACACTGATATAAGTACACTCCAGAAATCTGGTGTCACTAAGTACATGAGCATCTAAATGATAACAAAGCCTGACTGATTAAAACAATGTCTGAAAATATAGAACAATACAATCACTGAAGGGAAATAGAGTCAAGGTTTGCGGACGCCAAGCAACTACCTTGATAGTCTCCAACATATAAAATTCCGAAAAACTAACAGCCGTCATATCTTGAAGTACCTGGATTTGCATACGAAGTGCAAAGTGTAGTATGAGTACAACCAACTCAATAAGTAACAAGGGTAACCTTTAGGCTGAAAGTAGTGATGAGCTCAATAGGTGCAATCCAGTATAGTACATAAATATATGCATTGCTTTCAAGTTCAACATTTAAACTCAATACAAGAAAAATAGATAAATTCTGCATGATATGAGAATATGACATCTCTATATCTACGTGCCATAATATATGTTGTGTGTGATGTACCACAATGGAAACCTCGTGTGCCCACACTCTCAGAATACTCAATTACTCAGTACTATGTATGGCCAATCCAGCCCACAGAACTCCATCCCAAATATATATATCTAATGACAATCAGTCACTCAGTACTGTACAAAGTCGATCCGCCCCAGGGAACTCCATCCAAAATATAAATAAATAAGGCAACTCCATGCCGAGGGAACTCCATCCCAAATATAAATAAATAAGGAAACTCCATGCCTATGGAACTCCATCCCACAAGGCAACTCCATGCCTATGGAACTCCATCCCAAATATAAATAAAATTACGCCCACTGTGGGGGGGCGCAGACTCCGGAGGGACTCCTTCAGCCCAAGCACTGTAATAAGCCAGATCCAAACATAATTAATAAAATATGTTGTAGCTTGCATCCCAATCCCATAAATATCACTCAAAATCTCCAGTCTCTCGGGCTCTCAATGACATGAAAATCAACCCGACATAATGATATGATGTATCAATGAATGACAACAGAGACTAAGATATGATATGCAAAATGATGGATGTGACTGAGTACAAAATTACAATTTAAACAAAAGATTCAACACCAACACGACCCATGCGGGTCCCAAAATATCGGCACGTAGCCTAAACATGATCTTTAATATGAGTCTCAGCTCAATTTCTCTAACACATGGAGGATATGTGGATAATGACATTTAATAAGTTATGCAACTCCACAGAATCAATTAATTCACAATTTCTAAGGCGCACGCCCACACGCCCATGACCTAGCATGTGCGTCACCTCCAAACAATTCATATAACACGAAATTCAGGGATTCATACCTTCAGAATCAAGTTTAGAAATGTTACCTACCTCAAACCATGCAATTCTTTATTCCAATATGCCCTTGCCCCGCCAATCGGCCTCCGAACGCCTCAAATCTAGTCACAATTAATTCGATTCAGTAAATACAAATTATAGGAATTAATTCCACATGAAAATACTAATTTTTCCAACAAAATCCGAAATCTCCCTAAAATTCCCAGCAGGGCCCACATCTCGGAACCCGAAAAAGGTTACAAAATATGAACGCTCATTCAACCACGTGTCTAACCACACATATTTTACCAAATTCTGACATCAACTCGACCCTTAAATCTTCAATTTAACCTTAAGGGTTTTCACAATTTTTCCAACTTAAAACACCAATTAAATGCTAAAAATAGCAATAAATTCAGGTAATTTGACTTAAGAACACTTACCCCGAGCTCAAAATTGTTAAAAGTGGAAAATCATAACTTAAATATGCTGCCCAGTTGTTTGCTCTACGCGATCGCGGATAACTGTACGCGATCGCGTAGCTTAGTTCCACAGACCTACGCGATCACGGACTTCTCCACGCAATCACGATGAACAAATCGTGTGGCCCCAGCTTCTGCCTCCTATACTCTACGCGAACGCGACACTAACCACCCGTTCGTGAAGCACACCATCCCATAGCTACCTGATCGCATCCCCCCTCTCGCGATCGAGTAGAAGGAAACCAAATAGTGCATCGGAAGAATTCCAGCAAAATTCTAAGTCCTAAAATCAATCCGTTAACCATCTGAAACTCACTCGAGGTTGCCGGGACCTCAATCAAATACACCAACAAGTCCTAAAACATCATACGAACTTAGTCGAAGCCTCAAATCACATCAAATAACGCTAAAAACACGAATCATACCCAAATTCAAGCCTAATGAAAACTAACAAATCACAACTTCTACATTCGATGTCGAAACCTATCAAATCAAGTCCGATTGACCTCAAATTTTACACACGGCTCATAAATGACATAACAGACCTATAAAAAAATTTCAAAATTGGATTCCGACCCCAATATCAAAAAGTCAACTCCCCGGTCAAACGACCAAACTTAAACTTCCTATTTTTCACCATTTCAAGCCTAATTTAACTACGGGCTTTCAAATAATTTTTTGGACACTCTCCTAAGTCCAAAATAACCATACGGAGATATTGGAATCATCAAAACTCTATTCCAGGGTCGTTTACAAATAAGTCAACATCCTGTCAACATTTTCAACTTAAGTTTTCATCCTTGAGATTAAGTGTCTCAATTCATTCCGAAACATCACCGGACTCGAACCAATTACCCTGGCAAGTCACATAACAACTGTAAAGCACAAAATGAGAAGTAAATGGGGGAACAGGTCTGTAATACTCAAAACGACTGGCCGAGTTGTTACATTTTCCCCCTCTTAAACAAATGTTCGTCCTCGAACGGGTTTAGAATAATACCTGGAGCCTCAAATAGGTGTGGATATTTGCTCTGCATCTCCTGCTCAGTATCTCAAGTAGCTTCTCCGATGGGCTGTCCTCTCCACTGTACTTTTACTAAAGCTATTTTCTTTGATCTCAACTTTCGAATTTGCCGGTCCAAAATGGCCACCGGCTCCACATCATAAGTCAAAATACCATCCAACTGAACCGTACTGAAATCCAAAATATGAGACGGATCTCCGACATACTTCCGGAGCATAGATACATGAAACACTGGATGAACACCCGATAAACTAGGTGGCAAAGCAAGTTCATAAGCCACCTCTCCAATCTTCTTAAGTATTTCAAAAGGCCCAATATACCTAGGACTCACTTTTCCCTTCTTCCCTAATTTCATAAAACCCTTCATACGTGAATTTTGGAGTAGTACCTTCTCTCATACCATGTAAACAATATCGTGAATATTCTGGTCGGCATAACTCTTCTGTCTAGACTGCGCCGTACGAAGTCGATCCTGAATCAATTTAACTTTTTCCAAAGCATCCTAGACTAAATCAGTACCTAATATCCTTGCCTCACCCGGCTCAAACTAACCCACTGGAGACCGACATCGTCTCCCATATAAATCCTCATACTGATCCATCTTAATGCTCGATTGGTAGTTGTTATTGTAAGAAAACTCTATAAGTGGCAGAAACATATCCCAAGAACCCCCAAAATCTATAACACAAGCGCGTAGCATATCTTCCAATATCTGAATAGTACGCTCGGACTGTCCGTCCGTCTGAGGGTGAAATGATGTACTCAATTGAACCTGCATGCCCAATTTTCGCTGCACTGCTCTCCAAAACTGTGATGTAAACTGCGTTCCCTGATCTGAAATGATGGACACTAGAACACCGTGTAACGAACAATCTCTCGGATATAAATCTCAGCCAACCACTCCGAAGAATAAGTACTACCAGCTAGAATAAAATGTGCAGACTTGGTCAATAGATCCACAATCACCTAAATAGCATCAAACTTATGTAATGTCTGTGGGAGTCCAACTACAAAGTCCATGGTAATACGCTCCCATTTGCACTTCAGATATTCAAGTCTCTGATGCTCATACTTCACTTGTTGACAATTTAAACACCGGGCTACAAACCCAACTATATCTTTCTTAATTTTTCTCCACCAATAGTGTTGTCTTAAGTCCTGATACATCTTAGCGGCACCGAGATGAATGGAATATCGCAAACTGTGGGCTTCTTCAAGAATCAACTAACGCAATCCATCTACATTTGGCACACAAATCCGACCCTGCATCCTCAACATCCCATCATCTCCAATAGTAACATCTTTGGCATCACCATGCTGAAATGTGTCCTTTAGGACAAGAAAATGGGGATCATCATGCTGGCGCTCTCTGATGCGGTCATATAAGGAAGATCGTGAAACCACACAAGCTAGAACCCGACTGGGCTCTAAAACATCCAATCTCATGAAGCCAAGGACTGAACATCAACTGCAAGAGGCCTCTCACCAATAGGAATGAATGCAAGGTTACCCATACTCACTTCCTTCCTACTCAAGGCATTGGCCACCACATTGTCCTTCACGGGATAATACAGAATAGTAATATCATAATTCTTTAGCAGCTCCAACCATCTCCGCTGCCTCAAATTTTGATCCTTCTATTTGAATAAGTGTTGAGGACTCTGATGATCTGTAAATACCTCACAAGACATACCGTAGAGATAGTACCTCCAGATCTTTAATGCATGAACAATGGTTATCAATTCTAAATCATGAACATAGTAGTTCTTTTCACGTGGCTTCAACTGGCGTGAATCATAAGCAATCACTATACCCTCCTACATTAAGACACAGCCAATAACGATCCGAGAAGCATTATAATATTCTAGACCAAATATGCATTCGAACGAAAAGAATTCTACTCAACAATTCTTTACTCACATTACCAGTAAGCCATGAAACAACTATTGCATTACACATATCCCATTGATGCCCTAAGGTTGGCCCAAATGTGTCCCTTGTGATCGTGCCATCTATAAAACCCAACTTATTCCTTCATAGGAGTGCAACTCTCATCGATCTGTCCCAGAAAGTGTAATTCTCCATACCTCAGGTTGAATGCCAATAGACAGTGAACCAGGAGCATCAGAAGGGTGAATATACAGGGGATGATTATGGTCAATGACCACTGGAGATGGAATAGACGTCCCCAAATATGATATCTCATCAATAGAAATTAAAATTGTCAATTTTACAGAATATAGAACTGTAATTCTGACAAAAAAGCAAAGAATTATGAACAAAATTGAAAATAACGAACACATCTAGGGTTCATTTCAGCTACAAATTAGGATTCAAAATTTTTACTAGAAATGTCGATGAATCTCTCGATCATCTTCAATCTGCGAAGAACAATCCCTAGATCCTATCGACACGAAGCTATGATACCATGACAAAACACATCGAATTATTAATTCTAGAAATAAAGAAGAAGAGAAAAACAGAGGACGAAAATTGTGAGCACATGATAAGCTCAAAACTAATATTCAGAATGAATTGTATTGTATGTAACCAGTTGTACACTCGTACCTTCCACTAATTACTTTAACTAACTTCCTATCAGCTGACTCAACAACTAACTATGGTATATCAACTATGGTACATCAAGGCAAGTAGCTAACTCCTTCACATGGAATAACATATGAACTGGCCTGTTATATATGGATAACATTTTGACCACTTGTGAATTCTATAGAGAACAAGTATTTAATGGTAAGTAGGTAATGCCAACAACACTGAAATCCAATTTACAGAAAATAGGATCATATTTCAATCAAAAGGTCATTTGAACAAAGTGATGTATTAATTACAAATTGCTATTTTAAATTAGAGATGCACATTAATGCAAATACAATCATACTTGCATGGAGAAATATTAGTCTTCATATACAAGACATGATTAAAGAATTTAAAACTAATAAAGTGTCAAGCATCATTAACTAAATCAAAGAAGGGAAAGAATGAAAGGTAACAAAATAACGTATACTAAAAAGATATTAGCAGCATTCGATAAAATGAGTACTCTATGCACTTATTCTGCATTTGAGATTGAAAGCATTAGTAGAAGTCCACTGTTCATGGACAAGAAAGAAAAAATGGGGGGGGGAGGGGTTGAAGAGAAGAGAACTGCCAATCTCGTAGTTTCTCGAAACCAACACAACTGCAATTGGACGTAATTATCACAGAATGCATATTTGGATACCAATTTTTTCTTATCCACTTGTGCAACTTCGATTGAGCATGCCAACCTCAACGTCATCGGTTTATGGTCCGAAATGTCGCTTCCTAGACTCGTTGCTGTTACACGTTGAAATGAACTGTAAAATTTCTCAGTGCAGATTATCCTATCAATTTTGGATAATCTGTGTGGTTATTTGGTATCTCCAAATGTAAAGGGGCTAAAATCTAAATCAAAAATACCGGGGCTATCCATAAAATTGACGAAGTTTCTCATATGCTCTTTTGTATTTGGAGATGTGATGCTTCTCTCTGATGGGAGGGTTAGATTAGCATCCCCACATCATAAGCCATGATGTATCATATAACTTATTACGTGACTTAGGATGTGGTTTCAATTTTAATTGTCCTAAATCTAGACCATATATTGGATCTACATAAACTCCATGAAATTTGACCTTAACCGATGGATATTGGAGCAGCTGAATATTTGCCGATATATATTTGTCAATCCCTCTGAGGTTTTCTTTGTGATATCTAAAAGATTTATCACAGATTATCCTATTTGCCAAAATATATTTGTCCCATAGTAACACCAAGTTTTCATGTTTACGGCTAGTTTTCCATTCGATGTGCGTTTCACATTCTTGTGGTATTACTAAGTGAGATTTGTGCATCTGCAAATACGCTTCTATAGCCTTTTTTTAAAATGTATTTTCCTCATAAAAGTGATTGAAATTCCATGGAACAATTTCCAAGTAATCTTCATTGAAAATGTTCGATGAACTTGAAGCGCTGATTCTGTTATGCTTCTCTCTTTTTTCAAACTCTAGTTCTCTCTCTTTTGTTTTTGTTTTGAATTTGTATAGCGTCTGTAAGAACGAAATGGTTCTTGGTGCATATATATAGAGTTCTTGGTATATATGTGTCCCCTACAACTCTTCTTAATTATTGGTATGTTTCCTATCCTAAAGATAAATCAGAGATGAAAAACTCTGAATTTCCAGTTGTATTATTTAAATTGTTCTTTTTTTTTCTCCTTTCCATAATGATGTAGACTGCTCCTTTCTAAAATAGGAACCAAATAAATTCCACTTCATATGAAGTACATCTTCAGCTTTCTTTGATACTTTGTAGTACTCTAGAACTTTAATGTAAAATATTTGAAATCTTCCTTTGTTCTCTTTACTGTCTTTTTTCAAACTTTATCTACTCAGGTACAATATTAAGAGGGTATTATATTACCACAACCGGTGTTTTCATCTACTTGCAAATCTGCTTACAGCTTTCTGCACAACTCACTTTTGGAAATTGAAAACTTGACTTGAGCCCTCACTATGACACAACCATTCAATATTTCTTCACAAGGCTAAAGATAAATCAGAGTTGGTGAATCCAAACTTTTACCTCTTTTTTCATAAATATATTCAGTAAATGCGTTTCCTATGGTTCTAATGATGGTACTAATATAATGTCTCTTTTCGGCTTCTTGATCCGAGGGTCTTTCGGAAACAATTTCCATATACTCTTCAGAGTAGGGGTAAGGTCTGCGTACACTCTACCCTCCCCTGACCCCACTTGTGAGAACTCACTGGGTTTTTATTATTGTATTCAGTAAATGCATCATGCTGACAAGAGATTTGTTATAATATGGGAACAAAAAAATTCCATTTCAAATACAGCTTTGAAATCTTTCTTTTTTTCTTTCTTCTATTCTCAGGTACAATATTAAGAGAGTAAGTATTTGGCAGAATACATCTTTAAGAAATCTACTTTATCAAAAACGCTTTCTCTAAAAGAGAACAAATAACTTCCTTCACTTATGAATTGAAAAATTATTTTCTTTTGTGAATAATTTGAATTCTCGCTTTATTTTGTTTGTCTCAATTCTTAATAATGTTAGTGTTCTATTTTTCTTTTCTAACGTATAATATAATGTTTATGGATTAGACAAATTCCAAAAACTTAAAACTTTCAGGCTCAACGTCATATTTTCATGTTCACTTATGTGTGCTTTATTTTTATATGCTTTATTTTCTAAATAATGTACAACCTAAACAAATATTTTTATAAATAAATAGGCAATTGTCAATTTATTATTCTTCATATAAATTTGTAATAGTTATCATTTTCTTTTTTATTGAGTTAGCTAAATAAATTTAACTCATCATTTTCAGCATTTTATATACACATTTGGCTTTAACTTTGTAATGACCCGATCGGTCGTTTTGAGTTCTAGCGCGTCGTTCGGAAGTTTGAGGCCATGAGCAGATTTACTTCAGGTATTATGACTTGTACGCGTGATCGGGATTGAATTTCGGGATGTTCAAAGTTGAATCGGAAAGAAAATTCTCATTTCGAAAGTTTCAAGATGGAAGAATTGACTAAGATTGGATTTTAGGGTAAACGATCTCGAAATCAGAATTTGAAAGTTCCAGTAGGTTCGTATGATGATTTCGGACCTGAGCGTATATTCAGATCGAGTTTCAGATGCCCCAAGAGCGTTTAGGCACCTATTATGGAAGTTAGTATTTTGGAAGAATTTCATTAATTTGAGTTGAGTGCTTTTCAATGTTATCAATGTCCATTTGGGATTCCGAGTCTGGGAGCGCATCCGAAAGTGGATTTGGAGGTCCATAGGTCATTTCGAGGTCATTTGGTGAAGTTATAGTAGGTCTGTAATATAAATGTGACTTGTGTGCAAAATTTGAGGTCAATCAGGCGTGTTTTAATAGGTTTCGGCATCGAAGGTAGAAGTTAAAATTTTAAAGTTCATAAATCTTGAATTGAGTTGCCATCCATTATTTTGATATTATTTGATATGATCTGAAGGCTCGACTAAGTTCGTAATGTGTTTTGAAACATATTGGCATAATTGGTTGAAGTCCTGAGGGCCTTAGTTGTGTCTTGGATCGTGTTCGAACGGATATTGGACTCTAAGGAATTGCTGGTTTCTGGGCATCTGGTTTCCTCTTCCGCGATCGCGAAGAAAGGGCCGCGATCGCAAAAGGTTAAGTGGACTGGTGGGATTTTTACTCTACGCGATCGCGTATAATTGTTTGCATTCACGGAGTGGTCGAGCGAGAGGTTATTCGCGTTCGCGGAGGGGCTATCGCGAACGTGTTGTGTTAATGGGGCTGGCCCGTTTGGTGAACGTTATTCTATGCAATCGCATAGAGGTGTTCGCGATTCCGAAAGTTGAAGAAGCTGAGCAATACGATCGCGTTCGCGAAAGGGAATCTTTTAGTCAGCTGTTGAGTGGCCTTCGCGATTGCGAGTGGATTTCCGCGATCGCAAAGGGGAAAGACCTGGGCAGTGTTCTTTTAAAATCGAGGTTTTGGCTCATTTGGACTTCATTTCCTCCCTGGGATCCGGTATTGGAGCTATTTTGGAGCTCTATCTTCATCATCTACATCAAGGTAAGTTATTCTCACCTATTGCAATCTAAATACAAGGTTTATATGCGGATATAGATATGCAAACTAGTAGAGATTTGAGATTTTGAAGGAAGACCTAGAACTTGGTATTTTGTACTTTTTCCACCCAATTTGGATATGGAATTGGGAATAAATCATATATTTGAGTTCATAAGGCTATGGGTAATAATTATCTTCGAACAATATCGGAATCCGGGCACGTGGGCCCGAGCTGATTTTTATCGACTTTTCGAGCGGAGTTAGAAATTGTTATAAATTGGATTATAATAAGTATTACAGTATATATTTATGGATTTGCTCATTTATTGACTAGTTTTGGAGCATTGGGCATCAATTTGCGTTGATTGAATGGCTTGGGAGCCGGTTATGGAACTTCGGAGCAAGGTAAGTCTCCTTTCTAACCTTGTAAGAGGGAATTTACCCCATAGTTTAAATAATTCAATACGTGCTCCTATTTGTGGGGGCTACGTACGCACGAGGTGACGAGAGTCTGTGCGTAGCTACTAGTGTGCTTGAGTCCGGGTAGTCTACGACCTAAAAGTATGCTCTACTTGTAATATCTGCAACCTTGTTGTCAATTCAAAATGCTTACATCATATCGAACTTGGTAAATAAAATTTTCTAAAAAACTAAACATCGTTTCTTGACTGTTAAAAGAGCAATTGCCATTTCCTTGGATAATTACCCCTTGATGAATTCTCGATTGACTGTTTGAATATGTTTATCTTTGTGGAACGGGTCGAACGTCTCGGCAAATTAAATAGATAAATCTATGGTTCGCGCCATTCGACCCTCTGGCAGTGCACAGTTTAAATATTTGGTGGATCGGGCTGTACGACCTCGATATGATTTGTGCATGCTTTTATTGCTTGCCTTGAAATTTATAAAATAATGATACTGCCTCCCCGGTCTTAGAAAAATTGATAAATGATGAAATGTGAATACGGAAACCTCTTATTATCAAAGGAATTGTTTACTTGATTCTTGATTTTCTTGAGTTTATTTTCGTTTTTAATAAATCTACGACTAATTATATTATTGATGGTCACAGTAAGTGTCGGAGTCGACCTCTCTTCACTACTTCTTCGAGGTTAGGCGGGATACTTACTAGGTACGCATTGATTTACGTACTCATGCTACACTTGCTGCACATTTTGTGCAGGTACATACATGACTAGTGGCCTTGTGGGCGCAGAGGCGCGGTTATTACGGGGATTTAGGTGAGCTGCATCTTATGTATGACCCGCAGCTAGCAGAGTCTCCTTCAGAGTATTCTAGTTTCTTTCCTATCCAAATTTGTATTCCGGACAGTTATTGTATTTTGTTTTAAACTCCTAAAAAATGCTCATGCACTTGTGACACCGGGTTCTTGGATTATTATGGGATGTTCAGTATTAAAATTGGAAAACATTGTTATTTATTGCGTAAATTCATCTTTTACTAGATATATTGAAGTAAATTTACGATTTCAAAAATAATAAAAATGAGAATTTAAGTAACTATCTAGTGTTGGCTTGCCTGATAGTGGTGTCCGGGGCCATCACGACCTTTAACGGATTTTGGGTCATGACAAACTTTTAATATGTAACTCCCACTCATTTTTCATCCTTCCAGCTTAAAAAGTGCAAGTACTTTGATATTTGAAGCATTAATTCTCTCTGCTCTCCAGGGTAGGGGTAAGGTTTGCGTACACATTACCCTCCTCATAGCGCATTTGTGCGATCCCGTTGGGTTGTTGTTGTTGTAATTCTCCTAGAAGTGCATACTGACACGAGCTCCTTTCTCAAATAGGAACAAAAACAAATTTCTTATCTTATGAAGTACATTTTCCAATTCGAGCTTTAAGTTCATTGATACTTTTTACTTTCTAGTACTAATACTTTAATGCTACAGATGAGACCTTTGTTTTTTTTTCTTTTCATTTTTCTTAGTTTGTTTTTTCTTTATCTTCTCGGGTATAAGTATTAATGTAACGACCCGACTTGCCATTTTACGTATCTATGCCTCTTTCAACTATTTGAAGTCTTGAAAAGTTTCATATGATGTATTATGAGGTGTGTGAATTATCGGTTTTGATTTTCAGGTGTTTCGGGATTAGTTCGGAAAAATAAATTTCATGTTGGAAACTTAAATGAGAAGGGTTGATCGGAGTTTGAATTTTGCTCAAACAACTCTGGAATTGATTTTTGATGATTCCAATAGCTCCGTATGGTTATTTTGGACTTGGGAGCGTGTCTGGAAAATTATTTGGATGTTCGTAGTTAAATTAGGCTTGAAATGGCTAAAATGGAGATTTAAGTTTAGAAGTTTGACCGGGGAGTATTTACCATTATATCATTTATGACTTGTGTGAAAAATTTGAGTTCAATAGAAAACCTCACAATTACAGATTCAAAACACTCCCAAAACTCGGTGTCACTTTGCACATGAGCATCTAAATGATAACAAAGTCTAACTGATAAAACACTGTCTGAACTATATAGTACAATTTAATAACTGAAAGGAAGAGAGTCAAGGTTAGTGAATGCCAAGAAGCTACCTTGATAGTCTCCAACTGATAACACTCTAAGATCTAACAGTATCCGTGTCCGGAAGCACCTGGATCTGCACACGAGATGCAGAGTGTAGTATGAGTACAACAAACTCAATAAGTAACGAGACTAACCTTTGGGCTGAAAGTAGTCACGAGCTTAACAGGTATAGTCCAGTATAGAAATAATAGTACGGAAATGTAGGCATGCTTTCAAGTCAAATAGTTAAATTCAGTACAAGTAAAATTGATCAATACTGCATGATATGAGGAATATGACATCTTAGTGGAAAACCTCGTGTACTCACGATCACTAATTACTCGGTCACTCAGTACTGTATATGGAAAATCCAGCCCAGGGAAATTCCATCTCGTATATATATACATCGACTTACAGTCAGTCACTCAGTACCGTATAAGGCCAATCCAGCCCTGGGGTATTTTATCCCCAAATATAAATGATTCGGACAAGATCTATGTCCAGGGAATTCATCACAATTATAAATAAATAAGGCAAGTCCATGCCATGAGAAATCCATCCCGAATATATAATCATCTACGCTCACTGTGTGTTGGGGGGAGGGGTGTGTTTCAGCTTATATACTCATTAATACGAGTCTCAACTCGTTTCCCTAACACGTGAAGAATATTCGGATAATAACATGATTCTTTAATTTTACAACTCCACATAATTTATTTACGTCATAATTTCTATGGTGCTCTCCCACACGATTGTCACCTAGCATGTGCGTCACCTTCAACAACACATGGGCTCAAACCTCACATATATGTGCACTTATAGCACGTATCTATCACAAATAATTTATACAACTAGTACCTTCACTGAGTTTAAATAAAATAGCCACCTCAACTAAACAAATGATTATATATTCGGGATGGATTTTCTAGGGCATGAACTTTCCTTATTTATTTATAATTGTGATGAATTCCCTGAACATGGATCTTGTCTGAATCATTCATATTTGCGGATAAAAAAACCCCAGGGTTGGATTGGCCTTATACGATACTGAGTGACTGACTGTCAGTCGATGTATATATATACATGATGGAATTTCCCTGGACAGGATTTGTCATATACAATATTGAGTAACCGAGTAATTAGTGATCGTTGGTACATGAGGTTTTCCACTGAGATGTCATATTCCTCATATAATGCAGTATTGATCTATTTTATTTATACTAAGTTTAACTGTTGAACTTGAAAGCGTGCCTACATTTCCGTACTGTTGTTTCTATACTGGACTATACCTGTTGATCTCGTCACTACTTTCAGCCCAAATATTATTCTTGTTACTTATTGAGTTGGTTGTACTCATACTACATTCTGCACCTCGTGTGCAGATCCAGGTGCTTCTGGACATGGAGACTGTTAGATCTCAGAGTGTTATCAGTTGTAGACTATCAAGGTAGCTGCTTGGAGTCCACTGACCTTGACTATCTTCCTTTCAGTTATTGAACTGTTCTATATTGATCAGACAGTGTTTTTATCAGTCAGACTTTGTTATTATTTAGATGCTCACGTACTCAGTGACACCAAGTTTTGGGAGTGTTTTGAATCTGTAATTGTGATGTTTTCTATTGAACTCAAATATTATGTTTTCAATCTTAAAAGATTTTGTATTTTATTGAGGTTGTCGGCTTGCCTAGTATTGAGATAGGCGCCATTACGACGTGCAGATTCTGGGTCGTGACAGTTAAGAGGGTAAAACTTTATCCACAATTGGTGTTTATGGCAAATTTATGAATTACATGTAGTTGCATACAGATTCTCTCACTTATCCATGAAGCTCGCAACATTTGCCCCGACAAACCCCAATTATTTAATTCTGCATCTCTCTCAAATTTGCCTACACCTTGAACTTGTTTCAAAAAATTAGGATCCCGAGTAAAACAATTTTGTTACTCTACAACCATGCATGGATACTTGCTTCCTCTTTTGTGGTATTCTTATTAGTTCTTTAAAAGTGGAATTTGATGGCAATCGGTGTGTGCGATTCATTCGGTCTAGTCTTTGTCATAAGTAAACTTTCGAAGAGAATTACTGAAGTTTCCTTGTATCCTAGACTAGAAAAGCACGTCTTTAAATATCTGATGTATTGTGAAGAAATTAGACGTTTTTGACGTAACACACTTTTTGCGTGCATGCGCTTTTGCTGCTGAATTTTAGTATATTTTATTTAAAAAGTTGTACGCATAAAATCATTTTTTAAAAATATCTATATCACACGTTTGACTTGGGTATTGTTGTGCAATTCCTTCCTGGGATATCTGGGAAGGGCGACATAAGGCAAAGCAACTGACTTCCGTGTGATTACTTTTCGCCAACGGAAGCATCCCTCTACATGCTAGACTAGACTGTCAGTGCCATGCGAGAAAGTCAATGTCACGATCACAATTTGCAGCGAGAGAACTCAATGAAACTTGCTTGTATTAACAGAGAACAATGATTGAAAGAAAGTCAATGCGGTGCCAGGAGGGGAGGAGACACTTATGCAGAGATTTGATTGCTTGTAAAAAACTTCAACGGTTATACCCTCCTTATATATGTCATTAAAATAAAAACTTAAGTTATAGGAGTAGACATAAATAAGCTAGAAAATCATAATGCAAATACAAGAAGCAAATCTACTCTATATTTACATGGAAAGAGACCTAGGCTTATACAAAGGAAAAGTTGGTCCAGTGGCCGGCACTTGTAGGGGCAGCGTCCTTGTCAATAGAATCAGTGCGCAGGACATGAGGACTTGCTGGTTGCGGTCATCTGCTTGTAGGTGCAAGATGCTGGCTAATGCTGCCTGTTGACAGGCGCTTTTGAGTATCGCTTGTTGCTGGGCGCGGACTGCCGGTGGGGCAATATAGGTACATGCGCACTTGTTGCTTGGTGCAGCCAAGACCATGGGAATATCCTCCATGACACTCGGCACCAAGAGGCTTATTAGGGTGCTATGGGGCACAACCAAAGACTCATGGGGCAAGATCGAAAAACAGCCCATGCATGACATCATGAAAGATTGATGAGGTCATAGGTTAAGGAATTGGTTAAAACGGCCCTCACCAATATATTAAGTAGTAAATGACAAATGATTTTATCACTCAATCCCTAGTACATACAAACGAGAAACATCAACTAATAATACAATCAGAGAGAGATCTGGAATTTGGAGGTTCCGGGTACTAACTATTTTGGGCTCGGTTTAACCATATTTTGAACTTTTTCGATTTAGGCTATTCGTGTTTTCTGTTTATATAGACAAACCAATCAAACGAAATAATTTACTCCCTCTGTTCCAGTTTATGTGAACCTATTTCTTTTTTGGTTCGTTCCAAAAAGAATGACCCATTTCTAAATTTAGAAATAATTTAGCTTAAATATCCAATTCCACCCTTAATGAGAAGCTTTTATAACCACACTAATATTCTGGACTCTGTTTTGACTTGTTTAGGACCACAAATTTCAAAAGTCTTCATTTTTTCTTAAACTCCGTGCCCAATCAAACAGGTTCACATAAATTAGAACGGAGGGAATAATAATTATGACAACTTGGAGCAGAGCTCAAAAATTAAATAATACCACTAATATAAATAATAATATGTCATTCATTTATAATTTTCCTCAATGAGTTTTCATATTCTAAAGCTAGCTATCATCTGACTCGAGGATGGATAACTAAAACTAAAACATACTATACATGCATATTTTATATTTTGATATTCAAAGTAAAAATGTATACTAATAGAGACTCATAACTTTTAAACACAAGTAAGAATCAATAAAAAGTGCCACATATATATCTGACAGCAAGACAAGGGTGAAGCCTTGACATCCAAAGGGCGACACAGACAGAGATGGACCCAAGATTTAAAAGACACCAAGATTTAAAAGTCGTGGTGCATTGTAGCCTTTGATGTAAATCTATCACCCGCCGTATAAAGACTACAAGGGTGTGCACCTTGTTGTGAACTATTTGAGTCATGTTTGAGGTTACATAAAGACTAATTCCCTGAATGAACATGATAATTGCTATTTCCGTGATGAAATTGTCGATTTGAGCTATGATAGCACACTTTGCACATGCCTACACTTTAGCATGTCATTTACATCACTCCAAGAGCATGCGATCTGTTATTCATTCATCAATTACATGTATTCTTGTACACTTCCTCCTATGTGATATGATTTGGACTGGATGCCTGCGACCACGCCGGGTGGATTGTGTTGTTATGCATGTGACCACACCGGGTGGATTGTACTATTATGCATGTGACCACACTGGGCGAATTATAATATTGAGCCTCTGACCACGTTGGCTGGTAGCATGTTGAACTGGTCGTGCTTGCGTGTGGATATGGATCCATCCCCCTAGGGTCACTCTCTCATGTGCCTTCTTGATGGTGTGCACGCAGTTCTTCATTTCATCTCTACTTGCAATTTTCGTGGTTAATTACCTGATTCAATGCATATCACCCTTGCATGATGTATCATTTACTAAGCAGACTACTTGAGTAATTGTAACGATCCAACCAGTCATTTTAAGTATCACAACCCCATTTCCCCATTTACTGCTCAATTTATACTTTATAGTTACTATGTAATTTGTCGGGGTAATCGGTTCGGGTCCAGGGAGATTTTGGAATGAATTGGAACACTTAGTTTCATGGTTTAAAGCTTAAGTTTAAATAGTAACCGAATTTTTGCTTACATTTAAATGACCCCGGAATAGAATTTTGATGACTCCAGTAGCTCTGTATGGTGATTTTGGACTTAGGAGCGTGTTTGGAAAATTATTTGGAAGTCCGTAGTTAAATTAGGCTAAAATAGAAATTTAAGTTTGGAAATTTGACCGGAGAGTTAGCTTTTTGATATCGGTAACAGAATCTGATTATGGAAATTAGAATACCTCTGTTATGTCATTTATGACTTGTTTGCAAAATTTGAGGTCAATCGCACTTGATTTGATAGGTTTCAGCGTCGAATATAGAAGTTGGAATTTCCTAGTTTCATTAGGCTTGAATTGGGGTATGATTCGTGTTTTTAATATTATTTGATGTGATTTGAGGCTTCGACTAAGTTCGTATGATGTTTTGGGACTTGTCGGTATATTTAGTTTAGGTCCCCGGGGCCTCGGGTGTGTTTCGAGGTAGTTTCGGACCATGTTTGGCTGGGTTACTGCTACTGGTTTGCTGGTACTGATGTTTTTCTTTGCGAATGCGAAGGGACTCATGCGTTCGCGAAGGGGAAATTAGGACTGGCCCATATTGTTCTTCGCGTTCGCGACCTAGGGCAAGCTTTCACGAATGTGCAGGGGCAAAGCTACGCATTCGCGCAAGTTCAGGGGGCAAAGCTACGTGTTCGCGATTAAGGCCTCGCGTTTGTGAAGGGGAATGTCGGCCTAAGGAAAAATGGTGTTCGCGTTTGTGACGGAGAAGACGTGTTCGCGATTGAGCATCCCGGGGAAGCATCGCATTCGCGAGGCAAGGGTCGCGTTCGCGAAGAAGAAATGCCTAGACAGAAAGTTTAAGTTCTGAAAATCCCATTTTCCATTTTTGACGAATTGGAGCTCAGAAAGAGGCAATATTTGATAAATGTTCAAGGAAAAGAATAGGGTAAGTATTCTTAACTCAATATTTGTCAAATTACACGAATTCATGGTTGTTTTTAACATTTAATTGGTGAATTAAGTTGGAAAATTTAGAAAACCTTGTTGGTTTAATTTGAATATTTGAGGGTCGAGTTGATGTCGGAATTTGGTAAAATTTGTATGGTTAGACTCGTGGTTAAATGGCCGTTCATATTTTGTAACTTTTGTCGGTTTCCAAGACGTGGCCCCCACGAGCGATCTTTGGGTGATATTTCGGATTTTTGGTGGAAAATTAATATTTTCATATGGAATTAATTCCTATAATTTGTATTGACTGAATCGAATAATTTGTGGCTAGATTCGAGGCGTTTGGAGGCCGATTCGCGAGGCAACGACATTGCAGAATAAAGAATTTCACGGTTTGAGGTAAGTAACAGTTCTAGATATGGTTCTGAGGATATGAAACCCTGGATTTTGTGTTATTGATCGGTTATGAGGTGACACACATGCTAGGTGACGGGCGTGTTGGCGTCGACCGTAGGAATTGTGACCTCGGTCAATTCCATGAAACTGTGTAGTTAAATAATCTGTTTGTATCCGTATATTTTCCATGTATTAGATAATTTTTTCTATAAATCATGTTTAAACCATGTGTTGACATTGTTAAGACCCACATATGTCGTGTACGTGTTGAATTATCTGCTAAATTGTTTTTTCATACTCAGTCATGATTTTACTTGCATATTACATCTGAGTCTCTATTGCTCAATATTGATGCATCATATCATTATTGTTTGGGATACTTATCATGATTTCTGAGATCCCGAGAGACTTGAGAGGTTAATGATTGAGTGAGGCTGGTTGCCTGATTGTGAGGATATATTTGGGCTCAGGCTGCATGGCGCAGAATATTTCATTGATTTATACCATGATTGGTACCTACTGAGTGTGAGTCTGCACACACCCCCAGTGAGCGTAGGTACCTACTGAGTGTGAGTGTTATGACCTAAACTCCCTCTGTATAACATCATGACGGCACCTAGTCTCTACGACTAGGTAAGGCTAACAAATTGCAGAAAATAACAAAACAAAAGTAAAACTTGGAAACTAACAACAGTGGATAACTAACTAACTAGTAACAATGCCGCTCGGCATGTACAATAACCAATACTCTATAAATACACAGTCTTTCCAAAATCCTGAACATCTTGAGTCACAAGCTATAGAACGAAAATAGTATCTCTTTACACTTGGGCTGGTTTGGTAGATTTCGGTGTCGTTTGTGGAATTTGAAAGTTTAGAAGTTCTTTAGGCTTGAATTGAGATGTAATTGGTATTTTGATGTTGTTTTGAGTAATTCGAAGGCTCGACTAAGTTTGTATAATATTTTGGGATGTGTTGGTGTGTTTGGTTGAGGTACCGGGGGCCTCGGGTGAGTTTCGGGTCGTTAACGAAACATTTTTGGACTTGGCTTGATAGCTGGAGTCTGGTTGCAGCAGAGTCTGGTTTCCTTATACGCGATCGCAGAGATTTATTCGCGATCACGTAAGCTTATTTGGGGCAGAGGTGAGTTTGTTCTACATGATCGCAGAGTTAGGAACGCGATCACGTATGTGTGCTAAGTTGTTCTTCGCGAACGCGTGGCTAAGGTTGTGTTCGCGTAGAAGGATTTGAGCAGGAGGGGAGGTTTGGCCAATGCTCTATGCGATCGCGTAAAACAAGATGTGATCGCGTAGGTATGAGAGGCAGTGATCCGCAATCACGTGAGTGATTCCGCGATCGCGTGAGGGTAAAAATGTAGGGCAGCGTAGTTGTGCTAAGCAATCGCGAGGAATGTTCCGCGATCGCAATGAAGGATATCAAGGCAGGAAGTATTAATTTAAAAAACGAGGGTTTGAACCCATTTTTGCAGATTTTGAGCTAGAGAGCATGGAATTGGCGATTCATGAAGGGATTTTCATGGAGTTGATTGGGGTAAGTGATTCTTACATGGTTTGGGTTAAATCCCATGATTTAATATTTAATTTTATCACCTAATTTGTGATTTGAGGTGAGAAATTGGGGAAAAAGAGGAAGAACTCTTGAGTTAGGATTTTGAGGTTTTGAATGGAATTTTGTTATCGGATTTGAGTAAATTTGGTATGGTTAGACTCGTGAGTGAATGGGCTTTCGGGTTTTGTGACTTTTTTCGGATTTCGAGACGTGGTACCAGGAGCCGGGTTCGGGCCAATTTCGGATTTTTTGCTATAATTTAGTACTTTTCTTGTGGAATTGATCCCTTTAGCCTATATTGATTGTATTGTTCTACTTGTGGCTAGATTCGGGAAGTTTCGAGACTGATTTGAGAGGCAAAGGCATTTCGGAGTAAAGATGTGCTCGGTTCGAGGTAAGTAGCAGTCTTAAATCTGGTTTTGAGGGTATGAAACGCCGAGAATTAGTATGATGTGAGTATTTGAAGGTGACACACATGCTAGATGACGGGCGTGTGAGCGTGCACCGTGAGGGATTGTGACTTGGTCCGTCCCGTGAGACTGTAAAGTCGAATAGCCATTGTTATTACTTGTTTTTCCTCGTCTTTGAGCAATTGACTGCCTTTAGTGTTAGAAACCATGCTTAGGCCATATGACATCACTGTTGGGACCCGCATCAGTCGTATACTTGTTGAATTGACTGCTAATTATTGTTGTGTACTCAGTCACAGTCTTACTTGTATGTTACATCTCTCTTCCCTCTCAGTTCTTGTTGATACTTGTTGTATTCTCTATTTCGGCTGATTATTATGATATTCTGTGAGCCCGAGGGGATGGAGAGGTTAGTGACTGAGATAGGGCCTGAGTGTCGATCTATGAGCTATATGAGGTTATATGGATCGGGTTGCACACCGCAACGAGCCTTATGGCTATTTATGGACTGTGGATCGGGTTGCATGACGCAACGAGCCTTATGGCTACTTATATGATTGGGTCGGGCTGCACGTCGCAGCGATATAGCGCTTGGGCTGAAAGGAGCCCCAACGGAGTCTGCACAACCCCAGTGAGCGCAGGTACCTATTGAGAGTGTGTATTGAGGGCTGAGAGCCGAGAGTATGAGTTGTTGTGATGAGTTCAGTGACTGCTGCCTTGAGAGGTTGTACTTGTTTTTATTTATCGTTGCACTTAGTTGTTATCTGTTGTTGTGGTGAAATTTTTGGAAGATTCATATCTGTTTTACTTGAGCTCGAACTGATTTGACTTACACACTGGAATTGAAAGCATGTTCACTATTTACTGAAAACTTTAGAAATGAACTGTATTTTTATAGCTCGTCACTGCTTCTCAGTTCCGTATTTAATTTTGTTACTTGCTGAGTTGGTTGTACTCATGCTACACCCAGCACTTCATGTGCAGATCCAGGTGTGTATGGTACTAACAGTTGCTGAGTTCGTGCGCGGGCTGATTATCAGAGACTTATGAGGTAGCTGCAGTCCTTGTTTCTCCTTTATTATTATCTTTTCTCTCTTGTATTGGCATTTGTCACAGACTGTAGTAGACTCTGTTTCTAGATTGGTTGTTAGATGCTCGTGACTTAGTGACACCCTGATGTTGGGCTATTTTCTTTTCCGCACTTATGTTTTAATTGGGTTATACCACCGTTTTATGAAAAACTCCGGTTATTTTTAAAATCTTAATTCATTGTTAAATTTTTAAAAGTGTTTTGGGAAGGTCGACTTGCCTAGTACCACGATAGACGCCGTCACGACGGGTTAGGTTTTGGGTCGTGACATGATTTCAGTACTGGATTTACCGAAAATACTAAAGATGATAAAAGGGTAACGTTTGAGTCGAAAAGACCTCAATAATTAGTGTATCAAGAATATTTTTTGAACTATATTTATCCAATAGTTTCTTGGAGACCTGAAAACCAAAATGAAGAAAAAAGACCAAAAGTTCAATTCTTTTCTCTTTCCCATATGAATAATAAAAATTTAAGAAATATATTATTTCTTCGGGGAACTTTGGTTTTCACTTTTTATGATTGGATGTTTCTCTTCCTAACCTTTTTTTGGAACCCATGTGATAACAAAATTTCACTTGGATAGTCAATTGGTAATTTTAGGATAAAGAATAAAGTGATATCGTAATAACATGCTCAAATTCCAAGGCAAAAAATATAAGAATTAAAAAACTCATAAAGAAAAAATCATAAAAAAATTAATATTACTTAGTGAAATCATTCAATAATTACACTGAAAAGATAAAGTATTTTTAATAAATCAGGTCAAGCTTTACTTTTAATCTTTTTTGAATTTTCAGAATAATAAAATCCAAATATAAATAGCCAAATAAAAAAATTGTTAAAAATTAAAATATATTTAAGAAACTTTGTGGGAAAACATTCAAAATAGAAAACAATTATCTTTAAAATGATTTCTCTTTCGCAAACAAAAACATACTATACATGCATATTTTATATTTTGATATTCAAAGTAAAAATGTATACTAATAGAAACTCATTACTTCTAAACACAAGCAAGAATCAATAAAAAGTGCCACATATATATATCTGACAGCAAGACAAGGGTGAAGCCTTGACATCAAAAGGGCGACACAGACATAGATGGACCCAAGATTTAAAAGTCACCATGATTTAAAAGTCGTGGTGCATTGCCGCCTTTTATGTAAATCTATCACCCGCCGTATAAAGACTACAAGGGTGTGCACCTTGTTGTGAACTATTTGAGTCATGTTTGAGGTTACATAAAGACTAATTCCCTGAATGAACATGATAATTGTTATTTCCGTGATGAAATTGTCGATTTGAGCTATGATAGCACACTTTGCACATGCCTACACTTTAGCATGTCATTTACATCACTCCAAGAGCATGCGATCTGTTATTCATTCATCAATTACATGTATTCTTATACATTTCCTACTATGTGATATGATTTGGACTGCATGCCTGCGACCACGCCGGGCGGATTGTGTTGTTATGCATGTGATCACACCGGGTGGATTGTACTATTATGCATGTGACCACACTGGGCGAATTATGATATTGAGCCTCTGACCACGTTGGCTGGTAGCATGTTGAACTGGCCGTGCTTGCGTATGGATATGGATCCATCCCCCAAGGGTCACTCTCTCATGTGCCTTCTTGATGGTGTGCACGCAGTTCTTAAGGAAAATGAATCAGTGATTTGGTACGAAAATGGAAAGGTTGAGGAAAATTTATCTAGTGTTTGTTTGAATTTTCATTTTATCTCTACTTGCAATTTCCGTGGTTAATTACCCGATTCAATGCATATCACCCTTGCATGATGTATCATTTACTGAGCAGACTACTTGAGTAATTGTAACGATCCAACCAGTCGTTTTAAGTATTACAACCCCATTTCCCCATTTATTGCTCAATTTATACTTTATAGTTACTATGTAATTTGCCGGGGTAATCGGTTCGGGTCCGGGGAGATTTTGGAATGAATTGGAACACTTAGTTTCAAGGTTTAAAGCTTAAGTTAAAATAGTAACCAGATTTCGGCTTACATTTAAATGACCCCGGAATAGAATTTTGATGATTCCAATAGCTCTGTATGGTGATTTTGGACTTAGGAGCATGTATGGAAAATTATTTGGAAGTCCGTAGTAAATTAGGCTAAAATAGAAATTTAAGTTTGTAAATTTGACCGGAGAGTTAACTTTTTGATATCGATATCGGAATCCGATTATGGAAATTAGAATACCTCCGTTATGTCATTTATGACTTGTTTGCAAAATTTGAGGTTAATCGGACTTGATTTGATAGGTTTCAGCGTCGAATATAGAAGTTGGAATTTACTAGTTTCATTAGACTTGAATTGCATATGATTCGTGTTTTAAATATTATTTGATGTGATTTGAGGCTGCAACTAAGTTTGTATGATGTTTTGGGACTTGTTGGTACATTTAGTTCAGGTCCCCGGGGACTCGGGTGTATTTCAAGGTGGTTTCGGACCATGTTTGGCTGGGTTACTGCTACTGGTTTGATGTTACTGATGTTTTTCTTCGCGAACGCGAAGGGACTCACGCGTTCGCGAAGGGGAAATTTGGACTGGCCCATATTGTTCTTCGCGTTCGCGACCGAGGGCACGCTTTCACGAATGTTCAAGGGCAAAGCTACGCATTCGCGCAAGTTCAGGGGGCAAAGCTACGTGTTCGCGATTAAGACCTCGCATTTGTGAAGGTGAAAGTCGGCCTAGGGGAAATTGGTGTTCGCGTTCGTGATGGAGAAGATGCGTTCGCGATTGAGCATCCCGGGGAAGCATCGCATTCGCGAGGCAAGGGTCGCGTTCGCGAAGAAGGAATGCCTGGACAGAAAGTTTAAGTTCTGAAAATCCCATTTTCCATTTTTGTCGAATTGGACCTCGGAAAGAGGCAATTTTCGATAAATGTTCAAGGAAAAGAACAGGGTAAGTGTTCTTAACTCAATATTTGTCAAATTACACAAATACATGGTTGTTTTTAACATTTAATTGGTGAATTAAGTTGGAAAATTTTAAAAACCTTCTTGGTTTAATTTGAATATTTGAGGGTCGAGTTGATGTCGGATTTTGGTAAAATCTGTATGGTTAGACTCGTGGTTGAATGGGCGTTCATATTTTGTAACTTTTGTCGGGTTCCGAGATGTGGCCCCCACCAGAGATCTTTGTGTGATATTTCGGATTTTTGTTGGAAAATTAATATTTTCATATGGAATTAATTCCTATAATTTGTATTGACTTAATCGAATTATTTGTGGCTAGATTCGAGGCTTTTGGAGGCCGATTCACGAGGCAACGACATTGCATAATAAAGAATTTCTCGATTTGAGGTAAGTAACAGTTCTAGATCTAGTTCTGAGGGTATGAAACCCTGGATTTTGTGTTATTGATCGGTTATTAGGTGACGCACATGCTAGGTGAAAGGCGTGTTGGCGTCGACCGTAGGAATTGTGACCTCTGTCAATTCCATGGAATTGTGTAGTTGAATAATCTATTTGTATCCGCATATTTTCCACGTATTAGAAAAATTGATCTATAAATCATGTTTAAACCATGTGTTGACACTGTTAAGACCCACAGATGTCGTGTACATGTTGAATTATCTGCTAAATTGTTGTTTCATACTCAGTCATGATTTTACTTGCATATTACATCTGAGTCTCTATTGCTCAATATTGATGCATCATATCATTATTGTTTGGGCTACTTATCATGATTTCTGAGATCCCGAGAGACTGGAGAGGTTAATGATTGAGTGAGGCCGATGGCCTGATTGTGAGGATATTTATGGGCTCAGGCTGCATGTCGCAGCATATTTCATTGATTTATACCATGATTGGCTTGTTATAGCGCTTGGGTTGAAGGAGCCCCTCCGGAGTCTACACACACCCCCAATGAGCGTAGGTACCTACTGAGTGTGAGTGTTATGACCCAAACTCCCTCTATATAACGTCGTGACGGCACCTAGTCTATACGACTAGGTAAGGCTAACAAATTGCGGAAAATAACAAAATGAAAGTAAAACTTGGCAACTAACAATAGTGGATAACTAAATAACTAGTAACAATGCCGCTCAGCATGTACAATAACTAATACTTTATAAATACACAGTCTATCCAAAATCCGGAACATCATGAGTCACAAGCTACAGAACGGAAATAGTATCTCTTTACACCAGAGTCTAATAAAAAGAAATACAGAAAATGTTTGACATGGAGGAGAATAGAGGGGGACTCTGAGGTTTGTGGACGTGACAGATATACCTTGAAGTCTCCAAAGCAGTCTCAACTCACTAGTAATGCGGCTGATAACGAGCACCTGAATCCGCACACAAAACATGTGTAGAAGAGTAGCATGAGTAAACCACAATTGGTACCAAGTAAGTGCCAAGCCTAACCTCGGTCGAGTAGTGACGAGGTCAAGTCAGGTCCACTGGTATATAATAAATAATGCAGGAGAATATAATAGTATAATAAGAGACTGGAATTCAACAAAGGAAAATACAATGAAATTACAGTACAACACGCAGAAATAAACAACAGGGGATTTCCTGAGATACCATATCGTAGTCCCAAAAGTAAATATGTAGGGTGAACTCCCGAGGTACCGCCTCATAGTCTCAAAAGTAAATGTGCAGGGAAAACTCCCGAGCTACTGCCTCGTAGTCTCAAAAGTAAATGTGTAGGGGGATCTCCCGGGACACCGTCCCGTAGTCCCAAAAGTAAATATGCAGGGAGAACTCCCGAGAAATAGCGTCGTAGTCTCAAAAGTAAATATGCAGGGAGAATTCCTAAGGTACCGCCTCGTAGTCTCAAAAGTAAACACACAGCTCAAACCGATAAGTACAACAATTAACAACAAGATTTCTACAGTTATACTGATAAAGAACAAGGAAAAGCAGGAAATCAATTAGGCATGCTTCACAAAGTTCAAATAAGCAATTAAAGCACGTAGACATGCGATATTAGACTAAAAAGGATAGCTACACATATTGGAATAGCTCAATAAAGAATGAAAACAAACTAATACTCATTTAAACGGTATAACTCAAATTAAAGGAAAATCATATTACGACTCAGTAAAATAAATCGGGTTTTGACAACAAATAGACCGTGTACGTACTCGTCACCTCACGTACACGGTGCTCACATATCACAACAGTACCAAATCCTAAAGGGACTTCCCCCACACAAGGTTAGGCAATCCACTTATCTCAAACAAAGCTCAATCAATCGGTAACAATGCCTTTTCCACGAATATCCGACTCTGAATGGCCCAAATCTAGCCAGAATCAATTACATTCCATAAATACAACTATAAGAAACTAATCTAATTAATGAAATCAAAGATAAAGTAAGAAATTAGATAATCATCCCAAAAAGTCGACTCGGGCGCACATCTCGGAATCGGGTAAAAGTCACAAAATATGACCACCGATTCACTCACGGGTTCACCCATACCAAAATTATCCAAATTCGATGTCAAAATCCCAATCAAAACCCAAAACCTTAGTTGACAAACTTCTTACCATATTTTCCAAATTTTCCACCCAAATCCGAAATTAAAAGATGAAATTAGTGATAGATTAGTGGGATATAACCAAAATCAAGTGAAGAATCATTAGCCAATTGATGTCTCTGAAAATCCCTCAAAATCTCGTCCAAATCCGAGCTCCCAAACTCAAGTTTTGATAAAAATGGCCAAACCCTCATTTTTGAAATTTATATTCTGCCTTGGTGAATCCTTCTTCGCGAACGCGGCCACACCCTCACGTTTGCGCATAACAAAATTTGACTGACCCAAAATTCCTCCTTCACGAATGCGAGAGACCTCTCGCGAATGCGTACCTTTCACTTCCTGATGCTTATCGAACGCGACACCCACTATGCGAACGCGTAGAACAAATCCTTGGGGTTCCCAGCTGCTCCACTTCCTCTACGCGAACGCGATGTCTTTCTCACATTCATGATGCACTGATCCTCAAACCTTCACGAACGCATCCCCATCTTCGCGAATGCAAAGAAAAAATCCAGCTGGCCTCTCAAATGCCTTACGCGATCGCGAGACCTCTCTCACGAATGCAATGAAGAAAAGTCAGCAACAAAAATATCAGAAAATTTGATTTCTTTCACAAGTCCAAAATGATTCGTTAGCATCCAAAACTCACCCGAGGTCCCTGGGACCTCAACCAAGCATACCTACCATTCCTAAAGAACCATACTAACTTATTCGAGTCCTTAAAACACCTCAAACAAGAACAAAAACACGAATCACCCCCCAATCTAAACTTAATGAACTTGAAACTTCAAATTTCCACAACAGATGTAGGAACCTATCAAACCACATCCGATTGACCTCAAATTTTACACACAAGTCATATTCATCATTATGAACCTACTCCAACCTCCAGAATCGGATTCCGACCCTGATATCAAAAAGCCTAGTACCAGTCAAAAATCTCCAAAAGTTTGACTTTCGCCAATTCAAGCCTAAATCTTCTACTGACCTCCAAAACACTATCCGGATACGCCCCTAAGATCAAAATCACCCAATGGAGCTAACAAAACTGACGAAACTCCATCCCGGAGTCGTCTTCACACAGTTCCAACTACGGTCAAAATCCTAAGGCTTAAGATTCCGTTTAGGGACTAAGTGTCCCAAAACACTCCGAAACCAAAAACCAAACCTCCCGGCAAGTCACATAAGTAGAAAAAGATACGGGAAAAGCAGTAAATAGGGGATCAGGACTAATAAACTCAAAATGACTGGTCGAGTCATTACAACGAGTGACGAGTGCTGAGCATTGAGTGATTGAGAGGAATGAGTGACTGTGAGGGAAGAGTGATTGTGAGGTTGAAGTAAATGGGAGGACTGCGTGACTTTGCTGTGAGAGGATGCATTGATTTCATTATTATTGTACTTCAGCTATCATATATCACTATTTTGGAAATTTCTGAAAGACATTATCTTCTGTTTCATTTGAACTTGACATGAAATTACTGTTTGAGTTTCATATGATGAACTTGAAAGCATGCCTACCTTCTTATGTTAGAAATTACTATAATTGGACTTAGCTGTGAAGCTCGTCACTATCTACAACTCTTTATTTTGTATTGTTACTTACTGAGTTGGTTGTACTCATACTACATCATGCACCTTGTGTGCAGATCCAGGTACTTCCGGACACGACGATTGCTAGTTTTTCGAAGCTTTATCCATTGTAGACTATCGAGGTAGCTGTTTGATGTTTGCAGACCTTGACTCTCTTTCCTTTTAGTTTTTGTACTGCTCTATATTTTCAGACAGTGTTTTATGATTCAGACATTGTTATCATTTAGATGCTCATGTACACAGTGACACCGGGTTTTGGGAGTGTTTGTATCAGTATTTGTGAGATTTTTGTATTGTATTTAAATATTATTTTGTCAAACTTAAAAGAAATCGTGATTTATTGAGGTTGTCGGCTTGCCTAGTATTAAGATAGGCACCATCATGACATGTGTGATTTTGGGTCGTGACAGTAATCGTACATACACACACATAGAGAGATAATTCCTTTTGTGCTTTATACATGATCACATCTTTGTTCCATACTTGTTAAATTTATGAAGCTGTATAGTTTATAGTAGGTATTACATGTAATTCTTTTTTTTTTACCTCACCGAGGTTAGTTACGATGCTTATTGAGTACATTGGGTCAGTTGTACTCATACTATACTATGCACTAAATTGTGTAGATTCAGGTGTTGGAACCAGCTATCAGTAGCAGAGTTGCTTGTTTAGCGGAGTATCGAGAGACGAAGTAGAGCTGCATTTTCGCCCACAGTCTTGACTTGTCTTTCCTTATGTACTGTTGCTTTAGTTCAGACAGTATTGTTATTTAATTTTCAGACTTGCCTTCCGTTGTAGAGCTCATGACTCTGTATTTACCAGTTTCTAGAGAGTTTATCATGTATTAGCGGTATCTGGTTATGTTGAAATTTCAGACTTATGCTATTTCTACAAATTTCCATTATTTTTTATTCTTTATTATTATATCTGGTTTGCCTAGCAAGTGTGAGGCGCCATCACGACGGGTTTGGATTTTGGGTCGAGACAACTGATTAATATGTGTTCTCTCACTATTTTCTCATATCTTTGAGAGAAAATACATGTTCCTTCTTTATAATTGTAGCCTTGCATTTCTCGTTAAAAACTTGAGCTTTACCCATTCTTCAAAGTTGTCTTTGTTATTTCCTTCTCCTTAATTAAGCTGGTGATTTGTAATGACTCGGCCGGTCATTTTGAGTGTATTAGCCACAATCCCCTATTTACTATTTTTCCCGTACCTGTTTCTGCTTATGTGAATTGCCGGGAGGTTTCATTTTGGTTTTTGGAGTGTTTTGGGACACTTAGTCCCTAAATGGAGGTTTAAGTCTCATGAGTTTGACCGTAGTCAGAAGTGTATGAAGACGACTCTGGAATGGAGTTTCGTCGGTTCCGTTAGCTTCGTTGGGTGATTTTGGACTTAGGAGCATGTCCGGACAGTGAATTTGAGGTTTGTAGCTAATTTAGGCTTAAAATGGCGAAAGTCAAATTTTGGGAAGTTTGACCGGGGGGTTGACTTTTTGATATCGGGGTCAGATTTTGATTCCAAAATTTTGAATAAGTCAGTAATATTGAATATGACTTGTGTGCAAAATTTGAGGTCAATCGGACCTGGTTTGTTAGATTTCGGCGTCGTTTGTGGGATTTGAAAGTTTAGAAGTTCTTTAGGCTTGAATTGAGGTGTAATTGGTATTTTGATGTTGTTTTGAGTAATTTGAAGGCGCGACTAAGTTTGTATAATGTTTTGGGATGTTTTGGTGTGTTTTGTTGAGGTCTCGGGGGACTCGGGTGAGTTTTGAGTAGTTAACGAATCATTTTTGGACTTGGCTTGATAGCTGAAGTTTGGTTGCAGCAGATTTTGGTTTACTTATACGTGATCGCAGAGATTCATTCGCGATCATGTAAGCTTATTCGGGGCAGAGGTGAGGTTGTTTTATGTGATCGCAGAGTTAGGAACTCTATTGCGTATGTGTGCAAAGTTGTGCTTCGCGAACGCGTGGCTAAGGTCGAGTTCGCGTAGAAGGATTTGAGCAGGAGGGGAGGTGTGGCCAATGCTCTACGCGATCCTGTGAAACAAGATGTGATTGCATAGGTATGAGAGGCAGTGATCTGCGATCACGTGAGTGATTCTTCGATCGCGAGAGGGTAAAAATGTAGGGCAGCGTAGTTGTGCTAAGCAATCGTGAGGAATGTTCCGCGATCGCGGTGAAGGATATCAGGGCAGGCAGTATTAATTTCAAAAACAAGGGTTTGAACCCATTTTTGCATATTTTGAACAAGAGAACACGGAATTGGCGATTCTTGAAGGGATTTTTGTGGAGTTGATTGGGGTAAGTGATTCTTACTTGGTTTGGGTTAAATCCCATGATTTCATCTTTAATTTTATCACCTAATTTGTGATTTGGGGTGAGAAATTGGGGAAAAAGAGGAAGAACTCTTGAGTTAGGATTTTGAGGTTTTGAATGGAATTTTGTTATCGGATTTGAGTAAATTTGGTATGGTTAGACTCGTGAGTTAATGGGCTTTCGGGTTTTGGGAATTTTGTTAGATTTTGAGACGTGGTACCAGGAGCCGGGTTCAGGCCAATTTTGGATTTTTGGCTATAATTTAGTACTTTTCTTGTGGAATTGATCCCTTTAGCCTATATTGATTGTACTGTTCTACTTGTGGCTAGATTCGGGAAGTTTCGAGACCGATTTGAGAGGCAAAGGCATTTCGGAGTAGAGATGTGCTTGGTTCGAGGTAAGTAACAGTCTTAAATATGGTTTTGAGGGTATGAAACGCCGAGAATTGGTATGATGTGAGTATTTGGAGGTGATGCACATGCTAGGTGACGGGTGTGTGAGCGTGCACCGCGAGGGATTGTGACTTGGTCCATCCCGTGAGACTGTAAAGTCGAATAGCCATTGTTATTACTTGTTTTTCCTCGTCTTTGAGTAATTGACTGTCTTTCGTGTTAGAAACCATGCTTAGGCCATATGATATCACTGTTGGGACCCACATCGATCGTATACTTGTTGAATTGACTGCTAATTATTGTTGTGTACTCAGTCACAGTCTTACTTGTGTGTTACATCTTTGTTCCCTCTCAGTTCTTGTTGATACTTGTTGTATTCTCTATTTGGGCTGATTATTATGATATTCTGTGAGCCCGAGGGGATGGAGAGGTTAGTGACTGAGATAGGGCCTGAGTGTCGATCTATGAGCTATGTGAGGTTATATGGATCGGGTTGCACACCGCAACGAGCTTTATGGCTATTTATAGACTGTGGATCGGGTTGCATGCCGCAACGAGCCTTATGGATACTTATATGATTGGGTCGGGCTGCACGTCGCAGCGATATAGCACTTGGGCTGAAAGGAGCGCCTACGGAGTCTACACAACCCCAGTGAGCGCAGTTTTGGGAAGGTCGGCTTGCCTAGTACCACGATAGGCGCCATCACGACAGGTTAGGTTTTGGGTCGTGACATGATTTCAGTACTGGATTTACCAAAAACACTGAAGATGATAAAAGGGTAACGTTTGAGTCGAAAAGACCTCAATAATTAATGTATCAAGAATATTTTTTGAACTATATTTATCCAATAGTTTCTTGGAGACCTGAAAACCAAAATGAAGAAAAAAGACCAAAAGTTCAATTCTTTTCTCTTTCCCATATGAATAATAAAAATTTAAGAAATATATTATTTCTTCGGGGAACTTTAGTTTTCACTTTTTATGATTGGATCTTTCTCTTCCTAATCTTTTTTTGGAACCCATGTGATAACAAAATTTCACTTGGATAGTCAATTGGTAATTTCAGGATAAAGAATAAAGTGATATCGTAATAACATGCTCAAATTCCAAGGCAAACAATATAAGAATTAAAAAACTCATAAAGGAAAAATCATAAAAAAATTAATATTACTTAGTGAAATCATTCAATAATTACACTGAAAAGATAAAGTATTTCTAATAAATCAGGTCAAGCTTTACTTTCAATCTTTTTTGAATTTTCAGAATAATAAAATCCAAATATAAATAGCCAAATAAAAAAATTATTAGAAATAAAAATATATTTAAGAAACTTTGTGGGAAAACATTCAAAATAGAAAACAATTATCTTTAAAATGATTTCTCTTTCGCAAACAAAATACTCGTGCTGGATCAGCAAACTATTGATTCTCAATTACTTTTTTGGTATATATCTTGTAATATGGAAGATACTTAATATAACAAGTTAAATGTAGAAAAAGAGAAGGAAAATATAGTTACTTATTAATATTTTGATGATTCTTCGTTTGTGATTGTTTCACAACAAATATGAATCTCGACCTGCATACAATCTATATCTACATCTACATCTTCTATATCTATATCTATATCTATATCTATATTTATATATATATTATTAAAGTACGAATGTTCCACGCTAAATATTGAACGACTAAAATAACCACGCTAAATATTGAACGACAAAATAACCCCAAAATATTGATCGACTTTTATGCACTTAAATCTTTCAAATAAATACTTACAATGATGGACATAAGTGAGAAATTAACACTTTCTTAGAAAATATTATACTTGAAGAAGGACGTATCTTTTGAAGAGGTAAAGTTGTGATGGTGTTGTATCTGTTGGATTGCATATAGGTGTTCATAACATGCAGCGGAAGACAATAACAATCCTAGGCAGAACTTATCGTGATTAAAATTAATTTACATGTCAAAGATCGGATCTAAGACGTACCTTGTGAAGAGAGATTCATTTCAGAGTTTTCTTTGATAATGCGAAGACTCTATGCGTATCCACACCGAGACCGATCTTTACTATCAACTCATTGATCAATGAAAATCGCGAACAAATTGAACGAAAAATATTGTGTTGAAATTTTTCATTCAATGGCCCTGGCCAAGGTCTTAATTTGGTCAGTTATAATTCATGACAACATGGAGCTTAAAGTCATTATCAAGAGTTGAAAGATTCCATCTTGATCAATCACTAATTCTACAAGTATTTAATCGTACCCAATATCCTTTCAACTATCGCCTTAGGGCCATAGGTGTCTAGTATCAAAGCACAATAAATAACTTGTAAATTACTATGATGATATCAGGTCAAAGGAAACTCTTACATCACATTCTTCAAGAGAATATCCTATTGACAGTTTTTGATAATTTTAACCATTAGGAGTTATCCAATGAATCGATTCAATGATCATATCTCTATATGCATCATCTATTTATGTAATTTAGTTAATGAGATCAACTAATCTTTATCCCATAAAGACGATCACATTTTCTCAATTAATGTAATTTAGTTAATGAGATCAACTAATCTTTATGATAAGTGTCATAATTTAATCAAGGACCTTACTAAATTAATAAGCAATTAATAATAACTATGATAAACGAATATCAAATGCCATTGTAACGACCTGACTTGTCATTATAAGAATTAACGCCCTGTTCAGTGACTAAAGGTCTCGAACAGCTTTGTAATATGTATTATGACCCGCGGGTGTGGTCGAGTTTGATTTTCGGAAGATTTAGAATTAAATTAAAAGAACAATTCTCACTTTTGAAGCTTAAATGAAAAGAGTTGACCGGAGTTTTGACTTTTGAGTAAACGACCCCGGAATGGAATTTCAATGATGGCAATAGCTTCGTATGATAATTACAGACTTAGGCGTATGTTCGTATTTGGATTTGGAAGTCCGTAGGACAATTCGACGCATTTTGGCGAAAGTTGAAAAATATAAGATTTTTGTAAAGGTCGACCGAAGGTTGAATTTTTGATAATAAGGGTTGGATTTCGATTCCAGAAATTGAAATAGCTCCATTATGTCATTTATGACTTGTGCGCAAAATTTGAAGTCATTCCGGATTGATTTGATACGTTTCAGCGCAAAATATAGAAGTTGGAAGATTTGAAAACTCATAATTCGATTTGATGTGCGATTCATAATTTTGGTGTTGTTTTACTTGGTTTAAAGCCTAGACTAAGTTCGTATTATATTTTCGTACGTGTTGGTATATTTGGTTGAGGTCCCGAGGGCCTCAGGTGGATTTCGGATGGTTAACAGATCGATTTTTGGACGTTTGGAGATGCTGGAAATTTTGGACAGCTGATGCAATCGCTTCTGCGATGTCCTAGTCGCAGAAGCGACCACGCAGAAGTGAGGTGCTTCTCACAGAGGCGAGTGAAGGGGAGATGGGAAATGCTGGTGGAGAAGGACGCATAAGCGGCAACGTTTGCGCAAAAGCGCAAGCGCGGGTGCAACCGCTGTGCTTGCAGAGGCGGAGGCAGCGCAAGTGCGCATTTTGGCTCGCAAAAGCGAGGCCGCAGATGCGAAAATATGTCCGCAGAAGCGGAAACTGGCAGAATGTTAAGGACCAAAAATGGTCATTTCGCCATTTTTCTTTTGGATTTTTGGAGCTCGGATTTTGGCGATTCTGGAGGGACTTTTGACAAGCATGGTTCGGGTAAGTATTTTATATCCTAAAATAATTAAATTTCATGAATCTATGGTTATATTCATCCTTTACTTCAAGTTTAATGGAGGAAATGGGATTTTTTGTAAAAACTTTTCAAAAATGAAAATTCATGATTTGGAGGACAATTTGTTATTGGAATTCGATAAAATTGGTGTGGTTGAACTCGTATCAGAATGGAGTTCGAATTTCATAAAAATTATGTCGTTTTCTGAGAGGCTAGCCCCGCGTTGACCTTTGTTGACGTTTTAGAATAAATTTTCAAGTTGACATTTTATTATCCGAAAGTATTTTCGATGAATTTTAATAAAGTTATACAATTAATTTGGATAGATTTGAGCGGATCGGAGGTCAATTCATGCAAGAAGGCAATTTTGGAATATCGGCATAACTTCAAAAAAAAAGTACGTATTTTACCTAACCTTGAGTGGGGAAAATACTCCTTAGGCATTTAGTCTTATGTGCAAATTGTGTAATTGAAAACCATGTACGCGAGGTGACGAGTACGTACTTGGTTTATATGTGCAAATTACATTGGTTAAAATCCTTAGACTCCCTTATGTATTAAATTAGAAATTATTGGCACTTATTAAATCCTCTATTTGTCATGCCTAGATCCTTGATTGTTGAAATTTTTTTTATACAATGATTTGGTGTGATAACCACTTTGATTTTTTTGTGAAATATTGTTTTGTTGAGTTGTTTCCTTCGGGATATTTTGTTAAGATTTTTGTGCACATTATGGTAGAGCCATGGGCTCTTTATAGTGAAAAATAATGTATTGTTGATTTTTGTGGCTAGTGATAATTTTTGAGGACTTGAGGTGCAATTTATAAGATGTGATATTGGCACGTTATATTATTGGGAGGTTTGTTCGGGTGTTTGCACGAGGTTTCTGTCGTGCTATTGTTACTATTGATTTATGCACATGCGGCGTGACAAGGAGGGCTATATTTATATATATGGGTTTACACATGTGACGAGACAAGGTGGAAGTATTATTATGCGCGTGCGACGAGACAAGCCAGGCATTTACTTTATTATTGCACACGTGGCGAGACAAGGTGGGCTATGTCGGGAATTGAATTGTGATGACTTATGATGGCCTGGGGGGGCATTGTTGTTGTTGTTGTTGCATATTTACTTTGGTACTACGAGGCGGTACTCGGGAGATCCCCCTGTCTTGCATATTTACTTTTGGGACTATGAGGCGGTACCTCGGGAGATCCCTTGTTGAGCATTTACTTTTGGGACTACGAGACGGTATCTCGGGAGTGCCTTATGTTGACATCTCTCTATGGTTGTACTTGCCTTTGGTTATTTTGTTTTTTCGTAATATGTAAATTTATGTGTTCTCCGTGATGTATTATTTGAATTAATATTAAGTGACTTGTATTTCTCTTAGTATTATGTTGGCTTTGTCTTTTTCATACGAGACTCTAAGGATTTGTATTTCTGGTTTGTACTTGTTCTTAATGATGGAGTTGTTTTAAATAAAGAAAATTACTATTATTTTTTAATTTAATAAGTTTTGCATCCAAATCCGCAGATTATTTGATGTTTTATTTAAATTGAAATATCATTTTTCTTTACTCAAATTATTTCTAAAATAAACTCATTTCTTTGTCGAATTCTTACTTGGTTTAAAAATTGTAACCTTACTTTATTGAAAATAAATTAATCATCCGGATTTTATATATTGACATATTTGGCACGAGAGTTGTCAGTGCGGTTGTGATAGAGATATAGGCACGAGGGACCGTGAGAATATGAAAGGGGGCTGAAAACGGTATTTTATGATTATGATGTGAGATATTTATTTGAAAGAATTTTATATTCGAAGGATACTTAATTGAAGAAATATATTTGGAGGGTATTAATTTGAAAGAATTATATTGGAAAGATTTATATTTGAAAGACTTGTTTAATTGGTTGTACTTGTGTTTTCTTATTCGTTTGAGTAATAATTATGGTGTTCTTGGTGCCTTACTGTTTATATCACTAGTTGATTATTGTTGCTACCACTGCTATGTGTTTTTGATTATTTTAGTATGGCACATGTTATTTGACTAGTGAGTGTCTTGACTGTACCTCGTCACTACTCCACTTAGGTTAGTCTTGATACTTACTCGGTACTGACTGTGGTGTACTCATACTACACTTTTGCACATTTTTGTGCAGAGCCAGGTAATGTGGAGTCAGTTGACTGATCGCTAGCAGTATGGATCTTGATGTGGAGATTCAAGGTAAATATGTTTCTGCGTTTGCAGGCTTCAGATTCACCTTCTGATATTGTACTTGCACTGTTTTATCTCTATATCAAAATAGTTGTATTTATAAGCTTTCTAGTAACTCAGTAGAGCTTATGACTTGTACTTGTCACGACCCAAAATCCAACTAGTCGTGATGGCACCTATCCCAAACCGCTAGGTAAGACAACTTTCAATTATCCAATTCCAATAATAATTATTAAAGTAATTTAAGTGAATAAAGATCTTAGTCTTATACAATCCCCAAGAACTAGTAATACAAATCATGAGCTTCTAAGAATAGAGTATACAAAGCGGAAATGAAATAAATACATACTCTGTTTGAATTATACATAAACAGAGCTTTTATAAAATTAAGGCTACCCTGAATAAGAGGCAGCTACAACAGGAACGCATGTACATCTTCAAGTACCGCAACCATCAAACACAGCAACAACAACAGCCAACATCTGCACGCAATGTGCAAAAGTGTAGTATCAGTACAACTGACCCCATATACTGGGTAAGTAACAAACCTAGTCATAGGTTGAAAGTAGTGACGAGCTTCTACCAAGGTCGGGTCCATAACAAATAGTCCAAAATAGTCCATAACAACATAAAGCAAATAATACCATAAATAACTCAGAGAACAAAATGCTCAGCCAAATCATGATTTCAAAAATAATAGTTCTTCCTTTCAAATACATCAATGAAAATCCAAATTGTTTGTAGAAGTTGCCAAAAGTATGAATAGTTTGAAAACAATAATTTCTCCCAAAATCTTTTCAATAATAAATAAGATGTTTCATTTTCCTTTCGGATAACCCGTGTAAAACAAATGCATCACTATGCCCACCTATAAAAATGTGTGAGAAATCATGAATGATGTGATGCTGTACAACATGAAAAAAATACATCTCTATGCATGTATGTCATGTGTCCATGCCAATGCGATGCAACTCAGTGATAAAATCATAAACAGCCCCTCGGGCAGAACATCACTCATATACAGCCCCTTGGGCAAACCTCACAGTCACTCATGCCTCTCGGGCATACCTCACCATCATTCATGCCACTCGGGCATACCTCACAATCACTCATGCCTCCCAGTCACTCAGCACTCGGCACTCGCACTCATTAGGTACCTGCGCTCACTGGGGGTGTGTACAGACTCCGGAGGGGCTCCTTCAGCCCGAGCGCTATAATCTGCACGGATAACTCTCGTGCTGCATAGAAAACTCACGTGTTATAATAATAAAGTATAGAAAGCATGCCGCAGGCGGGCAGCCCCGATCAACATAATAATCCTCACAATCAGGCCCTTGGCCTCACTTGGTCATTAATCTCTCACAATGTCATGAAAATAGCCCCAAAATGATGATATGATGTATCAATAAATAACAACAGAGACTGAGATATGATATGCAATGAAATGAATATGACTGAGTATGAATGTTTAATTTAAAACAAATAATTCATAGCAATATGACCTCTGTGGGTCCCAATAATACTGGCACATAGTCTCAACATGATTTTTAATATGCTTTTTAGCTCAGTTTCTTTAACTCATAAAACCGCATGGAAAATGCCAAGATCATTTAACTATAAAATTCCACAGAAATAATTATGTCACAATTTCTATAGTGCACGCCCACACGCCCGTCACCTAGCATGTGCGCCACCTCCCAACAATTCACGAAATACATATATTCAGGGTTCATACCCTCAACTCCAAGATTAGAAGAGTTACTTACCACGAACAAGTTGAATCTAATCTCGAGCAAGCTAAACAATGCTCCAGAAATCCCATTATGCGCGTATCAACTCCTAAACGGCTCGAATCTACCACAGTTAATTTGATTCAGTCCACACAATTTATAGGAAATAATTCCATATCAAAATGCTAATATTTTCCCCAAAATCCGAAATTACTCCCCAAAAATCACCTATGGGGCCCACGTCTCGAAATCCGATGAAACTCACAAAGTACGACAACCCATTCAATTATTAGCTCACCCATACTAATTTCACTAAAATCCGATTCCAAATGGGTATTCAAACTTGAAAATTTTGTTTTGTGACATTATAAAAATTCCCTTCTATTTCTCTTGAAGATACAATAATCTTACACCAAAAATGAAGATTAATTCATGGAATATAATCACAAGGGAGTTAAGAACACTTACCCCAAGTTGTGTCAAAAATTTCTTCTCCAAAATCGCTCAACCCGAGCTCCAAAATCCGAAAACGGGTGAAAATGTCGTACCCTCGAATTTCAGGTTCTATCCTAGCGATGTCCACATCTGCGGACAAGGGGTCGCACCTGCGACCCTCTCTTCTGCGAAAAAAATTGCGTGCCTGCGGAAATAGTCGGCCTTCTCATATCTCACATCTGCGGCGCCTTCTCGCATCTGCGGGATCGCAGATGCGCATTCCACTTCGCACCTACGTTCGCCCCCACGCCAGCCCCAATCCGCATCTGCGTCAACACCTTCACACCTACGACCTCGCAGATGCGGCAAATTCCTCGCACCTATGAGCACTGCCCAGTTCCACACTTGGCCGCTTCTGCGACTGATTTCGCGCACATGCGGCTTGGCACCTGCGATTAAAAGCTTCGCAGGTGCGATCACACCAGTAGGCAGCAGTTCCAGAAATGTTTCAAATTGAATTTGATCCGTTAGCCATCCGAAACTCACCCGAGCCACTCGGAACCCCGTCCAAATACACCAAAAAGTCCGAACACACACCGCGGACCTACTCAAGGCGTCAAATCACATCAAACAACCTCAAAAATAAGAACTACACACGGATTCAAGCCTAATAAATTTTGAAATTTCCAAATTCTACAAATGACGACGAAACCTATCAAATCATGTCTGATTGACCTCAAATTTTGCACACAAGTCACATTTCACATTACGGACCTATTCAAATTTCCAGAATTAGATTCTGACCTCGATATCAAAAAGTCAACCCCCCGGTCAAACTTCCCAAAAATTAACCATTCGGCATTTCAAGCCTAATTCCACTACGGTCCTCCAAATAATTTTCCGGACATGCTCCTAAGTCCAAAATCTCCGTACGGAGCTATTGGAATCATCAAAACTCCATTTCGGGGTCGTTTACACATAAGTCGACATCCAGTCACTATTTTAACTTAAGCTTTTAAACTTGGAACTAAATGGTCCAATTCATTCCAAAACCTCACCGGACCTGAACCATTTACCCTAGAAAATCACACAACAACTGTGAAGTACAATTTGAGTAGTAAACGGGGTTGTAATACTCAAAACGACCTGCTGGATCGTTACATTCTCCACCACTTAAACATACGTTCATCCTCGAACGTGCCAAGAGTTGTTTCCAACCCATCAAATCACTGTCCATCTTACCACACACGTACCCGGGGGTGAACCCACGTCACCCTATTCCACATAGGCTTGACTACACAATACAACTGAAAATTAGTAATTTAACCTTAGCCCATAAACCTTGGAGTTTAATTTCCAACCTTTAGAATTTCTTTCAAGATACAAATCTTACATTTACACACCGTATAAGTCCAAAGAAGTTGCATCGAGCTATAATTATAACCATAGATATAATCAACCAATATACTAGTATTAGACCCATATCGAACCAAACCGCATCCCAAAACTTTCGTACACTGTTGATAATAAAAGAAACACGCGAAATTTCATGAACACTCACCAGATCAACAAGTCACGGAGCTCTCTCACCCCAACCAGAACTGTAATCACTTTCTGAGCCGACTTTCAATATTATACTCCCGAATATACCGAAATTAAACCTGATAGTACCCATTCCAGGTCCAATGACCTTATATTACTAAACATAACTGTTCCACAGACATACCACACCAATATAACTCGGAGCCACAACCCGTGCCATCCGTACCCCAATATGCAACCATTCAAATGTACTCAGTCATGAAAAAAAAAAGACTCAAATGAGAGAACTGCCCCGCCAGATTAACAAGTACCGCCACAAAGAAATGCTGAAAATTCATCACACACCGTAGAACCATCACCCGATCCTAACAAAAGGTTCATACCTTAACATAACTCCGCTGCAGTGTGTGACCCCATCCAAACGCTGGTCCATAATATATACCTCAAGCCACTCCGCTCAAAATCAATAACCACAGAGAGGCAAATGACAAAAATGCCACACAAAACCTAAAAGAACATAACCATTACGCAATCGATCATGCAATACCCAAATACTTATCACGCTCAAATTCCGCTATAAGGATCAAATAGAACCGCAATATCTGTGCACATAACCAATGAATCACAACTCCTCGTAGCATAAAGGAGTAGCTCACAGATCATTTCAGAACACGAATAAGTTCAACATCAATCGAATGACACATCCCTCAATAATAGTAGTATGAAGCCAACCATTCTGGCTCGGTGTAGAATACACATCTTAATTGGGCCTACCTATGGACCCCCAAATCAACTCGGGTTACCCACAAATAGATAAAAATCCCTCCGAAAATCCATAATTACTGAATCATAACACATTTTATCATCTGGCTAGCTCCGTCCACAACTTCACAATCCACAACCATGAAATAATCTGCTCATGAGAACTCCCAATCTCCAAATCCATAGAACACGCGAATCACCATATTTGATTCCATCTCCACCGCCCGAATACCTAACACCTCTCTCATACACGATCATCCTATGAGAAATACTTTAAAAGTTCTTCCGTGCCACTTGGCAAAATTTGAATATCAGTAGTCGATCAACTAGGAAAAGGCCGCAATACTTATGAGATATCCATAATTCAAAGCATAGTGCGCCTTCTAAATGTACACTCTACTCATGCAATACCAAATAGTCATAGCATTCATCTAAACATCGAAAATTGTTCATTCCCTCTAAGAATTTATGATCTCCGTTTCAAAGCTAAACCATGACCTTGCATATGCCAACCTTAATCCCACACAACACACCGCATATATCATTCCATTATTTGAAAAATACGAGAACCTCATAATCATTCCGAGTCACAAGTAAAATACATTTCTGATCGGCCAGAAGCCTTACATTTGATCCCATCTAGTATAAAATCATAATACTCAACATGCCCTCAGGCCGGTAGGAAAATACCCATCTCAAATCGTGGTAGGAATCCTCGAGAATGCTTTAGAATCCATTTGCAGATAATCAGGCCATCAGAGTTGAATCTCTCTAAATCAACCAAGTCACGCAGGTCGCCAAGCCCAGGTGTATTGCCACAAAGCACCTGTAGAAAACCCCCATATCATAAGCACCGAAAGAACCGATCATATCAATTACCATACTGATCCAACCTACTATCCAGTTGTCCTATTTTCTCCGAGACCCTTCCGAATTTGTCTTCAGATTGATACTTCTTCTTGCTAAAACACCACGATCTTTAGCCATAACTCACCCTACAAACCTTAGCATAGAACCACAACATCCTACAACCCATAAGCAACTGTATTCTTCTTAAGCAACTTCAAAACAAATACCACAATTATAACACTCACTCTGAGAATACCTTATGTGAATTTGAAATTGTTCTTCTTACCTTCCTTATACAAAAATGTAGAATCCATAGTCATATAGAATATCCGCAATTCCAGGCACCATCAAACGCAAATCTCGTATTTTATCCATACACAAGTCCGGAAACATTCTCAATTGCTATATATAATTCTCAAACCCATTGGAATTTTATCGGGAGTCACCCACTTTGCTCAAATCTAACTGCACCGCCCAAATGGGCCAAAAGGCACGTGCTCCATTAGCACCACAACACTCAAAGAAGTAACTCTACTTTAACACCACATATCAAATTCATAATCCGTGTGCACTACATCATTCACCAATAACAACTCACTCATCCTACGAATTTCATATACTCATACATGCAATATAATCATTAACCAGGAATTTCCTTATTCGAGTCATCTTCGGTCTCAACTTATGCAAGTCATAACCAACCCACAAGTATGCCTCAGACCAAAATTAAACTTTAACACCTAACCATGAAATTAAATTGTCAATAGCAGACTCCCCCACTTGGCTCAAAGCCATAGATTAAAACATTCCATAACTCACAATACCAATACTCTCTTACTGCCATAATGCCACAGTCAGTTCAATGAAACTTCTTCCAAGGTTCATACAACGCCAACCATAAAAATACCTTAATCATCCGCTAAGCTCGTATTCATCCTCTTGACACACAAGTCAACTTTTTCAACTAGATTCAAATTCAAATCTCCACCCATACGCCACGTCGGCAGAAAAGAAACTCTCTACTCACCTCATAAGGAATACACCTACGTAGATTACTCTGCAGGGCATAACCCACCTGCTTAGCCTCAAACTGGTATCTTGTTATACCCTTTCGCAGTCACAATTACTATGCAATCACTTAGTCTATCTGAGTCTAAACTCATTAACCAGACATGAGAGTTTGGTCTATCTCAAAATTTAACAATGTGAAAGATCCTTCAAAACATTCATTAATCGAGACTGTTCATCACATCAAATCAAAAATCAAGCACCTAATGGCGTTTCCTTTACATTTCAAGGTAACACTTCTCGTCATATTCCAATCGTCTTAACACATCCCGCAGTTACATCATACCCATCACACCGCCATTCCACCGCTTGTCGAGCCACAAATTCCAGTGTAGGTTCATTAACGGACATATAAGTCCAATTGTACGAGTTACAATTGAAGCTACCGAGCTTAAGTTGCGGTCTAAACCTGGCCTCAAGTCCTCCAGACTGGCCCATCACCAAAACATAGAATACTCATCTCAAACTTTGTTAATGGAATCACAAACCGGCGATGCACTACTGACACCGAGCGCTTATGTGCGCATACGAATACGTGGAAGGAATTCAAAGAGTTATGTCTCAAGCTGAATCAATCTCGAATGATAAGGAAAGAAAGATGGGAAGTATATATCCTAAATGCCCTATAGCCTCTCGAAGATAAGTATGGAAGTCATCATACCGATCCGCAAGACTCTACAAGACACATGCTCATCACTTGTAGAACCTATGAACCTAGAGCTCTGATACCACCTTGTCACGACCCAAAATCCAACTAGTTGTGATGGCACCTAACCCAACCCGCTATGTAAGCTAACTTTCAATTATCCAATTCCAATAATAATTATTAAAGCAATTTAAGTGAATATAGATCTTAATCTAATAAAATCCCCAAGAACTGGTAGTACAAATCATGAACTTCTAAGAATAGAGTATACAAAGAGGAAATGAAATAAATAAATAGTATGTTTGAATAATACATAAACATAGCTTTTATAAATCTAAGGCTACCCTGAACAAGAGGCAGCTACAGCAGTAACGCATGTACATCTTCAAGTCCCGCAACCATCGAGCACAACAACAACATCAGCCAACATCTGCACGCAATGTGGAGAAGTATAATATCAGTACAACCGACCCCATGTACTAAGTAAGTAACAAACCTAGTCGTAGGTTGAAAGTAGTCACGAGCTCCTACCAAGGTCGGGCCCATAACCAATAGTCCACAACAGTCCAGAACAACATAAAGAAAATAGTACCAGAAGTAACTCAGAGCTAAAATGCACAGCCAAATCATGATTTCAAAAAAATAGTTCTTCCTTTAAAATACATCAGTGAAAACCCAAACCGTTTTTCGAAGTTGCCAAAAATATGAATAGTTTGAAAATAATAATTTCTCCCAAAATCTTTTCAATAATAAATAAGATGTTTCATTTTCCTTCCGGATAACCCATGTAAAACAAATGCATCACTATGCCCATCTGTAAAAATGTGTGAGAAATCATGAATGATGTGATGTTGTACAGCATGAGAAAAATACATCTCTATGCCTCTATGTCATGTGTGCATGCCAATGCGATGCAACTCAGTGAAAAAATCATAAACAACCCCTTGGGTAGAACATCACTCATATACAGCCCCTCGGGCAAACCTCACAGTCACTCATGCCTCTCGGGCATACCTCACAGTCACTCATGCCTCTCGGGCATACCTCACAATCACTCATGCCTCCCAGTCACTCAGCACTCCACACTCGCACTCAGTATGTACTTGCGCTCACTGGGGTGTGTACAGATTCCGGAGGGGCTCCTTCAGCCCGAGCGCTATAATCTGCATAGACAACTCACGTGCTATAATAATAAATTATATAAAGCATGCTGCAGGCGGGCAGTCCCGATCCACATAATAATCCTCACAATCAGGCCCTCGGCCTCACTCGGTCATCAATCTCTCCTGTCTCTCGAGCTCATAATGTCATGAAAATAGCCCAAAAATGATGATATGATGTATCAATAAATAACAAAAGAGACTGAGATATGATATGCAATGAAATGAATATGACTGAGTATGAATTTTTATTTTAAAACAAATAATTCACAGCAATATGACCTCTGTGGGTCCCAATAATACTTGCACATAGCCTCAACATGATTTTTAATATGCTTGTCAGGTTAATTTCTTTAACTCCTAAAACCGCATGGAAAATGACAAGATCATTTACCTATAAAATTTCACAAAAATAATTATGTCACAATTTCTATAGTGCACCCCCACACGCCTGTTACCTAGCATGTGCGTTGTCTCCCAACAATTCATGAAATACATATATTCAGGGTTCATACCCTCAACTCTAAGATTAGAAGAGTTACTTACCTCGATCAAGCTTAATCCAATGTCGATCAAGCTAAACAATGCTCCAGAAATCCCATTATGCGCGTATCAACTCCTGAACGGCTGAATCTACCATAATAAATTTGATTCAGTCCACACAATTTATAGGAAATAATTCCATATCAAAATGCAAATATTTTCCACAAAATCCCTAATTACGCCCCAAAAATCACCCGTGGGGCCCACGTCTCAAAATCCGACGAAACTCACAAAATTCGACAACCCATCCAATTACAAGTTCAACCATACTAATTTCACTCTAATCCGATTCCAAATCGGTGTTCAAACTTAAAAAAAATGTTTTGTGACATTATAGAAATTTCCTTCTATTTCTCTTGAAGATTCAATAATCTTACACCAAAAATGAATATTAATTCATGGAATATAATAAAAAGGAGTTAAGAAAATTTCCTCTCCAAAATCGCCCAACCCGAGCTCCAAAATCCAAAAATGGGTGAAAATGTCGAACCCTCGAATTTAAGGTTTTGTCCCAGCGATTTCCGCATCTGTGGACAAGGGGTCGCACCTGCGACCCTCACTTATTGGGACAAAATTGCGCGCCTCTAGAAACAGTCGGCCTTCTTAGATCTTGCATTTGCGGCGCCTTCTCGCATTTGCAGGCTCGGAGATGCGCATTCCCCTTCGCACCTGCGGCCTCGCAGATGCAGAAAATTCCTCGCACCTGCGAGCACTGCCCAATTCCACACTTGGCCGCTTCTACGACTAATTTCGCGCACATGCGGCTTCGCACCTGCAATCAAAAGCTTCGCAGGTGCGATCACACCAGTAGGCAACAGTTCCAGAAATGTTTCAAGTTGCATTTGATCCGTTAGCCATCCGAAACTCACCCGAGCCACTCGCGATCCCGTCCAAATACACCAAAAAGTCCTAACACACACCATAGACCTACTCAAGGCCTCAAATCACATCAAACAACTTCAAAAATAAGAACTACACACGGATTCAAGCCTAATAAATTTCAAAATTTTGATTGACCTCAAATTTTTCATACAAGTCACATTTCACATTACGGACCTATTCAAATTTCCAGAATGAGATTCCAACCTCGATATCAAAAAGGCAACCCCCCTGTCAAACTTCCCAAAAATTTATCTTTCGGCATTTCAAGCCTAATTCCACTACGGACCTCCAAATAATTTTTCGGACACGCTCCTAAGTCCAAAATCACCTTACGGAGCTATTAGAATCATCAAAACTCCATTCCGGGGTTGTTTACATATAAAGTCGACATCCGGTCATTATTTTAATTTAAGCTTTAAACCTTGGAAGTAAATGGTCCAATTCATTCCAAAACCTCACCGAACCTGAACCATTTACCCCGGCAATTCACAAAACAACTGTGAAGTACAATTTGAGCAGTAAACGCGGTTGTAATACTCAAAACAACCGGTCTGGTCGTTACAGTACTATCGGTTTTTGGATTGTAAGTATTGTATAGAGATTCATATTTCGTATTTGTCACTCGTTAATTAATATTATTGTTATTTCAGTAAATGTTAGGCTTACCTAGTACCTAAGACTAGGTGCCATCACGACATCATACGAATGGAGATTTAGGTCGTGACAGCCATATATTTTTATATCAAATAACATTCACAAAAATATATTCAAATTATCAAATATTAGATTGGATCTAGGGCATATGTAATATATCCGTAACAATCTCCCACTTGCTCTAGATCCAATCGCTCTTGTACTTCATTTCCAATTTCCACTTGTCCTTGTCAAACTACTTTGCTCCAAGAGCTTTAGTGAATGGGTCTGCAACATTTTCCTTTCCATCAACCTTTTGAAACTCGACGTCTACACATTCAATGATCTCTCCTATCAAGTGATACCTTCGCAGAACGTGTTTGGATTTTTAGTGTGATCTTGGTTCTTTTGCTTGAGCAATGGCTCCAGCATTGTCACACAACAATGTAACTGCACCTTCTATTGAAGTAACCACATCAAGTTTAGTTAAGAACTTTTTAATCTATACAACTTCCTTAGCAGGTTCACTAGCTACTATATATTTTGCTAAAGTCACTGAATCAGCTACTGTAGCTTGTTTGGAACTTTTCCATCTCACTGCACCACCATTTAAGGTGAATATATAACCAGAAATAGATTTTCTATCATCTCTATCTGAAGAGAAGTTTGCATCAATATAACCTTCAAGTTTTAACTCAGAATCTCGATAAATGAGTAATTGGTCATTAATCCTTCTTAAGTACTTAAGAATGGTCTTTACCACCTTCCAATGTTTTTCACCAGGAGTTGCCTGATATTGTAACGACCTGCCCGGTAGTTTTGAGGAATTTATCCCCGAACCCCTATTTACTCCCTCTAATGTGTTTTTGGGTTTTGTGACTTGCTGGGAGGATTTGTCTTTGGTTTCAGAGCAAAATGGGACACATAGTCCTTAAAATGGAGATTTAAGTCATAGGAATTGACCGTAGTTTGAACTATGTGAAGACGACTCCGAAATGGATTTTTGACGATTCCTATAGCTCCGTAGGGTGATTTTAGTCTTAGGAGCGTGTTCGGATGTTGAATTGGAGGTTCATAGGACATTTTAGAGCTACTTGGCGAAAGTTGGAAAAAAGATGATTTTTGAGAAGTTTGACCGTAAGTGGAATTTTTGATATCGAGGTCAGATTCTGATTCTGAAAGTCTGAGTAGGTCCGTATCAATTATGACCTGTGTGCAAAATTTAAAGTCAACCGGACTTGATTTGATAGGTTTCGGCATCAGATGTAGAAGTTTGAAACTTTAAAGTTAATTAGGCTTGAATTGATATGTAATTAGTGTTTCTAGCATTTTGTTTATGTGATTTAAAGGCTCTACTAAGTTCATGTGATGTTTTAGGACTAGTTGGTATATTTGGTTAAGGTCTCGGGCGCCTCGGGTGAGTTTCGGATGGTTAACGGATCATTTTTGGACTTAGAAGATTTTCTGGTGTTGGGCTGGTTCTGGTGTAATTGCACCTGCGCAAGGTTGACCGCAGGTGCGAGCAATGGGGAGTAGGTGCGGGGCTAAGGGAATTGGCCAGTGGTCATAGGTGTAGTGATAGGGCCGTAGAAGCGGAGTCGCTTCTGCGGTGAATCGATCAAAGAAGCGGGCGAGTGCTTGGGGAGGCTTCCCCAGAAGCGGACGACGGACCACAGAAGCGCATCCGCAGATGCGGAGATTTGCTCGCAGGTGCGAAACCTGGGGATTTAATTGAACTCCGTAGATGCGGAGACTTTACAGCATAAGCGGAATTTGGTCCGCAAAAGCGGAAAGCCTGGGCAGATTCTATAAATTCAAGGGCTCGAGATTTTTATCATTTGTTGGACATTTGAGCTCTGGTTTGGCAATTTTTTAGAGCATTTTCTAGGGATTTCTTGAGGTAAGTCCCTTGTGCTTATTTTTGATCAATAATATTGTTTCCCTGTTGATTTACCCACCTAGATTATGTGTGTTTAAGGTTGAATGTGGCAGTTTGAGGCTATTGATTTGGATAGCGTAATTTGGGGATTTGAGTGGTGAGCTGGTGTTGAATTTTGGTAATTTTGATATGGGTGAACTCGTGGTTTAATGGGTGTTTGTATTTTGTGACTTTTACCCGATTCCGAGACGTGGGCCAGCATCAACTTTTTGGCGTGATTTTTCGATTCCTTGTTAAAGTTGTAGATTTATGATTTAAATTAGTTTCTTGTAATTGTATTCATGTTATGAAATTGCTATTGGCTAGATTTGGGCCATTCGGAGTCGGAAAATTGAGGGAAACAAATTCTTATTGATTGATTGAGCGACATTTGAGGTAAGTGACTTGTCTAACCTTATGTGGGGGAAATCCCCTTAGGATTTGGTATTGTTGTAAAAATTTGTGATATATGAGCGCCCTGTACGCGAGGAGATGAGTGCGTAACAGACTGATTATAGAAAATTCAGTTCTTACTGATTTGTTATCTTTTAAAATACATTAATTGAGTTGACTTCTTTTAAAATACATTAACTGGGTTGCCTTAGCATTTGTAGTGATCATGTTTAGTCTAGCATCGCATGTCTACGTGCCTTAACTCTTACCAGCAATTTGTGCAACATGCTTAGTTGAATTACCCGCTTTCCTTGATTTGAATTTAATCTTTAACTGTAAGATTCTTGCTGAAAATTTGTGTTATCCTTCGATTACCTGTTGTATATTTACTTTGGGACTACGAGGAATTTTCTCGGGAGATCCCCCTGTACTGCATCTTTACTTTGGGACTACGAGGTGGTTCCTCGGTAGATCCCCTTGTATTGTATATTTACGTTGGGACTATGAGGTGTTTACTTGGGAGATCCCCATGTGCTGCATATTTACTTTGGGACTACGAGGCGTTTCCTCAGGAGATCCCCCATGTACTGCATCTTTACATTTGGGACTACGAGGCAGTACCTCGGGAGTGCCCCTACTATGTACCTCTATTTATTGTGCTGATATTTTCTGAAACTTCTTATTGTTTAAATTCTCAGTCATTTCAAAATATTATTATATTTTCTGCCTTACTTTTCTTTTTAACCAGTAGGGCCCTGACCTGACCTCGTCACTACTCCACCGAGGTTAGGCTTGGCACTTACTGGGTATCGTTGTGGCGTACTCATATTACACTCTGCGCATCTTTTTGTGTAGATCTAGGTTCTTCTCACCAGACCAGATACTAGTGAGTTGGACCGCACGTGGAGACTTCAAGGTATATCTGCCAGCGTCTGCAGACCTCGGAGTCCCTCTCTATCCTTATTATGTTATTTCCCTGATTGTCCTTAGACTTGATGTATAGAGACACTTAGTATTTCTATTTGAAGCTTGTGACTTGTTTCTACTGTGTTTTGGGGAGTTGTAATTACAGATTTGTAGTTTTATATTTATATATCCAGTGTTGAGATTGGAGTTTAGTTTATTATTCATTTATTCCACAAATTGTTAGGCTAACCTAGTCTTAAAGACTAGGTGTCATCACGAAATCCTATAGAGTGAAATTGGGTTTGTGATAGATATCGGCTAGTCACTCGTAGTGCATAAGCCACATCATGATGTGTACATGTCATGTTATACATGATAGCTCCCATTGCACTAGCGTATGGGATCCTACTCATGCGTTCTCTCTCATCAGGTATTTTAGGACAATCCTCCCTACTTAGAGTAATTCCAGTGCCTATCGGTAGATAGCCTCCTTTGGAATTATCCATGTTATACCTCTTTAAGATGCTATCAATGTACAAGGATTGGGAAAGACCAATCAGCTTCATATATCTATCTGTATAGATCTTTATTCCCAATATATAAGTTGATTCTCCCAAGTCTTTTATGGAGAACTGTTCAGATAGCCAAATCTTGATACTTTGCAATGTTGGTATATCATTTCCTATAAGCAATATATCATCAACATACAATACTAAGAATATGATTGTGCTCCCACTAACCTTTTTGTACACACAAGGCTCTTCTTCGCATCTAACAAAATTGAACTTTTCAATTGTCTTATTAAAGCGAATATTCCAAGTTGGAGAAGCTTGCTTTAGTCCATAAATGGATCTATGTATTGCAAATTTTATAATGATCAGGCGGTGATGTGCAACCTTCGTTTTGTGTCATGTCCACATCCTATTCTAGCTCACCATTAAGAAAAGTTGTTTTCACATCCATTTGCAATATTTCATAATTGTAGTATGATGCTATAGCAAGCAAAATCTGAATTGATTTGAGCATTGCCACGGGAGAGAAAGTCTTATCATAGTTGACTCCTTCTTTCTGACGATATACCTTGGCAACAAGACGTGCTTTGTAGGTCTTCACATTTCCGTACGCTCTAATCTTTTTCTTAAAAATCTATTTACAACCTATAGATTTTATATCCTTTGAAGGTTCAACTAAAGTCCATGATCAACCTCATTTGATACATCATCTTGTACCATTAGATTTAATCTAGTGTGTACATGACGTTCTCGTGTAGACCTTTTAAGAGGTGCTTGTACAACTTGCTCACCTTGTGTTGGATTTGATTGTTGTTCAATTTGGTTTGGAACTGGTTCATTAACCTGTTCTTGAACTACATTTAATTCTTGAACTTCAACCGTTGAAGATGGAAACTTCATTGTCAAATTCAAAACATCCAATAAAGGTTCTTCAACTTGTGTCTCATGATCTTGATATTGTGTTGATTCATTGGTTTCTTGAACTTCATCAAGTTTTATTTCTCTACTATAATTTCCTTCTAAAAGAAATTCTCTTTACAAAAAGGTTGCTCCTCTAACCACAAATACTTTATAGTTAGAATGGTTATAGAAATAATATCCCATTGTTTCTTTGGGATATCCAATAAACATACACTTATCAGATCTTGAGTCAATTTATTCAGATTGCAGTCTCTTAACATAAGCTGTACAACCCCAAACTTTAATATGCTTAAGGTTAGGCTTACGTCTTTTCCATATCTCATATGGTGTTGTAGAGACTGACTTAGTGGGAACTTTATTAAGTAAGTATGTTGATGCTTCCAAATCATATCCCCATAAATATATTGGAAGACCAGTGAACCCCATCATAGATCTCACCATATCTAATAAGGTTCGATTTTTCCTTTCAGACACACCATTATGTTGTGGTATTCCTGAAGGTGTCCACTCCGAGAGAATCCCATTCTCTTCGAAATACCTCGTAAAATATTCACTAAGATAGTCTCCACCTCTATCAAACCTTGGTACCTTGATACTTTTACCTGTTTGTTTCTCAACTTCACTACGAAACCTTTTGAAGGTTCAAAAGATTCAGATTTGTGTTTCATAAGATACACAAATCCATATCTTGACATATCATCAGTGAAGGTGATGAAGTAAGAATATTCACCTCTAGATTGAATTTTCATGGGCCCAAAAACATCTATATGAATTAGTCCTAATAATTCAGTAGATCTTTCTCCACTTCCAGTAAATGGAGATTTGGTCATTTTTCCTTTGAGACAAGATTCACAAGTTGGATATGATTCAAAATCATACCTGTCAAGGTACCCTTCCTTGTATAACTTGTTAATTCTTTTCTCTCCAATATGACCAAGCCTAAAATGCCAAAGGTATGTATGATTTACTTGATCATCTCTTTTCCTCTTAAGACTTGAAACATGCATAATCGAATTAGCATTAACATTAGGTAAGACAAAAACATCATGTTGGAGATAGCCATTCATATTTAAATTATCACCATAATAAATAGAGCAAATACCATAGCTTATAATAATGCGAAAACCACGTTTGTCTAACATAGAAGCTGAAATTATGTTCGAAACAAATTTAGGAATGTAATAACAATCATCCAACATAAGTACTGATCCTATAGCTATGGCCACAACTTTTGTACCATTTCCAACTTGTAGATTAATTTCTCCTTTCTTCAACCTTATACTTATTTGAAACCCCTGCAGCATATTACAAATGTTATAACCACCGCCAGTATCTAATACCAACAATGAAGCATTAGTCTTAGGATTTTGACCGTAGTCGGAACTGTGTGAAGACGACTCCGGAATGGAGTTTCGTCGGTTTTGTTAGCTCCGTTGGGTGATTTGGACTTAGGAGCGTATCCGTACTGTGAATCTAAGGCAGATTTTTGGAGAATTGGACTTTTTGATATCGGGGTTGTAATCCGATTTCGGAAGTTGGAGTAGGTCCATAATGTCAATTATGACTTGTGTGCAAAATTTGAAGTCATTACGGATTGATTTGATGTGTTTCAGCACAAGTTATAGAATTTGAAAGTTCAAAGTTCATAGATTTTGAATTGGGGTCTGACTCGTGGTTTTCGAGTTGTTTGAGGTGAATTGAAGGTTCGACTAAGTTCATATGATATTATGGGACTTGATGGTATGTTTGGTTGAGGTCCCGAGGGACTCGGGTGAGTTCCGGGATTGTTTCAGAACATTTCTCCTTGTTTTGCAACTACTAGAACTGATATCTGGTATTGTTCTTCGCGAACGCGAAAGATCTCATGCATTCGCGAAGAAGGATTTTGGACTGCTGGGATTTGCCCATCGCGAAAGCGATGAAGAAGCCACGAACGCGAAGAAGGAGATGAGGAAAGCCTATGCGAACGTGAGTGGGCAGACGCGAACGCGAAGAGGAAAGGGAGTTGGGGGCCTGCCTAGCGTTAAGCCTTTGCGAACGCGACTTGTGTCTCGCAAAGGCAAAGGGCAGAGGTCGGAAGGCATCGCGAACGCAATGAGGATATCGCGAACACAAAGAAGGAATCTGGGCAGCACATTTTTGTGCTTCTCGAAGGTGAAGATATGGTCGCGAACGCGAAGAAGGCCAATCTAGGCAGAATTAAAAGTCCCAAAAACGGGGGTTTGAGTTCATAAATGAAAATCAAATTTGGAGCTCGGTAGAAGGAGATTATTTCAGAGATTCTTGCGTGGGTGTTTGGGTTAAGTGATTCTTATCCAATTTTTATTAATTTCCATGATTATGTCTTTGAATCCATCATTTAATTCGGATTTAATCGAGGAAAAATTAATATTTTTGTAAAATCTTCCAAAAATGAAAATTTAAGATTTGGAAGTCGAGTTGTTATTGGAATTCGATAAAATAGGTATGGTTGAACTCGTATCGAAATGGGTGTTTGGATTTCATGAAAATTATATCGGGTTCCGAGAGGCGAGTCCCGCATTGACTTTTGTTGATTTTTGGGATAAATTTTTAAGTCGACGTATTATTATCCGAAATTGTTTCCGACAAATTTTAATGGAGTTATACAGTTAATTTGGATAGATTTGAGCTGTTCGGAGGTCAACTCAAGCAAGAAGGCTATTTTGGAATATCGGCCTAACTTCAAAAAGGTAAGTGTCTTGCTTAACCTCGAGTGGGGGAATTTCCCATTAGGCATTGAGTCTTATGTGCAATTTGTGTAATTGAAAACCATGTACGCGAGGTGACGAGTACGTACTTGGTTTATATGTGCAAATTTTATTGAGGTAAAGTCTTGAGCATATTGTGTAGTAAATTAGATAATTGTTGGCATATATTTAATCTACTAGTCGTGCCTAAATCTTTGTTGTTGACTATGTTGTTATATGACAATGTGATGTGATTGCTATTTGATTAATTATGAAATTTCATGAATTTGCTGGTTTGATAATTATTGGATTTTCCCCTCTGCAAATAATTAATTAAATGGGCTTAAGAAGAGGTGTTTATATAATTATTGAAAATTTGATTTTTATGAAGACTTTGCTTTATGTTGAGTAATTTCTATCTCTATTGATTGTTTTTGGGTGTTGTACATATTGTGTTGAGCTTTTGGCTATTTGATGTGAAATTAATTGATTTTGTTATATCTTTGGAATTTTGTTGTGGGCCATTGGGCATATTGTGATATGAATTGATTTTATTATATTGTCGTGTTAATTTCCTATGTAAATTATTGTGTTGTGTGAGTTACTATTTTTGGGAGATAAGGGTGGCATTTCACCATTGATATTATGTGGGTATAAGGGTGGCATTTAAGTGTTGTTGTGTTTGTTGGAATATTGTCTGGGCGGAGCGATAAAGGTGTCTATAGGAGCGATAAGGGTGGCAATAGGAGCAATAAGGGTGGCTATTGATATTGTCTGGGCGGAGCAATGATGATGTGGGGTTGTGGTGTTGATAATTTTCATGTGATGTTGTGATTTTCTTGTGTTTATTTCTATACCTTGTGCAACTTGTCTTGTTGTTGGTAAATTGATAACAATCTGATTTATGCTGAAAATGAGAGCCTGTGGCTATTGACAGGTGGATTATAAAATGAAATGTGGGCACGAGGTGCCATAAGTAAATAATGATAATTAGCACGTGAATTGTCCGTTCAGTTGTGATATGAAATGAGGGCACGAGGTGCCGGGGAACTATGATGCTTTAATTATGGACACGAGATGCCGTGGAAATATGAAAATGGGTTGAGACCCGTATTTTTATGATTTCAAAATGAGGTATCACATGGTGACTTTTTAATTGAAAGAATTATATTCAAAATATTTATTTGGAAGGATTTTTACTTAGAAAGTATTATATGAAAGAATTTTATTTTAAAGATACTTATTTGAGGAAATTATATTTGAAAAGATCTATTGAAAGAATTATATTTGAAAAATAATTATTTGAGAAAATTATATTTGAAAGAGAGTTATCTGGAAAAATTATATGTGAAAGACATTTATTTGAAAAACTTGATTTAATTGGGTGTACTTGTGTTTATTAATTTTTAAGTGATATTAATGGTATTCTTGTTGTCTGCTGTGCATATCACTGGTTGTTTTATGTTGTCCTATTGTTATTTGTTTCCTATTATTTTGTATATTATATTGCACAAGTTATTAGACTTGTGTGTGTCTTGACTGTACCTCGTCTCTACTCCATTGAGGTTAGTCTTGATACTTACTGGCTACCGACCGTGGCGTAATCATACTACACTTCTGAATATTTTTGTGCAGAGCCAGGTATTGAAGATATCGAATTTGAAAAGAGTTAAAGCGCGATCATAAGGATTCAAGGTAGAGCTGCTTGGCCGTCGCAGTCCCTTGGAGTCTTTACATTTCATTGTACTGTTAATTTGTAATCAAACAGTATTGTATATTCGATCCTCGTGATCATTCCATGTATTCAGTTAGAGTTCGTGACTCAGTACTACCAGTCTTGGGAGGTTGTATATTGTAATTATTTCTGCTGTTAGTTTAAAAAAAAATGGGTTCAAAAGGTAATGAAAATCGGCTTAAATAGTCTTAGAGACTAGGTGACATCACGACGCTTGAGGTGGGATTTTGGGTCATGACAAATTGTGACTTAGTCAAATTCCATGGAACTGTGTAGTCGAATAATATGTTGTTATTTGTTTATTCTCCATGTAGTAGAGAAATTGAACCACAAATCATGTTTAGATTATTTGTTGGCACTATAGGGACCCACAAAGGTTGTGTACATATTGAATTATCTGCTAAATTGTTGTTTTGTACTCAGTCACAGTTTACTTGTTTATTTTATCTCAGTCTCTATTGTTCATTATTGATGCATCATATCATTGTTGTTTGGGCTGATTTTCATGGTTATTGAGAGCCCGAGAGACTGGAGAGATTTATGACTGAGTGAGGCCGAGAGCCTGATTGTGAGATATTGATTCTATAGCATGTGAGTTGTCCGTGCAGCACGTGAGTTGTTTGTGTGGATCCAGATATTGATACTATAGCACGTGAGTTGTCTGTGCAGTACGCGAGTTGTCCGTGCGGATCCAGATATTGATATTATAGCATGTGAGTTGTCCGTGTAACACGTGAGTTGTCCGTGCGGATTATAGAGCTTAGGCTGAAGGATCCCCTCCGGAGTCTGTACACACACCCTGTGAGTGCAGGTACCTGCTGAGTGCGAGTGCTAAGTGCTAAGTGAATGGAATGGCTGAGTGACCGTGTTCCTGAGAGGATGCATTTGATTTCATTATTGTTGCACTTCAGGTGTCATATATCACTGTTTTGGAATTTTCTAAGAGATATTATCTTATGTTTCAGTTTAACTTGACATGAAATTACTGTTTTGGCCTTAAATGTTGAACATGAAAGCATGCCTAACTTATTATGTTGGAAATTACTGTACTTGGACTCATCTATGAAGATTGTCACTACTTTTAGTTCTTTATTTAGTATTGTTACTTGCTGAGTTGGTTCTACTCACACTACACCATGCACTTCGTGTGCAGATCCAGGTGTTCCAATATATAGTGGGTGTTGATTTCTTTGCATAGTTGATTATCCGGAGATTTCGAGGTAGCTGCCGGTTTTTCGCAGACCTTATCTCTCTTTCCTTATCTTCTTGATTACCGTATTTGGTCTACTATTATAGATCGTGTTTTCCATACTTGTGATGTATAGATGCTCATGTACTCTGTGAAATCCCGATAGTTGCGAATTGCGCATTATATTTTGGGTTTTCTATCCCGGTTATGAGAACTTTTACCACTAAAACTTCTTTAAATTCATTCTTGTTAAAAGTGTTGGAAGTATTTGTGAGAAATTGGCTTTCCTAGTACCACGTTAAGCGCCATCACGACATGTTAGGATTTTGGGTAGTGACAAGTTGGTATCAAAGCCTAGGTTACATAGGTCTAACGAGTCATGAGCAGGTTTAGTAGAGTCTTGCGGATCGGTACGGAGACGTCTGTACTTATCTTTGAGAGGCTGCCGAACCCTTAGAAAAATTTCACTTTCTTAATTCCAGAATCTAAATTTTTATTATTCCATTCTCTCACAGATGGTGAGGACACGTACTACTGTATCGGACGGTCAGCCACCAGTTAGGGTTGTGAGAGGCCGGGGCCCTGGTAGAGGCCTAGGACGAGGTATAGTTGGAGTTGTAGCTCGTATAGAAGTTTGAGAAAAATCTGTAGCACCACTAGTTGCTCCGGCACATGACCAGATTCGAGATATAGTTGAGCCGCCGTGACCAGCTCAGTCACCAGCTGTGCCTATTGTGATTCCAGGCCTTCAAGAGGTTTTGGCCCAGATATTGACAGTTTGCACTAGCCTTGCTCAGGTGGTTTCGGCTTAGGCTACACCAGCCACTTCTCAGTCTGTGGGAGGTACTCATACCCCTATTGCACGTACTCCAGAGCAGGTAGTAGATACCGGGGGCACTACCAGCCCAGCAGGCTATAGTTGCTCAGTCCCCGGTAATCCCCGTTATTACAGACGATGAGCAGAGGAGATTGACATATTTGGGAGGCTTCGACCTCCATCTTTTAGCGGTACTGAGTCAGAGGAGGCTTAAGATTTTCTGGTTAAGTTCCAGCGGATGCTTCGGACAACGGGTATTCCGGAGACCAATGGGGTGTTGTTCACTACTTTTTAGTTTTCTGGGGCTGCCTTCATATAGTGGGAATCTTATGAGAGGTATAGGTTGGTCGGTGCAGTACCACTTACATGGCAGGAGTTCGCAATTATCTTTTTGGAGAAGAGCGTGCCGCAGTCTCGTAGGGAGGAGTTGCACAGACAGTTTTAGCAGCATCGGCAGGATGGCATGTCTCTGACCCAGCACAAGATGAGGTTTTCTAAGTTGGCTCGTCACGGAGTTTGGTTGGTTCCCACTGGTAGGGAGAGGATTAGGAGGTTCATTGATGGCCTCACGTATCAGCTACGGTTGCTTATGACTAGGGAAAGGGTATGTTGTGCCACTTTTGACGAGGTGGTTGAAATTGATCGGCAGATAGAGGTGGTCCGTAGCCAGGAGTGTGGTGAGAGGGAGGTGAAGACGCCTCGAGGTTCGGGCAGTTTTGGTGCGGTACCTTCTAGGGCCAGTCCTACCACAGTAGGGGTCGCCCTTATAGGCCCGCTCAGACGACTCGTACAGCTCATCGCGGTGCATCAGCTAGCCACGATTCTTACAATGCTCATTCATGCCGGTCTTCATTCAGTGCACTACCAGCGCAAAGTTCTCATCATGCCTCATCCGCTCAGACTTCTACAGGTAATTCCTCAGGTTATCAGGAGCAGCAGTTCCGTCATATGAGGGGTTGTTTCGAGTGTGGAGAATTTGGTCATTTCATGAGAGATTATCCTAGGTTGTGGAGTAGGGCTCCACAACAGAGTTATCGGCCGACGGTACCAGCACCAATAGTTACACCACCCGCCTAGCCAGCTCGGGGTGAGGCTCAGCTAGTTAGGTGTCGCCCAAGAGGGGGAGGCCGATCAGGTGGAAGTTACGCTCGATTCTATGCTTTTCCTGCCAGGTCAAATGTTGTTGCTTCAGATACAGTGATTACAGGTATTGCCTCAGTGTGCCACAGGGAAGCTTCTATATTATTTGACCCTTGTTTTACTTATTCATATGTATCATCGTACTTTACTCATTATATGGATATGCCCCATGAGTCTTTAGTTTCACCTGTTCATTTTATCTTCGCTGATGGGCGATACTATTATTATAGACCCTGTATATCGGTCGTGTGTGGTAACTATTGGGGGATTAGAGACTAGAGTTGATCTCTTATTGCTTAGCATGGTTGATTTTGCTGTAATCTTAGGTATGGATTGGTTGTCTCCATGTCATGCTATTCTGGACTGTCACGCAAATACTATGACGTTGACGATGTCGTGATTGCCGAAAGTCGAATGGAGAGGTTCTCTAGATTATGTTCCCAGCAGGGTAATTTATTATTTGAAGGCGCAATGTATGGTTGGGAAGGGGTGTTTGCTATATTTGGCCTATGTGAGGGATGTTGATGCAGATACTCCTACTATTGATTCAGTACCGGTAGTGCGAGCCTTTTCGGATGTATTTCCTGCAGACCTGCCGGGTATGTCACCTGACAATGATATTGATTTTGGTATTGACTTGGTGCTGGGCACTCAGCTCATTTCTATTCCTCCATGTCATATGGCACCAGCTGAGTTGAAAAAATTGAAAGAGCAACTTCAGGAACATCTTGATAAGGGGTTTATTAGGCCTAGTGTGTCACCTTTGGGTGCACCGATTCTGTTTGTGAATAAGAAGGATGGGACTATATGGATGTACATCGACTACAGGCAGTTGAGAAAAGTTACAATCAAGAACAAATATCCTTTGTTGCGTATTGATGATTTATTTGACCAGCTTCAAGGGGCGATGGTATTCTCCAAATTGATTTGAGATCTGGGTATCACCAGTTAAAAATTCTGGATTCAGATATTCTAAAGACGACATTCAGGACTGGTTATGGTCACTATGAATTTCTCGTGTTGTCGTTTGGGCTGACTAACGCCCCAGCAACATTTATGCACTTGATGAATAGTTTATTCCAGCCATACCTTGATTCATTTATCGTAATATTTATTGATGATATCCTTGTGTACTCATGTATCCAGAAGGAGCATGCACAACACTTGGGTATTGTATTACAGAGGTTGAGAGAGGAAAGACTTTATGTCAAATTCTCTAAGTGTGAGTTCTGGATGTGTTCGGTGGCATTCTTGGGACACATAGTGTCCAGTGAAGGAATTAAGGTTGATCCGAAGAAGATAAGGCAGTTCAGAGTTGGCCCATGCCATCTTCAGCTACTAAGATTCGATGTTTTCTCAGCTTGGCCGGTTATTATCGTCGCTTTGTGGAGGGTTACTCATCTATTGCATCGCCTTTGACTAAATTGACCCAGAAAGGTGCTTCGTTCAGGTGGTCGAATGAGTGTGAAGAGAGCTTTCAGAAGCTCAAGATAGCTTTGACTGCAGCCCCAGTATTAGTGTTGCCTACAGATTTAGGGTCTTATACTGTGTATTATGATACGTCGCGTATTGGTCTCGACGCAGTGCTGATGCAAGATGGTAGGGTGATTGCCTATGTCCAGACAGTTAAAGGTACATAAGAAGAATTATCTGGTCCACGACCTTGAGTTAGCACCTATTGTTCATGCCTAGAAGATTTGGCGACATTATTTGAACGGTGTCCATTGTGAGGTTTATACCGATCACCGGAGTCTACAACTTCTGTTTAAACAGAAGGATCGTAATTTGCGGCAGCGGATGTTGTTGGAGTTGTTTAAGGATTATGATATCACCATTCTCTATCATCCCGAAAAGTTCAATGTGGTGGCTGATGCCTTGAGTCGTAAGGCGGAGAGTTTGGGCAGCTTTACATACTTACCGGTAGCAGAGGCCTTTAGCCTTAGATGTTCAGGCCTTGGCCAACCAGTTTGTCAGATTGAATATTTCCGAGCCGAGCCGAGTTTTGGCTTGTGTGGTTTCTCATTCTTCTTTTTATAATCCTATCAGAGAACTTTAGTACGACGACCCTCATCTGCTTGTCCTTAAGGATACAGTTCAGCATGGTGATGCCAAGAAGTCACTATTGGGGATGACGGTGTATTATGGATGCATGGTAGGTTATGTGTGCCTAATGTAGATGGTTTGCGTGAGTTGATTCTCTAGGAGGCTCACAGTTTGCGGTACTCCATTCATCCAGGTGCCGTGAAGATGTATCAGGATTTGAGGCAACACTATTGGTGGACGCAAATGAAGAAAGATATAGTTGGGTTTGTAGCTTGGGGTTTAAATTGTCAACAGGTGAAGTACGAGCATCAGAGACCGGGCGGATCACTTCAGATACATGAAATTCCGGAGTGGAAGTGGGAGCATATCACCATGGACTTCGTAGTTGGACTCCCACCGACTTTGAGGAAGTTTGATGTTGTTTGGGTGAGTGTAGATTGGTTGACCAACTTGGTCATTTTATTCCAGTTGGTACTACTTATTCTTCAGAGTGGTTTGCTGAGACTTATATCCTCGAGATTGTTCACCTACACTGTATGACAGTGTTCATCGCCTTGTGTTGTAGATTTTGGAGGTTCTTGGGATCCATTTTTGCCGCTTGCAGAGTTTGCTTACAATAACAGCTACCAATCGAGCATTCAGATAGCTCCGTATAAGGCTTTATATAGGAGACGGTGTCGGTCTCTGGTGGGTTGGTTTGAGCCAGGTAAGGCTAGGCTATTGGGTACTGATTTAGTTTAGGATGCTTTGGAAAAAGTTAAATTGATTCAGGATCGACTTCGCACAGCGCAGTCTAGACAGAAGAGTTATGCCAACCGGAAGGTACATGATGTTGCTTACATGGTTGGGGAGAAGTTCTGCTCAAGATTTCACCCATGAATGGTGTGTTGAGGTTCGGGAAAATGGGAAAGTTCAGCCCTCGGTATATTGGGCCTTTTCAAATATCTTAGATGATTGGAGAGGTGGCTTATGAACTTACATTGCCACCTAGTCTATTGAGTTTTCATCCAGTGTTTTATGTATCTATACTCCAGAAGTATGTCGGGGATTCATCTCATATTTTGGATTTCAGCACAGTGCAGTTGGATGGTAATTTGACTTATGATGTAGAGACGATGGCCATTTTAGACGCAAGTTAGAAAGTTGAAATCAAAGAACATAGCTTCAGTGAAAGTGCAGTAGAGAGGCCAGGAGAAGCTACTTGGGAGACTGAGCGGGAGATGCGGAGCAAATATCCACACCTATTTGTTTAAGAGAGGGAGAATGTAACGACATGGCTGGTCGTTTTGAGTATTACAACCCCGTTACCCCATTTACAGCTCAATTTATGCTTTACAGTTGTTATGTGACATGTTGGGGTGATTGGTTCGGGTCCGTTGAGGCTTTGGAATGAATTGGAACACTTAGTTCCAAGGTTTAAAGTTTAAGTTGAAATAGTGACCGGATGTCGACTTATGTGTAAACGACCCATAATAGAGTTTTGATGATTCCAATAGTTCCGTATGGTGATTTTGGACTTAGGAGTGTGTCCGAAAAATTATTTGGAAGCTCGTAGCTAAATTAGGCTTGGAATGGCGAAAATAGAAATTTAAGTTTGAAAGTTTGACCGGGGAGTTGACTTTTTGATATCGGGACCAGATTCCGATTCTGAAAATTGTAATAGGTCCATTATGTCATTTATGACTTGTGTGCAAAATTTGAAGTCAATCGGACTTGATTTGATAGGTTTCGGCGTTGAATGTAGAAGTTGAAAATTCTTAGTTTCATTAGGATTGAATTGCAGTATGATTCATGGTTTTAGTGATATTTGATATGATTTGAGGTTTCGACTAAGTTTGTATGATTTTTTAGGACTTGTTGGTGTATTTGGTTGAGGTCCCGGGGGCCTCGGGTGATTTTCGGAGGGTTAACGGATCAATTTTTGGACTTGAAACTTTGCTGGAATTTTTCAGATGCACTATCTGGTTTCTTTCATTGCGTTCGCATAGAGGAACTGAGGGGAAGGCAAGATTTGCTCTTCGTGTTCGCGAAGGAGATGACGCATTCGTGAAGGGTTGGGCAGGTTGTGCATCGCAAACGTGAGAGGATTCTCGCGTTCGTGAAGAAGAGAGGGAGCTGGGGTTGGACCAAACGCGTTGTCCTACGCGTATGCATGAGAGACTTCGCGTTCAGGAAGGCCTGAGGTCGTTGACCATCGCATTCGTGAGTGGGATCTCGCATTCGCGAAAAAGAAATTGGGGCCGCGGATTTTTGTGCTTCGCGAATGCGAGGTAAGGGCCGTGTTTGCGTAGGAGGAAATTTTGGGCTACACAAAATGTGGTTCGCGAACGCGAGGCAGTGGCCGCGTTCGCGAATAAGAAAAACCTGGGCAGAGAGTTTAAGTTCTGAAAATGGTACTTCCTCCGATTTTTTATTTTTGACAAATTGGAGCTTGGGAAGAGGCGATTTTTGGGAGATTTTCAAAGAAAATAACGGGGTAAGTGTTTTTAATTCAATATTGGTCAAATTACCCGAATCCATGGTTGTTTTAAACATTTAGTTGGTGATTTAAGTTGGAAAGTTTGTGAAAACCAACTTGGTTTAATTTGAAGATTTGAGGGTCGAGATGATGTCGAAATTTGGTAAAATTTGTATGGTTGGACTCGTGGTTGAATGTGCGTTCATATTTTGTAACTTTTGCTGGGTTCCGAGATGTGGGCCCCACGGGCGATTGTTTAGTGCAATTATGGATTTTGTCAAAAAATTGGTATTCTTATATGTAATTTATTCCTATAACTTATATTGACTGAATTGAATAATTTTTGACAAGATTCGAGGCGTTTGGAGGCCGATTTTCGAGGAAAAGGCATAGCAGAATAACGAATTACACGGTTTGAGGTAAGTAACAATTGTAAATCTGGTTCTGAGGGTATGAAACCCCAGATTTTGTGTTATGTGATCGATTTTGAGGTGACGCGCATACTAGGTGACGAGCGTGCGGGCGTGCACCTTGGGAATTGTGACTTGGTCAAATTCCATGGAAGTGTGTATTCAAATAATCTGTTGTTATTTGTACATTCTCCATGTAGTAGAGAAACTGAACCACAAATCATGTTTAGATTATGTGTTGGCACTGTAGAGGCCCACATAGGTCATGTACATGTTGAATTATCTGCTAAATTATTTGTTATGTACTCAGTCACAGTTTACTTGTTTATTTTATCTCAGTCTCTAATGTTCATTATTGATGCATCATATCATTGTTGTTTGGGCTGATTTTCATGGCTATTAAGAGCCCGAGAGACTGGAGATATTTATGACTGAGTGAGGCCGAGGGCTTGATTGTGAGATATTGATTCTATAGCATGTGAGTTATCCATGCAGCACGTGAGTTGTTTGTGCGGATCCAGATATTGATACTATAGCATGTGAGTTGTCCGTGCGGATCCAGATATTGATATTATAGCACGTGAGTTGTCCGTGCGGATCCAGATATTGATACTATAGCACGTGAGTTGTCTGTGCAGCAATTTAGTTGTCCGTGCGGATTATAGCGCTTGGGCTGAAGGAGCCTCTCCGGAGTCTGTACACATCCCCAGTGAGCGCAGGTACCTACTGAGTACGAGTGCTGAGTGTTGAGTGAATGGAATTGCTGAGTGACTGTGATCTTGAGATGATGCATTTGATTTATTTTTTATTGCACTTCAACTGTCATATATCACTGCTTTGGAAATTTCTGAGAGATATTATCTTATGTTTTAGTTGAACTTGACATGAAATTACTGTTTGGCCTTAAATGTTAAACTTGAAAGCATGTCTACCTTATTATATTAGAAATTACTGTAATTGGACTCAGCTGTGAAGCTCGTCACTACTTTCAGTTCTTTATTTAGTATTGTTACTTGCTGAGTTGGTTGTACTCATACTACACCCTGCACTTCGTGTGCAGATCCAGGTATTCCCGGACACAGTGGGTGGTGATTTCTTCGCACAGTTGATTATCCGGAGATTTCGAGGTAGTTGCCAGTGTTTCGCAGACCTTGTCTCTCTTTTCTTATCTTCTTGATTACTGTATTTGGTATCAGACTATTATAGACCGTGTTTTTCAGACGTGTGATGTATAGATGCTCATGTACTATGTGACACCCCGATAGTTGGAAATTCCTCATTATGTTTTGGGTTTTCTATCCCGTTTATGAGATATTTTACTACTAAAACTGCTTTAAATTCATTCTTGTTAAAAGTGTTGGAAATATTTGTGAGAAATCGGCCTGCCTAGTACCATGTTAGGTGTCATTACGACAGGTTAGGATTTTGGATCGTGACAATGCGTATCCACACTAAGTCCGATCCTTACTATCAAATCTTTGATCAATAAAAATCACGAACAAATTAAACAAAAAATATTGTGTTGAAATTTTCTCAAAAATCTCAACTCAAAGGCAGAAGAACAAGAAATTCTTTTCTCGCAAAAATAATTTCTCATGACTTTTTGGGGAACAGATACACCTTATAGGTTATCATATCTTCTTTAAGTTCACAAATATATATCTATATATAAGTGAATGGAAAAGGAAGAATTAAAATGGTGTTTTAATTCCTCTCCAATTCAAAGTTGAACTTTAGAAAAATAATTCAAGGAAGAATTAAAATGGTGTTTTAATTCCTTTCCAAGTCAAAGTTGTACTTTAGAAAAATAATTCCAAGGAAGAATTAAAATGGTGTTTTAATTCTTTTTCAAGTAAAAGTTGAACTTTAGAAAAATTATTCCAAGGAAGAATTAAAATGGTGTTTTAATTCCTTTCCAAGTCAAAGTTGAACTATAGAAAAATAATTCCAAGGAAGAATTAAAATGGTGTTTTGTGGGCTTTGAATTAGTCTCCTTATTAATATTTAATATATATTCCATATATAAATAAATATTAATTATAAGTACCAAATATATATCACACACACACACACACACACACACACACATATATATATATATATATATATATATATATATATATATATATATTTCAATCAAGAGATATAATTTAATTTTCTATTCCAAAATAGAAAACTTCAATTAGTTCACAATATTAATTATATTCTATGTGCTAGCAAAGAATATAACAATATTTCATTTGGACTAATAACTAAATTTATTTAACTAAATTAAATTCTTTAATTTAATTATCAAATAATAAAGTAATTCATCCTTTTGCAAAGATTAGAACACTCGTTAGTGTAAGACCCCATAGGTTCAATACTAAATCGGTAGTAAATTGATCACATCAATATACTAATCAAGGGTGGCGTCTAGCAACACTCCTCAAAGACCGGATAGCATAAAGTATACAATTTACTCTCAAGACCCCTAGAAGAATAATGCATTAATTCCTTCTGTCTTTATAACTCTGGGTCACCCTAGGATATGGTTCAACTGTCAAATCCTACTAGGCGACCAACTATGTGTTCATGTCAAAAATAATTGATCATTGAATGACCTAAGAAACTCTTTTCTACTCTCATTCAACCGCCCTGGTCAAGGTCTTAATTTGGTCGGTTAAAATTCATGACAACATAGAGCTAAAACTCATTACCAAGAGTTGACAGATTTCATCTTGATCAATCACTAATTCAACAAGTATTTAATCGTACTCAATATCATTTCAACTATCGCCCTAGGGCCATAGGTGTCTAGTATCAAAGCACAATAAATAACTTGTCAATTACTATGATGATATCAGGTCAAACGAAACTCTTACATCACATTCTTCAAGAGAATATCCTATTGACAGTTCATGATAATTCTAACCATTAGGAATTATCCAATGAATCAGTTCAATGATCATATCTCTATATGCATCATCTATTTATGTGATTTAGTTAATGAGATCAACTAATATTTATCCCATAAAGACGATCACATTAATATTGATCTAACCGGTTTACTAATATCCAAATTAATAATCATACGATCAAGAACAAAATTTAGATTAAGTTGTAAGAGACTTTACTCTCATTATCATGGTTTCCATCTTGATAACAAGTCTCAAAATTTAATCAAGGACCTCACTAAATTAATCAAGCAATCAATAATATCTATGATAAATGAATATCAAATGCCATATATTTTTATATCAAATAATATTCACAAAAATTTATTCATATCATCAAATATGAGATTGGATCTAAGGCATATCAAATATATCCCTAGTATCCAAGCAAGGAAACTTACAGGTTTAAAATTTAGGGTTTGGTATTATTGCATAGGTATGTTAATCTTGGCGTGGGGCAGGATTGAGGAGAATCAATATGGAACAATACAATGGAAGCTGGACCAACAATTTATTTACTGCTAAGACTACCATAAAGCAGGCACTAGGAGTGAATCTTCTTTGCGGCAAGACCTCCATTAAACTAACCATTAGGAATGAAAATCGTCCATTACCTATTTCAAATGTTTTAACGTATGAAATTTTACAATTAAAATTCCAACACAACTCATAAATGAAGTTTCGTATTACCTCTTGATAGTATATGTAATTTTAATTAAAATATTTTCTAAAGGTTAATAATTTATGCATTCAGTATTATTAGTGTTAATGTTTATTTAAGACGTACAAGTTGTAGATATTTGCAATCGATTATATTTTGTGTTTATATCAGGTTATACACAAATTTGATGTCTGCTATGTTTTGTATTTGCATATTTCTTTTGATTTGCAATGCTGATTGATAGGTTGATATCACATGTGTTTTTACGAGTTATTATTTTGCAAAAAAAACGTGAAAGAGGTACTGCCACAAGCGGTTTTTTTCCCTAGAAAGTGCTTTTTATTTTTCTTTTGCATTCAATCATTCAAATTTAGTATATCTTACGAAAACGTGTGTTAGTTTTCGGTGGCTATATTCCACCTATTGTAATTTTATCAACTTAATAATCCAGTTTACAAAATTGAAGAAAAACTGGTAGTTTTCGTTTTGACTTCCAACTAAAAAATAAAGGTCGGTGTAATTTTAGCCCAAACTACCAACGTTTTACGATTCAAAAAGAATTTAAAAACCTAATCCAACACTACATATGGTATTTTATTTCAAATCCAACATTACTTGAGATATTCGTGCAGCGCACGATTATAGAACTTATTATTATAAAAGCGCGAATACAATACTGATAGACCAAAATAGCCCTAAAATATTGATCGATTTTTTTATTTGGCATTGGATAGAATTGTAATATTTAAGAATTTTATTTGACTAGAATCCTAAAACATTATGGTGTGTGTCTAAAGTTGTTGATTAAGAATGTTATACTCCTTTTCTTATTAAATTCTGTTTACACAAAAAATGAGTAACAATTAAATTATACGCAGTTTAAAGGATATATGGTTTAATTCAATACGAATAATTAAGAATAATAGATAGATGGATTAAAGACAAAATAAACGATCAAACCAGTTACGATACGATGACCAAGTATGATATTGGATTGAACAGTGAAACTTGTCCTCGATTGGACCCTCGGATCAAGCCCGATCAGGAATGGAGAAAAGAACAAGTGAGTAGTGCTTTTAACAACAGCTAGAAGACAAAATAAAACTTTTGTTGCTTTGAATTGCGTGTCATAATTTGTTAGCCTAAAGAAAGACTTCCCTTTTATATAGTAGAAGAATTTCAGTCTTAGTACAAGTCTAAAAAGGTAAAAATATTCTTTTACCGGTAATTGTTGATCCATAATCGATATTGCATGAGATTCGCGCCGCAATATCCGGTTGAGGGCGAGTATTATGGCTCCCTATACGTCTTGCATAACCGTCCACCGTGTCTCCCGGGGTCTAGAAGTTGTACTCGGTCCAGGGCGCATTGCTTTACCATGTCCGATGTCGGATATATAGTCCATTAATTTACCATGCACGATGTTTCTTGCCTCAATTATAAACTCGCAGATCCATGCTTTCCCTTCGTTCTCTCACTAGAAAATTGCGGTAGACATTGCCCCCGATTTTACCCATACACAAATTGTCCCCTCGTTTTCTTGAGGGTAGATTTATCGAAGCGATGGCAAGTGAAAAGTGAACCCCGGTTTAGTCCTTCTTACGTTACGACCAAGTTGACGGGTAAATGAAACATCTTATCAGTCGCATCGTTCTGACTTCGAACACGTGTCGGACGCCGGTTGGCTGTCCTTAAATGTGAAACGTCGCGCATTAATTGTTCTTCCTCTATAAAAACTCTAACCCCTTTTTCACTTCTCCACTTTCAGATTCCAGAACTCTTTGACTTACCCTTGAATTCACCACTCAACTTTCACTTCTTCAAATCTTCATACGTTGCTCCTTAGATCTTCATATCTTCATCCTCGAATCTTAATACTTTCTCTTTGAATCCTCAACCCAGATCTTCATATCTTTATCCCATCTTCAAATATTCATCTATTTTCTTCAAACCTTCATACTTTACAAAATCTGATGGAAAAAACTTCCAAATTCGTGCCTCAGCAAACAACCCCTTCATCTTTCAAACTGGCCACAGATGCCAAGGTGGCCATTCCCGAGGTGGCCCAGAAGCCTCCCTTGAAGAGTTTTGTCCCCGAGGTTTGCTCTATTAAAAATGACTTCAACATTGAGAAGGCCTCCAGTCAATAGGGCCGAGGCGAGGGGGAATGGAGGTACATATGCTCCGTTACAGAAGAGACACTCCCCATAGTCCTGGTAGATTGTAACTGGGAGGGTAAGGAGGTGGTCGTCCTCAGGCCCAATGAAGACATCACCGTTCATGTGGAGGGGAAAGTGTTTACACTTACCCCATCATGCTCGCCCTGGTGGAACCCGTAGTCCTTGACATATGCAAAATGTATGAGGTCTTCCTTGGGTAGATTCACCCGTTTGTTTGGAGGATCGTATTACTCCTCTATCATTTTGTAAACAACACCGAACCACCTCGATTCACCCTCGACCATCTGCTTCGTATCTACAGTCCCTGAATCTTCCGATGGGGGTTGATCAAGCTCATTCGCCAAGCCAGTAAAGATATGTTCTCGAGCATTGATGAGGACCGAGATTGAGCTTGGCGGGGGACGTTCGTTCGGGTAAAAATTGAAGACCTCATTCCTTTCGACTTTCTACTTCGAGCGTGCATGGCGCAAGATCTCGAAGGGAATGTGGGAGGCCTTTCCCACGGTAAGGCTCTCTCCCAAATGATTACATTCATACACTTGACTTATATATAGCAAAGTCGTCTTCCTTCTCATAGGTTTGCCCAAGACAACCGAGCTTAGGCTGTTGGATGAGAAAGAGGATCAGTCCTCGCTCGCCAAATACTTCTCTTTGGGACAGTCCGAGGCTTCCGCAAAGGAGGAGAAAAAGATGAAGAAGAGGAAGTCTTCGGGATCCCCGGATGCCGAGGTGAAGAAGAAGAGGGTCGTGATCCGGGTCTAGAAAAGCAAAAAGACCACCAGGTTTAGAGTACCGGACTCTGATTTTCTCTACTGGCTCAGGTATTATCCCGAGGATGACGACCTTGAGTTCATTTCTCACGAGTCAACCCTCAACGAGGGGGAGCAGGCAGAAACCGGGAAAAGTGATCACGAGGTTGATCCCCTTCTAGCTTGGGAACCATACGGAGAGATGGAGGTCGCGGCCTCCCGAGAAGCTGCTCTTGTCCCGAAGGAGGTATCTGGTGTCATTGAATTGATGGAAACGCCGTCCTATACTGAGTCCATGCTCTAAGTGGCTCAAGATGATAAAGAGAAATCAAACGAGATGGTGCTGGCCCCAGATGATGCATTGAACACATTATTCGATGGCATGGACATGGTCGTATTAGAGGACTTCTCTGGGCTTGGACACCTGGAGGTCCCAAAAAGGTTGTTAAATTGGGAGCGGTCGAGCCGAGCTCAATCCCGAAACTAGTAAAGTAGTTCCTTACCTCGAGTGTGGACCCCGACCGTACGAGAACGGTCATTCTTACTATCCCAGCGGACGCCCGGGCCCTGTCCGCTCTAGTGGGCGTAGCCAGCTACTTCCGTTGCCTGGTGACCAAGGAGAACCAGGCAAAGATGAACGAAGTAGGCACGTCAAACCTATTAAACGAGGTGCAATAGACACTGAACTGAATAAGACGTCTATCCTGTGTATCCTTTGCGGATTTTTACTCTACATATTCTAATGATTTCATAGTTTTTCAGGCTTCAATGCTTCATCATGAAAGTTTCCTTTAGCCCCTCTTGGAAATCATCCACCTACAGTTCAAGCTCAAAGATAAAGTGCATAATAAGGACATGTATAGGGCTCCCAGTGAACAACACGACGAGGTCCTCAAGGTCCTCCCAATTCTCCAAGCCAAGCTGGAAAAGGCTCAGAAGGATGCCTCATGTGTGAAGCGGGAGCACGCCGACCTGGTTGAGAAGGTAAGGATCATTGAGGCTAAAAATGAAAAGCTTCTCGTGGTGACTAACAACACAACTTCGTAGGTCCAAGAGAAGGTAGACCTGATCGACTACCTTCGGGATGAGATGGATGATGTCCAGGCCACAAACAAGGTGTGGAAGGGTAGGATGGATCTACTAGCTTCAGAAAAAGAGGCTGCGAAAGAGGAGATGGCATCAGTCAAGGACCAACTCTGGGGTGCAAAGGACACGGCCGACATGTGGTCTCGAGTAAATGATGAGCTCCGAGCACAACTAAACTGAACCGTCACGGAACTGGATGCCCTTGGCCAAGAATCTAATGCACTGAGGTCCAAATTGGAGGAAACTTCTATTGATTCCTCTGACATCAAGGAAATGCTGGCCTAGTATAAGGCTGATGTAAAATAGCCGAATCCCGCTTAAAGTCGAAGATGTACTACGTTAAGTGGCTATCACGGAGAGAGACCCTCGAGGAGATCCATGCATGAGGTTTTGACCTGCCATCCGAGATTGAAGAAGCCAAGGGACTCGAGGCCGAGGCAAAAGAACTCTATGTGCTTGAGGGCCAGGAAGACTCTGAGGGTTCCGAGGGTTCCAATGATTCTAGTGAGGAGCAGAGCCCCGGTGAAGACCAGGCGTAAATGCCTTAGTTCTTTTTTAGTTTTCCCTTGTATATTTTCTTTTTTGTTTATTTTGAGGTTGATTTATCATGCCTTTGTAAATTTTTTAAAATTTATAAAATTCCCACCTTTCTCAATACTGTATCTTTACTTTCTAGCATCTATTTGCAATTGTTTATTTGTGCATCGTTTTAAACACCTTAGCATAAAATCAAAGGTAATATAGAGTATCCATTCTGCGGAGGTCCGAGCCCAATTTTGATGGCAACTCCGGGTTACTCGTGCCTTCGAGATTTCAATAGAATCGAATCCTTTTAAGATGCTTAAGTGTCTTAGACGATGTTTTTGCCGAGGGTAACCTTTTAATAGGTTTTGACTATACGTAAGGGCCTTACTTTCTGAGCACAGATTTCAGACGTCTCCGAGTCGTTTTTAGGGTAGTCATAGCATTTCGTATTCGGTACTGCCTAATAGGCTTGGTGCCTTCGGGATTCCTTAGCCCGAGCCATTTGAATTTTTTATCGGACGACAGACCCAGAATAGGGTAGCCCGTGGTCTTTATGATCTAGGATCGAAGAAGTGAAATGCCTAGTGAAAATGTATAAGGGAAACAAAGATTTATTTCGTTGTCTAATATGTAGGGTACATGATCGGAGGCGCATAATTCTTGTGTCATAGCTAGAGTGGGCTACATGGGCACGATTTGCATGACCGTTTTACCCTTACAATGAATCCTAACCACTAAGACTTGACTTTTGACATACAAAAAATTTTCATAACCTAGGGGTAACGGCTCCCAGTATTCAAGCCCAAACTTGTGCGATCTCAAATATTATTTATTCGATGAAAATGATCATCAGTTCTGGTTCAAGGCAGGTAGCACATTTTACTGTTGCCTAGTTAAAAACCTTGTTGGAAAACCCACTTCGGGACAAATTTGAATCAAGAAAAAAAGAGTACAACACGTGCTTTCTAACCTAATAGTCATATTCTCCCTTGGCCGAGTACCTGCGTACGTTAGTCCGTAATGTAAATAAATTAAAAATGAATTAAGTTTGTACCTTAGCAGTAGTAACGCTTTAAGTGTTCCACGTTGTAGTTGTTCGGTAGTTGTATACTGTTTCCCGACTAGAGTTTATACGAGCCTTTGTTAATTATTCCGATGACTCGATACGGTCCTTCCCAATCAGGGCCCAGTTTCCCTTCATTTGGGTTCCTGGTTTGTAGTGTTACCTTTCTCAATACCGTGTCCCCGACTTGAAAATGTCTTAGGTTGGCTCTTCGGTTGTAGTACCTCCCTACTCGTTGCTTCTGTACGGCCAACCGGACTAGGGCAACTTCCCGTCTTTCATCCAATAATACCAGGCTCATGGTCAGGGCCTCTCTGTTTGAATTTTTGGTAGTATACTAGAACTTGAGGCTCGGCTCCACTACATCCACCAGTATTAAGGCTTCCACTCTGTATACCAAAGAAAATGGGGTTGCCCTGGTACTTGACTTCGAAGTTGTACGGTATGCCCGCAGGACTTCGGGCAAGATTTCCTTCCACTTTCTTTTCGAACCGGTCAACCTCTTTTTCAGGTTTAAGAATATAGTTTTTTTCGTCGATTTGGCTTGCCCATTCCCACTAGGGTGGTAAGGCATGGATATTATCTTATTGATCTTATGGTCTTCGAAAAACTTGCTTACCTTGTTACTGACGAATTGTTTTTCATTTTCGCAGATGATCTAGGACGGTATCACAAATTGACAGATTATGTGATCTAAGATGAAGTCGATGACTTATTTCTCTCGCACCTTCTCTAACACCTGGGCCTCAACACATTTAGAGAAATAACTGGTCATGAGTAGTATGTATTGGACTTTATCGGGTGCCCATGGCTGGGGGCCGACGATGTCCATTCCCACTTGATGAATCATCGGGCATGTCTCATAGTTGATGAATCATCAGACATGTCTCCTAGTTGATGAATCATCGAGCATGTATTTGGAACTATTCACATTTTTGCACAAAGTCTTTTGAATCCTTCTCCATTTCATTCCAGTAGTAGCTGGCTTGGCTCTCATTAGCTTCTGAACTAAGGATTCTGCCCCTGCATGGTTCCCGCAAGTTCCCTAGTAAACTTCTATCATGTCGTATTCGGTCTCTCCCAGATCTAAGCATCTAGCCAGTGGGCCGAAAAAGTATCTCCTGAATAATGCCCATTTGACTAAGCTAAATTTGGCGGCTTTGGTGCGTAGGGCTCTCGATTCCTTGGGATCCGATGCCAATTTTCCTATCTTCAGGTAGTCAATGTATTTGGTTCTCCAATCTCAAGTCAAACTTGTCGAGTTTACTTCGGCATGACCTTCTTCTACCACCAAATTCATCAATTGCATCACTGCCCCCGAGTTGAATTCATCGGTGTCGGCAGACGACCCCAAGTTAGCTAGTACATCGGCCTCACTGTTTTGATCTAGAGAAACATGCTGTAGAGTCCATTCCTTGAATTGGTGCAGGGTTACCTACAATTTGTCCAAGTATCTTCGCATATATTCCGCTTTCACTTCGAACGTTACGTTGAATTGATTTACGACGAGGAGGGAGTCACATTTGGCTTCGATCACTTTGGCCCTAAGGCTTTTTGCTAGTTCTAGATCTACGATCATAGCTTCGTACTCGTCTTCATTGTTAGTAAATTTAACAGTTTAATAGACTGTCTAATTACGCCGCCCGCGAGTGGTTTTAACACGATACTAAGCCCAAACCCTTTCGCATTGGACACACCGTTCATGAATAAGGGCCAGATCCCCAAATTAGTCCCCAAGGTGAGCAACAATTCCCCTTCAACCTCGGGTATCACGGCCGACGTATAGTCGGCCACAAAATCCGCCAAGATCTGGGATTTTATGGCAATCCGGGGTCGGTACTAGATATCATAACTGCTGATCTCCATGGCCCATTTGGCCGGCCGGCCTGAGAGCTCGAGCTTATGCATAATATTCCTCAGCGGGTAAGAGTTTACGGCGCATATGGAGTGGCATTGAAAGTATACTTTTGGTTTCCTGGAAATGCTTAGCAAGGTGACCGCTAACTTTTCTAGGTGAAGATATCTTGTTTCGGCATCACCTAGGGTTCTACTAACATAATAAATAGGAAATTGTGTACCTTCTTCCTCCTGGACTAAGACACCACTTACCGCCACATTGAAATCCGACAAGTAGAGGTACAATTGTTCGGTTGCCTTCGGAGTGTGCACCAAAAGGTGGCTCGACATTTATCGCTTGAGTCCTTCCTAAGCTTTCTAGCACTCTTGAGTTCAAGAAAAAATATTATTCTTTTTCAATAGGGAGAAGAACCGATGGCTCTTGTCCGACGACCTCAAGATACACCCGCCCAAAGCGGCTATATGTCCGGTCAGTCTCTGAACTGCCTTGACATTGTCGACTATGGTGATGTCCTTGATGGCCATTATTTTGTCGGGTTTTATCTCTATCCCCCAATTAGATACCATGAATCTGAGGAATTTACCCGAACCGACCCCAAATGCGCACTTTTCTGGATTTAGCTTCATGTTGTATTTCCTTAGTATGCCGAAGGTTTCCTACAAATTTTTCAAATGGTCCTCTGGTCAAAGGGACTTGACCAATATATCATCAATATAAACATCCATTGATTTCCCTATTTGTTCTTTGAACAGCTGGTTTACGAGGCGTTGGTAGGTGGGACCGACATTCTTTAATCTAAATGACACTACGTTATAGCAGTAGGTGTCAAATTTTGTTATGAAAGAGTTTTTTTTTATTGTCCGGGTCCATCCGAATTTGGTTGTACCCGGAGTAGGCATCAAGATAACTGAGTATCTCATGTCCGGTCATCGCGTCGATCATTCGATCGATGTTAGGCAAAGGGAAAGAATCCTTTGGGCATGCTCTATTTAGATCTTTATAATCCACGCACATCCTTAATTTATTTCCTTTTTTAGGAACTACCACTACGTTAGCTAATTAATCTGGGTATTTAACTTCCCGGATGGACCTTATTTTTAGGAGTTTAGATACCTTATCCTTGATGAACACGTGTTTCATCTCGAACTGTGGCCTTCTCTTCTGCTTAACTAGATGGAACTTTGGGTCCAAACATAGCTTGTGAGTGGTCACCTCCGGTGGGATCCCTGTCATGTAAAAATGTTACCAAGCAAAACAATCGGTGTTAGATTTGAGAAAATCAATAAGTTTTTTCTTGAGCTTAAGAGTTAACCCCGTGCCCAGGTATACCTTTTGATCTAGCACATGCTCGATTAATATAACTTCTTCCAACTCTTAAACTGTTGATTTTGTGGCACTAGTGTCATCGAGAGCTATGAATGACCTCGGGATGCTATAATCGCCCTCATCGTCCGCTCCTTGTTCCTCCTGTTTCTCTAGTTCGGCTGAGGCCGCTATCAATTATTGTTATTTAATCTCTTCTTTTTTGGTCGGTTCAGCGCTCCTCCATCTAGAGAGCGCAGAAAACAGGATCACTCCGTCGACATCAAACATTTCCCTTGCGGCCAGTTGTTCTCCGTAAACCATTTTGACTCCCCCTACCGGTGTGGGAAATTTCACCGCCTGGTGCAAGGTCGAAAGTACCGCCCTCATGGTTTGGACCCATGGACTTCCGAATAAAGAGTTATATCCCATATCCCCTTCAATCACGTAGAACATTGTTTTTTGGATTGTCCCAGTGGTGTTTACCGGCAAAGTTATCTTTTCTTTCGTGGTCTCACATGCCATATTGAATCTATTCAAAACCTGGACTGCCGGTATCAATTGATCTTATGATCCAATTGCTTTACGACCCTTGATCTGTTGATATTGGTCGAGCAACCTAGGTCAATAAGCACACATTTAACCAGATATTTATCGATAAGTACATATATTACCAGTGCATTGTTGTGAGTCTGTACAATGCCCTGGGCATCTTTGTCGTTGAGCAAGATAGCTCCCTTCGGAACGTAATCCTGGTGCGTTGTTCCCTCGCGATAGACATTTTAGTGCATTTTATCATTGGCCCTTGGGGGACATCGACTCTCTTGATGATCATATTGATCACGTGTTGAGGCTCCTCTTGTTCGACTTGTTTGTTGGCGTCCCTATTCCTGAAGTAGTTTTTTGCGTGCTTAGTCGGGAATTCTCGGAGTTGCCAATTTTTGAATTACCGAGCAAATTATTCTCTTAACTATTGGCAATCTTCGGTCCTATGATGGTGAGTGCCGTGCTACTTACACAGCAAATTAGGATCTCTCTGGGTAGGATTGGACTACAATGGTCGGGGCGACTTGGTCCTTTTGATGCGCCCTATAGCCGACACGATGGTGGAAGCATCCACGTTGAAGTTGTACTCCGATAATCTTGGTGCTTCCCTACTCCCAAGTGCCTATCAAACCCATTCTTGCTCATCAAGCCCGGCCACTAGGCCATCGATCACTTCTCTTCTCGCTCCTTGCGGGGTGACTCCCGGATCCATTTGCCCTTCGATCCATGTTGTATGGTTGATACCGATGTTGGACCGATCTTGGCTCTTGATAAATGGCTCTTTTTTATCTATCATTGATCCTTACAGGGTAAACAGACCCAGAAGGGGGCTCAAGTTTGTCGTCCTCGACCCCAATCTTCGACTGGTACCTGTTGTGGATGTCTGCTGAGGTTATCGCATGGTACTCCACCAAATTTTGTTTTAATTTTTGAGAGGCCATGGAACATTCGGGGTTGAGCCCCTGAGTGAATGCCCGGACGGACCAATCATCTGCAACTAGTGGTAGGTCCATCATCTCCATTTGTAATATTGACATGAGCTCCTTAAGCATCTCTTTATGCCTTTGTTTGACCTTGAAAACAACTGACTTTCTGGTCTTGACCTCGATGACCCCGGCATAGTCCTTTACGAAAGCATGTGCATTCATAGCAAATGAGTCAATGGAATTGGGAGGTAAGTTGTGATACCATATCATTTCTTCCTTGGACAAAGTTTCTCCAAACCTTTTACGCAACACTGACTCGATCCCGTCATCTTCCAAATCGTTCTGTTTGATCGTGCACGTATATGAGTTCACATGCTCGCTTGGATACGTGGTCCTATTATATTTGGGGATGTGAGGCCTACGAACCACTTTGGGATCGTCTTGGGTGCCGCACTCAGAGGAAAGGGCTTCTAGATATATTTTTTGGAGTCCGGAGTTTTTTATGTTTATACAGAATGCACATTCTTATTAGGCTCACAAATAATCCCTAAACCAAATTCCGATCATTCCCAAATAGGTAAATAACCTTCCAAAAGTTCATTGCAACCTTTCCATAACACATACCATCAATGATCCAATCCTCAACATTTCTTCACAATTCACAATTAAGGAATAGTCTGCCTATGAGAACATTCAGTATCTAAACCTCATGAATACCAGAATCTCTATGTTCAATCTAACACCGCTAATCAAATGGATGATACGTCAGCTCCATCATCATACAAGAAAATATCCGCAATTTCAAACACAATGCACCTGCCAAAATGTGCCCTATCCTCTGGCGACATCAAATAGTGCCAGCATTCTCTTAAAAATATGAAGTCATTCGTGCCATCAAGAACTCATACCTTCCCTTCAAAACTAAACCGCAACCTTTAACTCACAACTTTCAAAACAACCGTCACTAACATGCTAACTCGAGAAAATACGAAAATCTCATAATTAACTCTCGATGACAATCAGGACGAACACCTTATCAAATGAGAACTTTCCATTTAACTTAAACCAGGGCAACATCACCACACACAATATATCTACTATACCTGTAGAAAACATCAACTCTGGGCCATAGCCATAACCATGGCGAATTCTTCGGAACTCATTAACACATAATCAAGTAATCAAAATTGATATCCCCTAACACAACCGAGTCACGCAGACTGACGACCCAAAAGTAACTAAATCTAATATGCTCGTTCTGAAGGTACCTTCTTCATATTCGAAGCCTTTTCTTGCATCTCTCTAATATTGCCAACTAGAATCATTCTTGACATAGAAATATCGCAGATCCGGTCACCATTCACCACTGATCTCAAGCCCTATTCATTGACATATTCAGGAGTCCTTAAATGCCACATATGATCTGGAACTCATCAGAACCTTCTCGATAACCACTCACCTTACTCAGATCTTTAATACACAGCTAATACGCACCGAGCAACCCGCGCTTCACCAGCACATGACGATTAAAAAAAACAACCAAGCAATACCTCAGCTCGAAAACTGATACCACATATGTTCCAACAATTCGATAGTCAATAACAGACTCCCCCAATTTGCTCGAAGCCATAGAACACATTTTCGGTAACCCATAGTACCATATCTTCATAGCTGCCCCGATCCCACTCCGCGAATCAACTGAATACTTCATAAGCTCATGTAATACTAGTCGGAGAACACTCTGAAGACTATGCCAAGACCTGGTGTCACAAGTATGTGGGCAATCTAGTTGAATATACAAAAGAGTACTAGCCTACTGTCTCAAGGAAATAGACAAAAAAATAGAGCATAAGAGAGACCCCAGCTGCTGCAGGACGGCTCGGAAGGCAGCTCACCGTGAAGTCTCGACTTGTAACCAGATGCACCTGCCTCAGATCCACCTGCCTCAGATCCTGTACAATTAAGTACAGAAGTGTAGCGTGAGTACATAAATAATATGTACCCAATTAGTATCTAGTCTAACCTCGAAGAAGTAGTGACGAGGGGTCGACTCCGACACTTACTAGGGCCAACAATACGATAATATGAAATTCTAATTAAACATGATAAATAACAATGACTCATTTCGTTTGAATCATATGGATCATGCCAAAAGGAAAGCGGGGATATCCTTAACATACCTTATAGAAATCTATCCAACAACAATGCTAAACTCAGCTCATTGCACCCTAATCTACAACAACGACAGTGAAGCTGATGTCAAGCTACAAATGACTCTCTCATTTATATAACGAAAGTAACTTTATTTGTATCAAAACGGGCAGTATTTCCCCTCATTTTACTGCTCCCTTATGCCTACTATAGGAGAGGCAACAACACAGTACAATCAGCAACTCAAAAACAATCTTACTACAATTCAGGACCTTTAATATAGCAAAAAACCCAAATATACCATAACACACCCAATCAACAAGTTATCAATTTGCCTGAAATTGGAACGACTAGTGACCAACCCTCTACCCAAACACATGTGGAATTTCTCCACGCCATTTATCCTTACAAACTCAATAAATCAGAACTACAAGAGGCCAACATGAGGGGACTACAAAAACAGTCCACTAAAAGTGCAATAAATCAAATTCACGACTTCCGATCACCGTCCCGTGAGTTCTAACTATTATGAAACGAAATTATAAGCCTTCCTTGATATTTAAAAGCTTAAACACAGAAATTAGGCGTTTTATTAACTATGAAGTACCTCCCAAAACTTAAACTACAATTAAAAAGAGAGGTTGTATAATGATACTTACGCCGTAGAGATCATTCTAATGTTATCGCTTCTTGATTTCGTACCAGGGATGTTAATCTTCTTTAAAACCCTTGTAGAGAACTTAAGGATAGATTTAAGGGGGTTCATCTGTTCGTGTTATATGAATAATGAAGAGAAAAACGATATAGGACCTATATATATCAACTTTTGAAAAGTCAAAGAGGTTCTAGTTTGGCACCCTAGCATTGGCCCTTTTTCAGATGCTCATATCTTTTTATTTGGACGTCGTATGAATGAGCGGTTAGGAGCGTTGAAAAATAAATTCCATGAAATTCAATATTTTATATAATATGTCCCAAAAGCACCTCATATAACACACGAACCTTATTGCTCAAAAAGCTTTATTACAAGGCAAATCCTTAGTCGGTATTTCCGCAACTTAAATCCGATTTTCCTCAAACTTTATATTTTATATCCAAACATCATATATAGTCATATTATGACTCTAAAAACATTTAAATCATTATTAATAAGTCTCACATTCATTATACGTCACCTTGAAATGTATAGGGTGTAATAATCTTCGCCCTTTAGAAACCTTCATCCTCGAATGTAAAACTCCCAGAGATATAAAGAAATTTTGGCAGAGTCTCCTCTGTAACGGTACTACACCAACTGATTACGCAGAAAACCAAACAATACAAAGCCACACGGGACCACAATCATTAATAACACCAATGGCATCACACGACCAATGACATTAATTTACACGAGAATCCAGTAGCATATACGTACCTAAAGGCTGTGATGTCTCATCATGCTCGTCCTCCGGAAGTGGAAACAAGTGACGATACCTAGACTTCATGTCTTCTTCAGCTTCCCAGGTCATCTCGTCCACATTCTTGTTTCTCCAAACTACTTTAACCGAAGCAACGTCCTTAGTTCTCAATCTTCGAACTTGTCTATATGGTAGCTGCTCTGTGACCTGAACATCATCAACTAGACACATGAAATAACGGATGTACATACTACAAGTTGGAATGCAAGTCTAACTCATATGCGACGTGGCCTACTTTGTGTATGATCTTATAAGGTCCAATGTACCAAGGGTTATGCTTTCATTTCTTACCAACTATCATAGATCCTTTCATCGATGACACCTTTAGGAATACCCGGTCCTCTACCTAAAACTCCAAGTCTCGTCATTGATTCTCTACATAGGACTTCTGACAACTTTGAGCTGCTAAAAGCCTTTCGTGTATAAGCTTAATCTCCTCAACTGCCTGTTGTACCAACTCTTGTCATACTAACTTAGTTTCCCCAACATAGAATCATCATATAGGTGACCTACACTTTCGTTCATAAAGAGCTTCCTATGGAGCCATTAGAATGGTGGAATGATAGTTATTATTATATCGAAACTCAATAAGTGGAAAATGATCATCCCAGCTACCGCTGAAGTCGATCACGCAAGCCCGTAGCATATCTTCAAGTGTCTGAATAGTACACTCAGTTTGACCGTTTGTATGGGGATGAAATGTTGTACTATAACTTACCTGAGTCTCCAATCCTTTTTGGAAGGACCTCCAAAAATTAGTTGTAAACTGGACCTCTATATCTGAGATAATAGATATAGAGACACCATGAAGTCATACTATCTCCTCAATGTAAAGCCTTGCATAATCCTCTGCTGAATACATAATCCTGACAGGCAGAAAATAGGTTGATTTTGTAAGTCTATCAACAATCACCCATATAGAATGGCACTTACGCTAGGTATGAGGTAAGCCTATGATGAAATCCATATTACTTATGTCCCATTTCCAAGTTGGAATCTATATAGCCTGCAATAATCCACTGGTTTCTGATGCTCCATCTTAACTTGTTGACAATTAGGGCATTGAGCAACTAAATCTGCCATATCCTTCTTCATTTTGTTCCACCAGTATATTTCCCCGATATTACGATACTTCTTCGTCACTCCTGGAAGAACAGAAAAATGAGAATATTGATGTTTCTCCTATAACCTACTGGCGTAATCCTACCACATTATGAACACATAATTGACCTCGATATCTGAGGAATCCATCTCCTGTAATCTAAAATGGCGTCTTCTCATTTTGAGGGGTTGTATCTATGTAATGAGCTAGGATAGGATCCTTATACTGGCATTCCTTCACTTCATTTACAAAAGAGGATGTTGTTGTGTCCTGAATAGTAACTCTGGTACCACCTGAATCTAGTAATCAAAATTCAAGATTAACTAGCTGATGAATCTCACGGACTATATCTCTCTTCTCTGGTTATAAATATGATAGGCTACCCATAGATCTATGGATGAGTGTGTCAGCTACTGCATTTGCCTTCCCTGAATGGTATAAAATATCAATATCATAGTCTTTCAGTAGCTCCAATCATCGCCTCTGATGTAAATTCTATTTCTTTTGCTTGAAGACATGTTGTAGGCTCTTATGATCCGTATAGATATCAATATGAATGCCATATAAATAGTGCCTCCATATCTTTAGTGCATGAATCACCGCGGCTAACTCTAAATCGTGGGTCGGGTAATTCTTCTCGTTCTTTATTAGTTGTCTAGAAGCATAAGCTACAACCTTACCATACTACATCAGTACACAGCCCAATCCAACGCTCGAAATATCATAATAAATAGCATAACCATCGGTTCCCTATGAGAGTGTGAGAACCGATATTGAAGTCAATCTGTCCTTCAATGCTTGGAAATTACGCTCACAAGTATCAGTCCACTTAAACTTAGTTGCCTTCTGAATCAACTTTGTCAATGGTGCTAAAAGAGAAGAAAATCCCTCTACAAATCTCTCGTAATAACCTGCCACACCCAAGAAGCTACGAACCTTCATCGGTGTCGTCAGTCCAGGCCAAGTCTTCAATGCCTCAATCTTCTGTGTATCAACCCGGATACCCTCACCTAAAATAATATGTCCAAGGAAAGCTACAAAATTCAACCAGAATTCACATTTAGAGAATTTTGTGTACAACTTCCTTTCTTGTAGAAATTTGAGCACAGTATGCAAATGATCTGCATACTCATCCTCTGAAAGGGAATAAACCAAAATATCATCTATAAATACAATCACGAACATATCTATAAAGGGTATGAACACACGGTTCATCAAATCCATGAATACTGCTAGGGCATTGGTCAAACAGAACGACATACCGCGAATCTCAAAGTGCCAGTATCTTGTACTGAATGATGTCTTCAGAATATCTTTCTCTTTAACCCTTACCTGATGGTACCTTTACCTCAAGTCTATCTTTGAGAAACACATAGCACCCTGTAATCAATACATATCTGCAAGGATCCATCTTTCTTTCTCACAAATAACACAGGTGCTCCCTACGATGTTGTAATGGTTTGATAAAGCTTTTTCAAGCAAATCCCTCAGTTGTTATTTTAACTCTCTAAGCACTGCATGTTCCATTCTATAATGAGGAATAGATATTGTCTGAGTATCTGGTAATATGTCAATAGGAAACTCAATCTCCCGCTCTGGCGGAAGGCCTAGAAGCTTATCGAGAAACTCATTAACCACCGAGATAGACTGAAGGGCAGGTGACTCTACTTTCACATCCTGTAACCGAACTAAGTGATAAATATAGTCATTTTTGATCATCTTCCTTGCCTTGAGATAATAAATAAACCTACCTCTCGGCGATGCAGTATTACCTTCCCACTCCAGAACTGACTCCCCTGGAAACTGGAATGGAACAATCTTTGATCTACGATCAACGTTAGCATAACAAAAAAGCCAACCAATCTATACCTATTATAACATCAAATTCTACCATATCTAACTCAGTCATGTTTACTAGTAACCAATGGAGTGATGTTTGATAAGGTGGAAACTGGATCAATCCAAGCATATACATCATATGAGGAGACTGATAATATACCTATAACAACATCAGGTGATGACTCTTGATCATATCGACCCACTAATGCATAAATGTAGTTCTAAGGATCGCTAGAGATAGATGCTCTACTTATAACTCTACTATGATTGACTGGTGCATGTGAACCTTGCCCGGGGGGGCGTACTAACGATGACGAACCAGTTATATATCTCGCTTGCTGAACTATACATGCACCACCTCTCGTCGGACAATCTCTCATAACATGTCCTAGATAATTACAAGTATAGCAAACACCCAACCCACAAGGCACTACCTAACATGCTGCTTAGCACATTGAGCACATCGTGGCAAGGGTGTCCTCATCTAACTTGACTCACCCCTATACTAAGAACTACAGGCTCTAGAACTCTGATTGGGCCTGAATATGTGGAACGATAAAACCTCGTACTAGCAAATAGAGGAGGTTCATTACCTAATGGCTGGGTTGGATACCTCGGTTTTGCATATCTCTGACCACCTCAAAACTCAAAAGAAGGACCTGAAGATCTTGCTCTCTTACTCTGGCCCCTGTCATGCTCATGATCGGCCCTCTACTTCTACTTATGCTTTTCTACACCCTGAGCATATGCCTGAATACGAGAAATATCAATGTCTGGCTGAAGTGAGATCGACATACAGTCATTAAGTAGGTGCGACTCCAACCCCATCACGAACCGGTGAACCCGATCCTCCATCTTAGCTCCAATAGTGGGAGCATACTTAGCAAAAGAATCAAACTCAAGGCTGTACTCCTGAACACTCATATTACCCTGCCAAATGGTCAAGAACGTATCAACTCTGGACCATCTAAGCTCTAGTGGAAAATAATGACGAAGAAAAGCCTCTGTAAACTCCCACCATACTGATAGAAGGTCATCCTTATCTCTGGACAAGTCCTAAGACTCGTACCAATTAACCGCAACATCCCAAAGTCGCAGTAGCCTTCGTTACTCTCAGATTCCTCTACATCATATCGATAAATACCTTAGGGTCCTCATTTGAATCTGCTCCAATAAATACTGGAGGGTCCAAATTAATGAAATCACTCACACTCACACTGATGGCCCTATTTGCATAACAAATACCTACCTCCTAGCGTTGATCCTGTGCAGTTAATAAGCGAGTCAATTGATGAATAACATCTTTCATCTCCTGACCCGATGCATCTGCTTGAGGAGCTGGGGGTACTGGGGCGGGTATTTGAGCTGGTGCCCCTCGGATATCCTCTGAAGTCTGAAATGGAGTCTCACACTGAGACTCTCCCCGAGCCCTGGTAACTCGTGGCGCTTGACTTTTAGTCTCTTCAACCATAGGCTTTCCTTTCTAGGCGGTTGTAGGCTTCTTGGGCATCGCTGAAAACATAACATATCATTAGGAAAATGAATCCTTATATCGCATGATCTAAGATAAGAAAGGAGGATAGCATCCTATATGTTTTGTAGCCTCCTGTTTATAAGTGTGGTGCACAACACACTTATAAACAAAACTCTACTAGACACGGTATGTAGACAACCCTAGGATGGAACTGCTCTGATACCACTTTTGTCACGACCCAAACCGATGGGCCATGACAATTGCTCGAGTCCTACCCGTCGAACAACCCTAAGAATACGTCTAAAATATAAAGCTGAAATAAGTGTAGGTCATGCATAACGTCTGGCAATAAACTACTGATCATGTGAATAACATACGTGAGAAAACATTTCCTAAATACATATATACATACATATATACATATATATATATATATATATATATATATATATATATATATATGTATGGATATATATATATATAAACTGGAACCGAACCATCTTTGATCTATAATCAACATTAGCATAACAAGAAGCCAACCAAACATGTGGAACGAGGCACCCAACCCACAAGGCACTACCTAACATGCTGCTTAACACACTGAGCACATCGTGGCAAGGGCGTCCTCATCTAACTTGACTCACACCTATACTAAGAACTAGAGGCTCTAGAACTCTGACCGGGCCCTGAATATGTGGAACGATAAAACCTCCTACTAGCAAATAGAGGAGGTGCATTACCTAATGGCTGGGTTGGATACCTCGATTTTGCCTATCTCTTACCAACTCAAAACTCACAAGAAGGACCTGAAGATCTTGATCTCTTACTCTGGCACCTGTCATGCTCACGATCGGCCCTTTGCTTCTGCTTATGCTTTTCTACACCCTGAGCATATGCCTAAATACGAGAAATATCAATATCTGGCTGAAGTGAGACCGACATACAGTCATTAAGCAGGTGCGGCTCCATCCCCATCACGAACAGGTGAACCCGATCCTCCATTTTAGGTGCAATAGTGGGAGCATACTTAGCAAAAGAATCAAACTCAAGGCTGTAGTCCCGAACACTCAGATTACCCTGCCAAAGGGTCAAGAACGTATCAACTCTGGACCATCTAAGCTCTAGTGGAAAATAATGATGAAGAGAAGCCTCTGTAAACTCCCACCATACTGCTAGAAGGTCATCGTCACCTCTGGACAAGTCCCAAGACTCGTACCAATTAACTGCAACATCCCAAAGTCGCAGTAGCCTTCATTACTCTTAGAGTCCTCTACATCATATCGATAAGTAACTTAGGGTCCTCATTTGAATATGCTCCGATAAATACCGGAGGGTCCAAATTAATGAAATCACAAACACTCGCACTGATGACCCTATTTGCATGATCAATACCTACCTCCTAGCGCTGGTCCTGTGCAGTTACTAATCAAGTCAATTGATGAATAACATCTCTCATCTCCAGACCCGATGCATCTGGCTGAGGAGTTGGGGTTACTGGGGCGGGTATTGGAGCTGGTGCCCCTCGGATATCCTCTAGAGGGGGAAGGGTATGTGAAGTCTGAAATGGAGTCTCACACTGAGACTCTCCCCGGGCCCTGGTAACTCGTGGCGCTTGACCTGTAGTCTCATCAACCATAGAATACATCTAAAATATAAATCTAAAATAAGTGTAGGTCATGCATCATGTCTCACAATAAACTACTGAATCATGTGAATAACATACGTGAGAAAACATTCCCAAAATACATATATACATACATACATACATATGTATGTATATATATATGTATATACGGAATACGGTAGGGCAAGCCAACAAGGCCACATACTATCCAACTACGCATGACTGTCTAGAGACTATATAAAGGACAGGACTAGGCCCCGTCATACCCATATATGTATACAAAAGTATCATACCAAAAACCAATAGCAACTCTGAATCAAATGGAGCACACCGACTCTCGTTGAGAAAAGATCCTCAGATCCTGCACACCGACTCTGTGGGAATCCAAACATATCATCTCAACCTCAGTGAGCGAAATTATCAACGTATACCAACTAATCAAGTTGTAGTACGTATATAATGCCATAACATTTCCCCATACCCCATATACATATAATATACGCGTATATAACTCCATCTGGTCTTGGTTCAATTTACATGTCTAAATAAATGCAACGCATAATGAAGTAAGTCAATAAGATCTCTCAAAATGTCTTATTCAGATAAACTTTATCAACTTACGTATTTTTCTATGACCCATGAATAGACGATATAATAATAGGACACATGGGGAATCAAGAACATAGGCACCACAAGTACTTTTATGAAGAGAGGCATTTATGAGAGTTATGTGTTTGCTCATTTCGTTTATATCATATAGATCATGCCAAAAGGAAAGAAAGGATAGCCTTAACGTACCTTATAGAAATCTGTCCAATAAAAATGCTAAACGCAGCTCACTGCACCTTAATCTACTACAACGACAGTGAAGCTATTGTCAAGCTACGAATGACTCTGTCATTTATATAACGAAAGTTACTTATTTTGTAACAAAACATGTAGCATTTCCCCTATTTTTACTGATCCCTAAAAACTACTATAGGCGAGACAACAACACAGTACAATCAGTAACTCAAAAACAATTTAACTACAATTCAGGACCTTTAATAAAGCAAAAACCCAAATATGCATAACACACCCAATCAACAAGTTATCAATTAGCCTGAAATTGCAATAACGAGCGACCAGCCCATTACCCTACCACATGTGGAGTTTCTCCATGCCCTTTATAATTCCAAACTCCATAAATCATCAGCACAAGAGGCCAACATGAGTGAACTATAAAGCAGTTCACTAAAAGTGGAATAAATCAAACTCACGGCTTCAAATCACCGTCCCGTGAGTTCTAACTATTAGGAAACAAATTAATAAACCTTTCTTGATATTTAAAAGCTTAAATACAGAAATTAGGCATTTTAGTAACTATTAAGTACATTCCAAAACTCAAACTACAAAGAAAAAGAGAGGTGGTATAATGATACTTACGTCGTAGGGATCGTTCTAATGTTATCGCTTCTTGATTTCGTACCCACGATTTTAATCTTCTTTGAAACCCCTGTAGAGAGATTAAGGATAGGTTTAAGGGAGGTTTTATGTTCGTGTTCTATGAAAAATGAAGAGAAAAACGACATAGGACCTGTATATATCATCATTTTAAATGTCAAAGAGGTGCTAGCTTGGTACCCTAGCATTGGCCCTTTCTTATCCGGACGTCGTATGAATGAACGGTTAAGAGCATTGAAAAAAAAAGTCAAATACCTTTAATTAAGTGAATAATATGTCCCAAAACTACCTCATATAATACACAAAATGTATTGCTCAAAAAGCTTCATTACAAGGAAAATCCTTAGTCGGTTTTTCCGCAGCTTAAATCTCATTTTTCCCAAACTTTATATTTTATATCCAAACATCATATATAGTCATATTATGACTTTACACTTATTCTAATCATGGTTAATACGTCTCATATTCATTATACATCACCTTGGGATGCACATGGTGTAATATATATGTTTCATTGTCATACCTGAAAAACATGTCTAATTTTCCGTGACTACAAATGAATTGAGCATAATACTGTTTGAGTTATTACTAGTATTGATTTCATTATGTTCCTACGAGTTGTGTTTGGTTATTGGTGTTGGACTCTGACAGTATTGTTGAGCTCATCGTTGCTTTTAACCTAAGGTTAGGTTTGTTACTTACTAAGTACATGGGGTCAGTGATGCTCATAATATACTTCTATACCCTACATGCAAATTTTGGAGCTGATGTTGCTGTGTATGGTGGGAGCTGTAATTGAAGATGTACCTGCGTTCCGGTTATAGCTGCCTCTTATTCTAGGTAGCTTTAGATTTATAAATCTGTTTATGTATATTTCAAACAGATGATGTGTTTATTTCGTACTAGCTTTGTAAGCTATAAGTCTTAGAATCTCATGATTTGTGTTACCAATCCTTGGGTTGTTGTATAAAAGTTTAGTTATTTCATCATTTTTCTTCTTATTAAATATTATTTGAATTGGATTATTGTTAATTGGCTTACCTAGTGGCCGTGTTAGGCTCCATCACAACTAGTGGATTTTGGGTCGTTATTCTTTAGAAGAGTATGGTTAAATCACATGGCGTTCTTGAAAATTTAAAATCCAAATATTTGAACTTTTCAAGTACCATTTTAAAATAATGAGATTGAGACAAGGCTGGACCTTGAGGAATCTTAAGGATCTTAATTCCCAAAATTAAGTCGGCAACTCTAAGTCTTTCATATTAAACTTACTAGTAAGCATGCACATAGTAGCATTTATGTTAGCAATGTCTTTACTCATTATCAACATATCACCACATATTAACAAACAATGACTATTTGTTTTGGAGTGATCTTAATGTAGACAAACTTGTAACACTCATCGAACTTGAAACTATTTGACAATATTGTTTGGTCAATTTTAGCATGCCATTGTTTTGGTGCTTGTTTCAGTCTGTAAGATGACTTAACAAGTCGACACTCCTTTATTTATTTCCCGGGAACCGCGAACCCTTATAGTTGTTCCATATAAATATTTTCCTCCAAATCTCCATTTAAGAAGGTTGTCTTCACATCCATCTGATGGATTTCAAGGCAAGTATATGTAATCCTCATTACCGGCAAGTATATGTCAATGTAATCAAGATCTTCTCATTGTCTAATCCCTTTAACAACTAATCTTGCCTTATATATTTCAGTAGTACCACCAGCTTTTATTTTCCTTTTGAAAATCCACCTAGAGCCCAAAGGTTTATTACTTGGAAGAAGATAAACTAATTCCCAAGTATGATTACTTAATATGGATTCTACCTCACTATTGACTACCTCTTTCCAATATTGTGCTTCTGAGGAAGACAACGCTTCTTTGAGCAGTTAAGGCTCATTTTCCAACAAGAATATCAGAAAATCTGGTCCAAAGGAAGTAGTTATCCTTTGACTTTTACTATGTCGTGGATTTTCCTTATTAAAGGTACTTTCCTTTGCGTCTTCCTGAGGCTGCTTAGATTTTTCACTTTATGACTCATATTTCTTTTTATACGGATAAATATTCTCATATAATTCAACATTGATTCGATCATATTATGTTACTATAAATGTTGGTATTTTCTATTTTATGAACTAGAAAACGATATGCCTTACTATTTGTTTCATATCCTATGAAAATGCAATAAATGGTTTTTGGTCAAATCTTTACCCTATTTGGTTTAGGGATTTGCACTTTAGCCAGACACCCCCACACTTTAAAATATTTTTTGTTGGTTTTCCTTGCTTTACATTTTTTGTATGGAATGGATTGCATTTTGCTATGGGGAACTTGAATAAGTATTCTAGAATAATAGCTTCCCCCCACAAGTTCAAAGGTAAACAAGAATTTATTAAAAAGGCATTCATCATCTCCTTTAATGTTCTATTCTTTCTTTTCACAACTTCATTAGATTGTGGTGAGTAAGGGGTAGTTATGTGTTGAATAATGCCATATGCAAAATATATTTCTTTAAAAGGAGATTCATATTCGCCACCCGTATCACTTCTTGTCATTTTGATATTTTTGTTTAGTTGTGTTTCATCATCATTTTTGTATTTCTTGAATGCGCCAGTTGCTTCATCTTTACTATTAAGTAAGTAAATATAGAAATACCTAGTATTATCGTCAACAAAAGTTATGAAATACTTTTTTCCACTGCGAGATGGTATTGACTTCATGTCGCAAATATCTGTGTGAATTCAGTCTAAAAGATTTAAATTCCTTTCAAATAACTTATAAGGATGTTTAACATACTTTGATTCCACACGTATTTTACATTTCGAGTTATTACATACAAACTTAGACAATATTTCCAATTTAATCATTTTTTCCAAAGTATTGAAGTTGATATGACCTTAACGTCATGCCATAAATTATTTGACTCAAGAAAGTAACAAGAAGCTGAAATTTTGTTCATATCAATGGCAATTACATTAAGTTTGAAAAGGCCCTCAGTAAGGTAACCTTTTTGTAACAACCCGAGCTGTATGTTTGCCTTCTAGAACCTTGTTCCCCTAATTAAGACTCTCATATGTTCTTTTATGATTTTATGACTTGCGAGAATGGTTGGTTCGGGTTAGGAAGGGTTTGGGTTGAAATCAGAACAATTAGTTCCTTAATAGTAGCCTAAGATGGCCAAGTTGGACTTGAGTCAACATTTTGAATAAACAACCTCGGAACCGGGATTTGATAGTTCCAGTAGGTTTGTATGATGATTTTGGAGTTGGGTACCCAGGTTTAGCTCAGCACAGCCTTCCATCCGCATACCGACGGGAAGTCGGAGCGGACAATTCAAATCCTGGAGGATATGCTTAGAGCTTGTGTGATTTACTTCGGAGGTCAGTGGGATCGATTCTATCCCCTGGCCGAGTTTGCTTATGACAACAATTATCACTCTAAAATAGAGATGGCTCCATTTGATGCTTTATATGGTCCGCAATGTTGTTCTCCCATCGGATGGCTTGAGCCCGACGAGGTAAGGTTATATGGCACTGATTTAGTAAAGAATGCCTTGAAGAAGGTAAAGTTGATTTAGGAGCGACTTCGCACAACACAGTCCTAGCAGAAGAGTAATGGGGATAAGAAGGTGCGTGATGTATCATTTATGGTGGGTGAGAAAGTTCTCATGAAAGTCTGGCCGATGAAGGGATTCATGAGGTTCAGAAATAACGACACTTTGAGTCTGAGGTTTATTGGCCCATTTGAGGTGTTGAGGCGAGTTGGGGAGGTTGCGTATGACCTTGATTTGCCTCCCAGTCTATCGGGAGTCCATCTGGTCTTCCATGTGTCTATGCTTCGGAAGTACCATGCCGACAGGTTGCATGTGTTGGATTACTACACGGTTCAGCTAGATGAGAGTTTGGGTTGTGAGGAGGAGCCAGTTGCCATTGCTGACAGGTAGGTTCTCCAGTTGAGGTATAAGAATATTTTTGCAGTAAAGGTATGGTGGAAGGGTCAACCAATCAAGGAGGCAAATTTAGAGACCAAGGATTACATTCAGAGCAAATATCAACACTTATTCCACACTTGAGGTATGATTCTAGACCCGTTCGAGGACGGACGTTTATTTAATAAATGGAGAATGTAATGACCCGATCGGTCATGTTGCTTTCTAGATCCATGTTCCCATAAGTAAGACTCGATGTATGTTCTTTTACTATTTTACTACTTGCGAGGATGAGTTGTTTTGGTTAGGAAGGGTTCGAGTTGAAATCGGAACACTTAGTTCATTAATAGTAGCCTAAGATGGCCAAATTTGACTTGAGTAAACGAACTCAGAACTGGGATTCGATGGTTCTAATTGGTTCGTATGATGATTTTAGACTTGTGCGTATGTTCAGATCGAGAGTTAGGGTGATCTGGGAGCGTTTTGATGCTTAATGTTGAAAGTTAGCACGTTGAAGGTTTTCACGTTCTTTAAATTGGGTTTGAAGTTGGCTTTGGTGTATCAAGGTCTGTTTGGGATTCCGAGCCTATGAATAGGTCCATATGGTGATTTATGACTTGTATACAAAATTTAGCGTCATTCCAAGTTGTCTAAGTACGATTCGATGCGTTCAGATCTAGTTGAAGAAGTTTGAAGTTCATAAGTTGATCAATTTGGTTTTGGTATGCGATTTAAGTTTTGATGTTGTTTTACATGTTTTGAGGGTTCGAGCTAGTCCGTATTATGTTTATAGACTTGCTGGTGTAGTTGGACGGGGTCCCAGGTGGGTCGGGGGTGTTTCGGACCACCCAGAGCTAAGTCAAAAACTACTGAAGTTGCTGGTTCAAGTTTCCTTCTTCGTGAACGCGGAGAAACCCTCGCATTCGCAATGAAGGAATAGAGCTTGGGAGGAAGTTTTGTTCTACGTGTTCGCGATAAGGAGCTCGCGTTTGCGAAGCCCTGGGCCACTGGTCATAGCTTTCGCATACTTGGGTCCAAGATTGCGTAGGAGAAATTAGGTCTGGGTGTCAGCTGGCCAATTGCCCTTCGTGTTCGCAAAGGTGTGACTGCATTCACGAAGCTTTGGTCAATCAAGCCTTCACGTTCACTTGGCCTTCTTTGCATTCGCGAAGTACATTTTTAAAGGGCCTTGGCAGCTTGCCTTCGTGATCGAGAGGCCTCTTTCGTGATCATGAAGAAGGATTGCTGGCCAGTAGACTTGATTAAAAATGGGAATTTGTCTTATTTTTTTCATTTATCTCAACTTGTGGCTGATTTTAGAGCTCTTTGGAGAGGATTTTTCAACTAGTACATTGAGGTAAGTAATCTCTACATAGTGTGAGTTTAATACATGAATTATGGGTAGATTTTAATATAAAAATGTGGAAATTTTAGGATTTTGCTGAAAACCCTAGATTTTTATAAAAATGGGATTAGACCACGAAGATTATTGTGGAATTAAGTTAAAATTATATATTAGTGTTCATGAGGCTATGAGTAATATTTATTAACAAAAATTTCCGTAATCCGGTCACGTGGCCCTAGGGGTGAATTTTAGGAATCTTCCAAATTGGGTTGGGTTATTACTCTAATAGTTAAATGATAAACTTTTGAGCATATATTGATTAGTTTGTACAACCTTTGGCTATTTTCAGATTGCTTGGCACCAATTTGAGGCTTTTTGTGTGAATTGTGGACTGGGAAGAGGACTTGTAAACGAGGTAAGTCACTTGCCTAACCTTGTAAGAGGAAATAATCTCTATAAGTGTTTTAAATAGTTATTTGCTAATAATTGTGGGTGCTACATACGCGCGATGTGACGAGAGTTCGTATGTAGATAAATTCATGCTTGTGTCCGACTAGACTTAGGACTTTACCATGCATTACTTGTATTAATTGCACCCAACTTGTTAGTTTAGTTACTTGAATTCATAAATGAAATTGGGTAAAGGATTTTAAAAGACCGAGCTTCATCACTTTGAGTTTTGGCGGAATACTTGAATGTTAGAAGAATTTATGCCTTCTTTGAGTATTATTCCTATGTAGTAGTCATTAATCGGTATTTGTAGAGTTTTCTCTATTCCTATGGATCAGGTCGAACGCCTAGGTAGTATATTAGATGCATCTATTGTTCAAGTCAGTCAACCCTCGGTAGTGTAAACACTATTATGGATCGGGCTGTACGACCTCTCCATAAATCGTGCGTGATAATTCTCGGAGTCCAATTAACCTTGATATTTATTTCCTGATCTAAGACTTGAAAAATTAGACGGTCGCCCTTATGCGTTAAAGACTTATTATGTGATAGTTGGAGATATTACATTGATATTATGTTTAAGCATCATTATTTATTGTTTCTTATTTCACTGTTATTGTTGTATTTCATGCCTACTCATGTTTCCTATACTTTATTTATTTACCTCTAGTAAGTGTCAATGTCAACCCCTCGTCACTACTTCTTCGATGTTAGATTAGCTACTTACTGGGTACATGTTGTTTATGTACTCACGCTACACTTCTGCACTAGTCGTGCAGGATCTGAGGCAGGTGCATCTGGTGGCTAGTCAGGCGCATATTTCCGCTACCTAGAGACATAGTGGTGAGTTGTTTCCTATGTCCGTTCCGCAGCACCCAGAGTCTCCTCCTTGTTGTATTTACTTTTCTATCTATCTTACTTCAAACAATAGTATAGGAGGTGTTGCATATTCTACTAATTGCTCGTGCACTTGTGACACCGGATTTTGGAAAATTCTAGTAATTTTGGAAAATTACTCTTAGGTTTATTTTATGATTTATATTACTATGGTCATCCACTATTTGTTTCTTTATTAAATAAAATCAATGAATTTAACAATATTAAAATGAACAATTAAATGGATAGTTCACCGTTGGCTCGGTGACGTAGGGCGCCATCACGTCCTATAATGGGAATTGGGTCATGACAAATTTCCTTACATTCATTTCATTCTTACTAACTACAACCTTGTCGGAACAAAAAAACACTTAAAGTCGTTCTTGACTAGCAGTGATGTCGAGACTAAATTCTTCCGCATTCTCAATCATATTTGCTTGGCTTTTCTTTTTGTACTTCTTTGGTGCATGACAGTCAACAGCCTTATGTCCAACCTTTCCACAATTTTGTCAATTACCTTTAAACATTTTTTTGCTTGGGTAATTCTTTGGTCCAGATGGCTTCTTTCTCTTTTAGCTCGTCGAAGCTTCCTCAACAATATTTGCTCCTATTATTGTTGAGTTTCCACGTAACAACCCGACCGGTCATTTTTAGTATTTACATTCTGTTCAGTTGATTGAAGTCTTGAGTACCTTAATATTATGTATTATGATTTGTTTGAATCGTCGGTTTTGGTTTTCATGTGATTCCGGGTTGATTTGGAAGAATAATTTTGAACTAGAAAGCTTTAAGTTGAAAAAGTTGACCAAGATTGAGTTTTGAGTATTTGGAATCATATAGGAGTTTTGATGGTTCCATTACATCCGAATGGTGATTCTGGACTTGGCGTATTCTCAGATTTGCATTTGCATGTTTCTTGAAGGTTTTGGCATTACTTGGGAAAAATTGGAAATTTTAAATTTTGGAAAGTTCACAAGTTTGACTGGGAGTTGAATCTAATGATGGGTTCAGATTGTGGTTCTGGGAATTGGAATATCTTCGTTTTGTAAATTGGGACTTGTGTGCAAAATTTGATGTTATTCCGGGTTGATTTGATATGGTTCGACACGAGTTTTGAAAGTTGAAAGTTCAAAATTTCATTAAGTTCGATAAGGTGCGATTCGTAGTTTTGATGTTGTTATATGTAATCTGTGGCCTAGAGTAGGTCCGTGTTATGTTTTGGAACTTGTTAGTATGTTTGGACAGGGTCCCGAGGGGCTTGGGCAGTTGCAAACGTGTTTCAAACCATTTTTCTTCATGATTTCATTGTTGGTTTTTGATGCCTAAATTATTCTTTGCGATCACGATGATGCAGACATGATCGCATAAGGTAAAGTCTGGAGCTGGGAATTTTTTTTCTTTGTGTTCGCGAGAGGTAGAATGAGTTCGCATAAGTTATGGGGACTTGAGCATCGTGTTTGACAATGAAGAATCATGGTCGCGTAGTGTTGATACTAGCCAGGTGGGAGTTGGAGAATTCTTCACACGTCCGCGTAAGATAGGTTACGTTCGCGAGGCTTTATAGTATGTGGTCACTGCATTTGCGTAGCCAGTATCACGAACACGTAAAGTATTTTGGTTGCGGTAGCATTCAGGTTTTTCGCAATCGTGAAGGTGTTCCCGCGATCGCGAAGGTATTCCTGCGATAACGATGAGTATTTCAGTTAAGTTGTTATAAGTACTCTATTTTCAGACTTTAATTTATTTGACTACATGGATTGGGTAAGTATTTTCTACTCGGGTTTGATTATATTTTATGCATTTATCGTCGATTTACGCATTTGGATTATGAATTGGAAAGAGAAAATTGGGGGTTTTGTCTAAACTTTTCTAAAGTGAATTTTTAGTTTTGAACATCGATTCAAAATTGGAATTGAGTGAAATTATTATGGTTGGACTTGTAGTTGAATGGTTGACAAAATTTGTGAGTGTTGTCAGGTTCTGAGGTGCGAGCCCGTGTTTGACTTTTTGGTTGACTTTGAGTTATTGATTTAAGATTCATTCTTTGTTGTTTAGGTTTGCTTCCTATGGCATTATTTGATTATTTTGAGTTGCTTTTGGCTAGTTTCAAGCCGTTTGAAAGTCGATTTGAGCGGGATGGCGCTTCTAGTGTATCGATATTGCTTGTTTGAAGTAAGTGTCTTGCCTAACAATGTTCGAGGAATTTTTTCTACTAATTAATATTGTATGCTACATGCGAGGGTGATGCATATATGAGGTGACAAGCGTATATGCATGTGCCAGGGTTAATCATGCTTGGGGGGTAGATTATACGTTTATTTCTGCCTTGTAGAATTAAGTGACCTTCTTGTTTCACGTTTTACTTGATTTTCTAGATTAAGATGAATATGAAGTTAAATGCTAGAAATCATAATTTAGCTTATTATAACTTGATTAAAATTATTGATGTGCTAAGTTTGGTCATCATTATACTTAATCACAAATACAACGCTACGACCGTTATTCTTGAGATATTGAATTCTATACTTGAGTTGAAGATCAATTTTTTTAGATTGGTTGAGATACTTGAACAATGAGATTCTTGAGATTTGTTGAATTGTTATTGGCCTGAAAGCTGTGATTTATGTTCGTTTGGAATATTCGCTTAATCACTCCCCGTGATGTTATTCGTGCTTCCTACCTTGGTTGTTATTGATATACATGTGTTTGGTAAGGAAGAGTGTAAAGCATGAAGGGTGATTCTGTGCCATTTCATATACATTACCATGAGAGGAAGAGTGTAAAGCACGAAGGGTGATTCCATGCCATGTGAGTTAAGAACGAAGGGTGATGTCGTATCATTTCATTTACATTATTATGTGAGGATGAGAGTAAAATCATGAAGGGTAACGCCCTGCTATTATTTTTATATTATAATATTTTCATGGCACGAAGGGTGTTTCTATGCAGGCGAGGAAAAGAGACATGCATTATATTGTGATATCTTTTTCTTGTGAAGGGTAACGCCCTGCAATTATTTTTATATTATAATATTTTCATGGCACGAAGGGTATTTCTGTGCAGGTGAGGAAAAGCGACATGCATTATATTGTGATATCTTTTCCTTGTGTATGCATTCTTGACTTTATCTTGGGCTGTTACTGTTGCACCTACGTTTTCGTTGTGACTTGTTGTTGTTGTTCTGCCTTTGTCCTCTACATCAATTGTTGATGTATTATCCATGCCTTCTATCTGTTTAACTTGTAAATATCATGCTTTCCTTCTTGTTTTGTCATATTCACATCTATGTCGTATCTTAATTTTTGAACTTTTCGTATAAGTCTTTTACCATGATAGTTATCCATGCCTCCTATTAGTTTAGCTTATAAAGATCAAGCTTTCCCTTGTGTTTGTGATATCTACATCTAAGCCTTCTACCATGTTAATTATCCATGCGTTCTATTTGTTTAGCTTATAAAGATCATGCTTCCTTCATGTTAGTTATATTTACATCTAAGCCTTCTACCACGTTAGTTAGTGAAATTTATGTTCTTCCATCTTAATTGATATCATTACTTCTATGCCTCCCGCATACTCTGTTACCGTAATCCATATGTACTACCTTGTTCATTATTGCTACTTGTGTATTTCCCACTTTGTCATTACAGTTACTGGCATTTCTTTCACCTGGTTGGTATTGTTATACGTAAATTTGGTGAGAATAAGATAAATGCACGAAGATTGTTGCCGTGCTATTTGATTTGATATTTTGAGTACACTTCCCATGCTATGAAAGTTCTGGATTTACTACCTTAGGTTCGATGGTGATCGTGATAAGGAAATGATTGTTTATGATATTGAGGAATATTGACCATAATGTCTTCTAATGATTCTTTTACTACTTCGCATATTTGTTCTTATACTCTTCTCTATTATATTTTAGTATTGTTTCTATTGCTAGTCTGCTGCACAGGTTATTTATAAGTGGTGATTTTACCGCTTATTTTAGTCTCTATTCATTAGTTTTTGTATCCTTTAATTATGAAATGAGGTGAATTATTGCGTGCATTGTTAGATTTTCAGGTACAATGAGTTTTGGAGAGAGTTGAGACCAAATGGAGTGGAATTGAGCAAAAATGGTTGAACTTATGCAAAACTGCTCCCAATGATATCGCATGTGCATGAGATTTTCCGCTTTAGTGAACTTGCATCTGCGAAAAAAACACTGCAACTGCGGAATAGCCAGCTTCTCTGGGATCGCATCTTCGCTGGTCCATTCGTATATGCGAAGGCGTGTCTGCGGAGTAAGTCTACTCTTGCATATGCGCTAATGCGCTTATTGGTACGCATCCACGGAGAAGGAAATTTCCCACATTCTACGCAGGTTCGCTGTTGCGGAGTCGCACCTGCGATGATTTATTCCGCAGGTGCGGCCAACAGCCTCCAGCTCTGGACAGACTTGTCATTTTACATTTGCTTTATTCCAAACCAATAAATACATGACCTAGATTATTGAAAACACATCCTTTGGCATTTGGAAGCAGCCTCGATAGCTTTTGGCATTTTTGGAGCTAGGGGACTTGCACACACCACTTGGGTCTTGAAGATTTGGAGATTTTTGTTGAGAATTTCTTATCCATTTATTTTCAATTCTTTATTTTCTTGGGTTGTATTGAATATCTAAGTGTGTAGTATTTTTTCCAGTATTTAAATCTTGTTTGTGGGAATATTCATATTTAAAGTGTGGATTAAATACGTTGTTGTGCTTATGTATTGAACGATTTTTACCTATTATGAAGTGAGTTAAACATTTGATACGCTCAAATTAGACCTAAATAAATGGTGTAAGGCGGTCGATGTCAAATATAGTAACCCAACTAGGTTGGGGTCGAATCCCACAGAGAATATATGTGAAACGATTACTTGAGTAGTGTGAAACTTGATTTAAATCGTAATCCTACTCCGTTAGTTTAAAATGTGAGTGTTGTAATTGTAAATTATCAATAAAAGCTGTCATGACCCAATTCCATTACAGGCTATGATGGCGCCCAATACCGTTGTTAGGCAAGCCAACACTGATCAATCTAGTGGTTTCCTATTTTAAATAAGTTTTCTAGGTGAATAACATTCCTCATTGTTAAAAGATTTAAGAATTTACAGATGTAAAATAATTAAACAAAAGCAACTGAGTGCAAATCGTAATCATAAAAATAAATCCAAAATCATAAGTCTACTAGCGTGTTCCAAGATCTGGTATCACAAGTGTGTGGGCTGCTAGTAGAATATACAAAAGATCTCTAATCCACTGTCTGAAATAAAATAGACAGAAAATAAATCAAAAGAGAGACTACGGCTGCTGTTGAACGGCTCGGAAGGGCATCTCACCGTGTGGTCTCGGACGAGAATTCAAGCATGTGCGCCGGACTAATAACCAGATGCACCTGCCTCACATCTCACACATGAAGTGCAGAAGTGTAGCATAAATATATAAACAACATGTACCCAGTAAGTATCTAGTCTAACGTCGAAGAAGTAGTTACGAGGGGTCGACTTCGACACTTACTATAGGTCAAAAATATAATAGCATGAAGTTCTAATTAAACACAAAGAGAATGTGTTTGCATAAATTAATATGGGTCACACATTCTCTTCTTACGGCTCGCGGTCCGCAGAAATTAATTTCCATCGCAAAATAGTTTGACAATCGTCAAGGCTTTTCCTTCACATTTAAGTTATACGGCCCGCATATCACTTATGCGACAACATAATCCATCGCATATCATTCTTCAGCTAATTCCTCTTATTATTGTGCGATCAGTATGCTGTCCACATAACTGTTATGTGATCGCATACTTTATCACATACATGCCGATCAATATATGGAATAGACTGATTCATTATGCGATACTTCTGTGACCCGCGTATCAGTTATGCGATTGCATATCAGTTACGCGATTGAATATCAGCTACATTTGCATCCTTTCATAGCTAATTGACAACTTCTCTTGTGATTTTGGTTCTTATGAATATCAGCTTACAATGCTTAAAAAAATGAGATAAAGTCATGCTTGCCCTCAAGCAACTAAAACAAAGTCAACCAATCAAATACTAATCTACTTCCGACAGATCACAAAGCAATAGTGACTATGGATGGCGCTGACTGTTAGCTAACAAGCATGTAACTTCTTTTATTCACCCTTCTTTGAAGACAAAGATCATTTAACAATTTGAATAGTCCGTTTGTAAACTTTGAGCCTCAAGAGAAATGACAGAGTGCTACCCACAACTAGATATGCACTTGTATCCTACTTCAAGAAACCTAACTTCTGCTAAATCTTGCAATTCATGCGTGCTCTCATCAAAGAAAATCCCCAACTCATCAATTATGTATAGGGTATACAATCAAACACTCTTGCACTCAGACAGAAGGCTAAGTGCCACAAGTTTCAGTACATATGCTTGCCCTTATTTTAACTCATTGCTATCTCAGGAATAATTTATTGTAGATCAAGAAAGAACTTTTTAAGGGTTATACTGTAGGCTTTGGGACAGGTTAGATGAATATTCGGGATTACAGTGAATGCTCCCTCCTTGAACGCTACATACATTATGCTTCTTTTTAAACCACATAGCCCTTATTGGCCTCTATTTACCGACATAGAACCACCTCAAAGTATCTCTTCAGTTTTTATAAGACTCCATACAAAAAAAAATTATATGGATATTTTTCTTTCATTTTTCTTTTGAAGCTTGAATATCTTCATAAACATAACTTTGATGTATTTGTTTCTACACACAATGTACAACCTTACCAATTTTCAAGTAATACCGACACCACCAACTTAGGCTTTTAGCCTCATTCTTAATCGTTCAAGGAGGGACGGATTAAAAAGAGGGAATTAATTCACAAAAGGGTAAAGGTTTATAATGTAGTAGCCAAGTAAAAGGTTAAAGGCTCAACAAGGGGTAACTGGGATAATAAATGTACCAGGGAGGTCAATTTGGTCAAAATTTATTTAACAATCACAAAGAGAGCCTAAGATCATTTCAACACCCTGTCATCAACCTTAGAATTGCATTGAGAAACCAACCGGGCAAGTTCTAGACATTACAAGTTGAGCACATGCATTATTTACACAAATTCTTACCCACTCACAATGCATGAATTGTTCGAATCGGCATAATTTCAGCCTTCAAGTGAATACAGGCAACTCAAAGCTTCATCACATGATATTTGAGATTCTAAGTAAGCACAAAGTCAAAGAGCGAGCCTCGATTTCACAAGAATGACTAACCTCACAAGCTTAAAATTTGAAGGATGAAATTTATTTAACAAAAACATATCACATGCCTGAATCTAAAACAAAAGCACCAACAAGTTAAATCATTTTGTGCTACCGCCATGGTTCTACTATTACACCCTCGGCAAAGAACCCGGCGAAAACAAACCAAGGGGAATTCATTGCTATATATAAATCTACACTATTAAGATTTAAGAGTTTATATACAAGATGCAAAAGGTTGACTACCCCACCCATAACCAAAGAGCATGCATTGCCCCCAATGAATTAGGAGCTTCCTGGGGCGCACTAGGCACTTGGAGGGGTTGTGGTGTGGAGGCAGTGGGTGGACCCTCTCATTGGGTAGTGGTATCCGAGAACAAAATAGGAAGCTCTGCCAGTTGCGAAGCGGTGCCTTGGACCTGGGAGCTGCTAGCCTTACCCAATGATGGTTGTGTGGTCGTGGTAGTATCTTTGGCGACCATATCTGCAGGGGAGTGTGCAATGGACGTCTGCACATCTGTTTCCTCTTCACCCAGTGCATCAGTAGAAACAAAAACCTATTTGCCTCTGTTATCCCACTGATCATCACCCTCCTCAAGTATCCCTTCCTCGTCCATTTCCTTTTTATCAGTACCCTAATCAGACTCTCCAGATTTCTCATCTGAAGGATCATTGGTGTGTGCAACGAAGCCCATAACTTATGAGACCTCAGTACCACAGGCCACCTCAGCTAACATGAGGTTTGTGAAATCAAGGTCAAGGATTGGTATGTGGGAAGTATCAGTAGCCTATTCTCCTTCCACCGGAATAAAGGAGGTCAAATTAAACTCCAGTGTCTACATCTTATGCAACTCAGACTTGAGCTCAGCTACATCCTTTTGAGTTAAAGCATGTCCCCAGCTCCACTTCGCTCAACCTTCTCAAGCCGCACTTCAAAATGCTTGAGTCGATCCTCATATGAGAGATGTTGTTTTTGAAGAGCACTTACAGAGGTTTGGATCGGGGCCAGTGCTTGTCATATGAGAGATGGAAGTTCTTTTGTCAATTTGTCTACTTTGGCATTTGCATGTTGTGATAGTTGTCCAAGCTTTGAGTGTGCAGGTAGTGAGACAGGCGATGTTGCAGGGGCTAGTCTGGTAGTGGATGTGGAGGTGGCCGGTACTGATGAGGCAGCTGGTGCTGCTGATGCTATAGGAGAAGTGATTGAAGGCTCAGGTGGATGTTCGACCACTTTATCCGCAGCATCACAAATCTGAGTGATGTCAATCTACTGAACAACTTTTCTATGCGGTCATGTTTGGGGAAAGGAGGGACTTGCCCAGCTTTACACAAAGAATGGATTAAGCATGGAAAAGGGAGTGAGGTTTCTTTCTAGTTTACTCGGATCCCAATCTCATGGAATATAAGCTCCCCCATATCAACCTTAATATCCGACATGATGCAAGCAATGAGGATCGCCTTCTTGATACTTATGTAGATTTTATTTCCCGAGGGCATTATACGAGAACAGACCAAACTGAGCCAATATTGGCCTTCTCGGGTAAGATACGTCTTGTGAATCTTCTAGCGCAGAGCGATTTAGGATGAAGTTCCCCTGGCTATGACAGAGGCCACCCAAACACGCTCGGATTCATTGTTTGCAATCTTTGCATGAAATTCTGCCGTGCCTGGCTCCCATGCGTCAAAATATATATCATTGATTGATGAGGCATCACAGAGTATTTCAACCCCTCGGACTAGGATAGAGTCCAAGAATATACGATTTTCCTTCAATTATGTGTTCCTGGATGCAGCATAAAATTCCCTAACGAGTGTCTCGTTGTACTCCCCCGGAACCTGAGTGAAGAACTCCCATCCCCTCTTTTTGATGTTTTCTAGCACATGGGGGCAGTGTTCATTTAACCCGCTCAAACCTAGTTGCTTTTCTTCGAGGATCTTTCTTCTTACCAAGCCATCTATGTATAGAGTCCAAGAGCCAGAGATCCCAAACCTGAGATCCTCACCACTCTTTCGGCGTGCTTCGGAATAGAGGTCAACTGGTGTCACAAGATCAATCTATGCCTCCTCCTCTTTAGACAGAGAGGAATGCTTAGATAAAGCTCTGGATATGCCAGGTCACTTGCATTGGTATTGCTGTGACTGTGGGCTTATAGCAGCAACCCGTCTCTTTCCGAGAGTGGTGGGTTGTTTCCATGCTAGAGCTTTCTTTGGTGCCATGCCTGTCAATTAACAAGAAGTGAGTACATGATAATCCATGGGTACATATGGGAAGGAAATGAAAAACAAAGAAGGTTCTGCTACAAGTTATGCAATCGCAGAACAACTCTGCGAGCCGCAAAACATTTCGCATATTACACACCTCAAAAGCAAAACAAATTATGTGGTTCATAAAAGTAGTCGCAAAACAACTTTGCGACCGTAAAACGGTCGCATTTTGTTCTTCAGAAATAGATTTTTGGCTGCCTCTAACTGCAGCCATTGTGCGGTCCGCAAAATGTTTTTGCGACCGCAAACTTAACCGCACATGGGTTTTGAGAAAACTTCCTAGCATGCAAATTGCGATGATTTTACGGACCACCAATTAGTTATGCGGACCGCAAAGATCATTGTTCCTAATGAAAATGTATTCACAGGAAAATACACAAACATTAGATTCATACTCGGTCCCAAATGCACAATCACAAACTTAGTCATTAGGAAGATACATTATGAAAATGTTCACAACTTTTCCAAACCCTTTACTCTATTCCTACCCCCTAATTCAAACCCCTAAATTTCAATTTACCCACAACATGTATTTCCCCCAGCGTTGATTTTCAGTACAATCACTTACAAATGATTACCCATAGCAAGGAGTTGGGGAGAAAGTGGAGAGTAATGAGAGCACATATCACTCTTCAATTTGTCTAAGAAAGAGAAAGGACGGAAATGGACATACCAGATAACAGAAGATAGAGTATTTCGGTCTGAATTGCGAGCAAGGTAAGCCCCTTCCTTTTCAAATTTCTTTGAATTTTTTTTTTCATCAGTGTTTTTGGTCTTTTCTTTCTTTTATTTTGTGTTATGCTTTGTACTCGTGTGTGTGGGAATGTAGATGAATGACGGAAATGAGATAGATCTAGGGCTTAATACCTTAGCATTTCAAGGCAAAAAAGTGCATCGCATAACATATTATGTGGCCTCATATGTGTTATGCGATGGGTTAGTGACTAGGTGATGTGCAACATATATACGACCAGTTCTGTAGTCGCAGAATCATTATGCGGGTTGCAAAAAGTAAATCCTTACCGCATTTATTAAGGCCCAGTTTGCATTTTTCTTTCTTCTTGTATCTGCGACCACTATGCGGTCCGCAAGTCCTTTATGCGGCCGCATAAGTTACCGCAGAATGCAGTTGAAGCTCAGCTTGCTTTCCTTTATTTCCCTCTGCCCTTGCATCCTATTTACTTGTATTTTGGGTTACCTGCATTCCAACACACACATCAAACTATTCAACACTTACAAATAAACTTTACCGAATTTTGAAATCTACCAAAAAGTGTTACCAACCCATGGGTTACCTCCCAATAAGCGCTTGATTTAACATCGATGCACGACGATGTTGTCCCCATTTTGGCTAATTAGTGGCGGGGGTTGGTGTAAGACCATCCTTGAGTGTGAACTGTTCTACTAAGTGCCTTTCTCCAATGGTTCTCAAGTAATGCTTGACCCTTTGGCCATTTACTTTGAAGGTTAGATTCCCGTCCTCGGATTACAATTTAGTAGCGCCATAGGAATACACATTCACAACTTTGAACGGGCCAGACCATTTGGATTTACGTTTTCCCGGAAAGAACTTCAGTCTTGAGTTAAAGAGTAAGACCAAGTCACCGGTTTTTAATTCCCGCTTCAAAATCTTCTTGTCATGACCAAACTTCGTTCTTTCTTTATACATGGCTGCATTCTTATAGGAATGAAAATGGAATTCTTCCATCTCATTGAGTTGTGTCATCCTTAGATTAGCATCTTCGGCCCAATCAAGATTTAACTTTTTCAATACCCACATAGCTTTGTGTTTAAGCTCCACTAGCAAGTGACACGCCTTACCAAAAAACAACCGTTATGGTGAGGTGCTAATGGGAGTCTTAAATGCTATAGATATGCCCACAATGTATCAACTAGCTTCTTTGACCAGTCGGTCCTGTTTGCATTAACAGTTTTTGCTAGAATTTTTTTTGATCTCCCAGTTGGAAACTTCAACTTTACCGCTTGACTGAGGATGATAACGGGTGGCCACCTCGTGCTTAACTCCATATTTCTCGAGTAACCCGGCAAAAGTTTTATTGAAAAAGTGAGAGCCACCATCACTAAGGATGGCCCTTGGGGTTCCAAATCGAGTAAATATGTTCTTCTTCAAGAAGGCGATTATACTACTTGCCTCATTGTTTGGAAAGGGAATTGCCTTGACCCATTTGAAGACATAATCTACTACCACCAAGATATATGTCATGTCGTAAGAGCTTACGAAGGGACCCATGAAATCTATCCGCCAAACATCAAAGATCTCGACCTCCATCACAAAGTTCATAGGCATCTAATGCCTTCTAGAAATTGACCCTTGTCTATGACATTGATCACATGCCTTGACCATTTGGTTTGCATCCTGGTAAATCGATGAACAATAATAGCAGCATTTAAGCACTTTAGTTGCAGTATGATTTCCAACGTTGTGGCCCCCAACCAAATGATGTTGTCGATGCAAGTCCGGAATAAAAAGGGTTGCTCCCAAAAGTATTGCCTACACTCCCGCAAGAACATTTTCTTTTGATAAGCTTCCAATCCGTCGGGGATAAGGTCACTAACCAAGAAGTTAGCGATGTCGGCATACCAAAGAGTTAAGGTGCTAGACAATACCAATATATGTTCATCAGGTAAGGCATCATTAATTTCAAGATCTATTTTTGGTCTCCCTGCCTCTTCAAGTCTAGACAAGTTATCCAGAACTTGATTCTTTGTTCCTTTCCGATCTTTGACTTCAAAATAAAAGTCTTGTATAAAAATGACCCACCTAATCGATCTTGGTTTAGCATCCTTCTTTGCCATAAGGTAGCGTAGAGCAGCATGATTAGTGTAGACTATCACTTTGGAGCACAATAAATAGGCCCGGAAGTTTTTAAATGCATAGACAATAACAAGCAGTTCTAGCTCCGTCACAGTGTAATTCATTTGTGCGCCACTGAGTGTCTTGCTTGCATAGTATATAGGATGAAGAATCTTTTTATGTCATTGACCTAGTACCGCTACAGTAGCTACACCACTGGCGTCACACATAAGTTCAAATGGAAGAGACCAATCGGGTGTGACAATAATAGGTGCCGTGGCGAGCCTTGATTTCAATTCCTCAAAAGCTTTGAGGCACTTCTCATTGAAATCAAACTTTGCATCCTTTTCAAGGAGCTTGCACATGGGACTTGCAATATTTGAGAAGTCTTTGATGAATCGCCTATAGAAACCAGCATGCCCTAAAAAGCTCTGAATGCCTTTTACTGAAGTGGGAGGAGGAAGCTTGAAAATGATCTCGATCATTTCCCGATCAACCTCTATGCCTCGCTTGGAAATTTTGTGGCCTAGAACAATACCCTCGTCCACCATGAAGTGACATTTTTCCCAATTTAGCACAACATTTATTTCCTCACATCTTTTGAGCACTTGTCTAAGGTTGTTAAGGAAATGCTTGAAGGAATCACCAACTAAAGAAAAGTCATCCTTAAACACCTCTAAGAAATCCTCCACCATGTCCGAGAAGATTGACATCATGTATCGTTGAAAGGTAGCAAGGGTATTGCATAGCCCAAATGGCATCCGGCTAAAGGCAAAGGTCACGCATGGGCATGTGAATGTTGTCTTCTATTGATCCTCTAAGGCGATGTTGATTTGGTTGTAGCCGGAATAACTATCCAGGAACCAATAAAATGACCTTCCCGCTTGCCGATCAAGCATTTGATCAATAAAAGGTATAAGGAAATGGTCTTTGCAAGTAGCACTATTGAGCTTCTGGCAGCCCATGCAAACTCTCCACCAGGTCACCGTCTTCGTTGGGATGAATTATTTTTTTCATTTTGAATAACGGTCATACCTTCTTTCTTTGGCACACATTGCACCGGAATCACCCAAGGATTATTGGCAATGGGGTAGACAACCCCGACATCCAGCCATTTTATGATTTCTTTCTTCACCCCCTCTTGAATGGAATGGTTTAACCTTCTTTGATGCTCCATGCTAGGTTTTCTCTCTTCTCCAATTGTATCTTATTCTAACAAATTCTGGCGGGAATGCCTCGGATATCCGCTATAGTCCACCCAATGGCTTATCTATGCTCCCTCAAGGTATTCAATAAGTGTTCAACCGACACACAATTCAACAAAGAAGAAACAATTACAGGTAGAGTAATATTAGAGCCAAGAAATTTATACCTTAAGTGCGCTGGAAGTGGCTTGAGCTCAAGTTGTGGCGGCTCGATAATTGAAGGCTTAGCAAGAGGGGTGACTCTATTCTCTAAGTCAAGATAAAACTTCTTTGGTGCATAAGTGTAGGACCTAATCCCGTCCAATTCATTCACCGATTCCACGTATCATTCCATGTCTTCACCATCAAAATTTACAAAAATAGCCGTCAATGCCTCACTAAGGCATTCCTCTATCATCTTCACCTCGATTTCATCCTCAACCTCATCAACAACATCAATGACTGGGATACTTTTGTATGCATGTGGCAATTTCATACCTTTACTCGCTTGAAAGGTAACCTCTTCGTCATTAACTCAGAACTTGATCTCATTTTGTTCTGAATGCATGAGTGCTCTCCCGGTAGCAAGGAATGCTCTCCCAAATATGATAGTGCTTTTCTTATCAACAGCACAATCGAGAATAACAAAGTTGGCAGGGAGGAGAAACTTCCCCACTTTCATAAGAACATCATCAACAATTCCCACCGGTCGGCCATTTGCAACCTCATACTTGTAGGCCTAGGCATACCTAATTCTGCTTGCTTGAAATACCAAGGGGTATTAAGTTGATGCTAGCCCCATTATCACAAAGGGATCGTGCAAAATCGTAGTACATGGAATGGTGAAGGCTCCAGGGTCCTCTTTCTTTTGGACGATGGTTGTTGAAATGACAGAGCTAACCCGGCGAGTCACATACACCAGTTCATTCTTGGTGGTTCTCTTTTTAGTGATCAAGTCCTTCAAGTACTTAGCAAAACCCGACATCTATTGAAATGCTTCCCCAATGGAATGTCCACCGATAATTGCTTGAGAATATCATAGAACTTCTCGAGTTTTCTATCATCGACCTTCCTAGCAAGTCTTTGAGGGAAAGGAGGAGGAGGCCTATGAATTGGTGCTAGATTTTTTGGTGCCTCTATTACCTTTTCCTTAACCTCTTCATTGTTCACTTCTTGAATTTTCACCTTGTTTGGGAGACTTTCAACTTCAACAACAATTGGTACCTCAACTTGTGCCTCAATTTCTTGGTCAAGATCTTCCACTTCGACCCCTGGTTCATTCTCTCCTTGAAGTAGTTTCCCACTTCGAGTTTTGATTGCCATACAATGGGAAGTCGGACCATTCCCACTACCTTTTGGGTTTGCAATTGTGTCACTTGGGATTGTGCCTTTTTTCTTCAGATTTTGCTCTCTTGAGAGGTCTCTCATTTGCATTTCCAACTTTTTTATGCATGCGGTGTGAGAACCCACAAGTTCGGCCATATTATTGATTGAAGTGCCGAATCTCTCCTGATTTTGCAACACTCTGTCAAGCATCCTTTCTAACTTGGAATCACTTGAAGAGCTTTCTTTCCAATGCTGAGAACTAGAATATTGCCCCTCTGGTGGAACATAGGGGTTTGAACTACGATTTGAAAAGTTGTTATTGTTGTTACTCCAATTTCCTTGATTGGAATTACCTTGGTCATTTCGCCATTGCTGGTTGCCTTGCCCTTACAGGTTAGACCTCCATTGGTGTTGTTGTCCTGAACCTTGGTAAGATTGTCTTTGATATCCTCCTTGATGATTGTTGACATAATTTGCTTCTTCGTACTCCTCATTCAACATGGGTTGCACATCTTCCACAACATTTACCTTTTTTGTTTGGCTTTCAGTGAACATTTTTGTCAACACGTTGAGGTTGGTGGCAAGCCCGACAATTATCTGATCTCTTTCTTGGTTCTCTTTAATCATGTTTTTCAATGAGGGAGTACCATATGTAATTCCACCCGTGGTATCTTTCGAGTGCCAAGCTTGGTTATGTTCAGCCATCTTATCTAGGATTTGTGTGACCCTTGCAAATGTTTTGTCCATAAAGGAACCATCCGTTGCATTTTTGGATATGGATTGATTCATAGGATCCAAGCCCATGTAAAATTTCTCCAACTGAATATTATCCGGAAAGCCATCATTCGGCGACCTTACCAAATATATATTGAAGCTATCCCATTCCTCAAATAGATGCTCTCTTGGTAATTGCTTGAAGAAGAAGATTTTATCTCGGAGCTCAGACTTCTTACTTTTTGGCAACCATTTTGCTAGGAAAGCTCGGACAAATTCGGGCCAAGTATGGATGGCATTAGGAGGCAGATTTTGGATCCACTGTCTTACCTCTCCAGTTAGATAGTAATTGAACACCCTCAACCTTAGGGCATCATCCGAGACATGATTCTGCTTGTTCATAGTACACACACCCAAAATATTTCTGATATGTTTTGTCGGATCATCATCTGTGGAATTTCGGAAGAACCCCTCCGCTTTAGCATTGGGATTAAATTGTGTTCTACTTTGAAGGTTGTAGCACCAACTCTTGGAGGGGAAATGGCTTTTGTATCCTCAATATACTCACCTATCTCTGCAAACACATTCTCTTCCCCGACAACGGCGCCAAAATTTGATATGCTCAAATTACACCTAATAAATGGTGTAAGACGGTCGATGTCAAATATAGTAACCCAACTAGGTTGGGTTCAAACCCCACAAATAATAGGTGTGAAAAGTTTACTTGAGTAGTGTGAAACTTGACTTAAATTGTAATCCTACTCTGTTAGCTTAAAACGTGAGTGTTGTAATTGTTAATTATCAATAAAAGCTATTTCGTTGATATGATTTGATTAAATTGATTAAGACACCAAGGTTGTGTCTCCATCAATGGAATGTAATACTAATGGTGTTCATATTTTATAATTTTTAATGGAAAACCTGTTGATATGCAAATGATCCCTGCGTTACTAACTAATATTTTCCAATAATTAGATAGTAGTTCCTCTTTATGATTTTTCCAAATATAAAAGAAGTGATAATTAGGAACAACCAATTTATGCCAAGTAGAACCCACTTATCCCTAACAGATTCTATTAAACAAGGTTTAGAGCCTTGAGTTATTGCTATTCAATTCTACCAAACTCTAACCTACTTTCACAAGTAAAGATAGAATGAATTGGCACTAGTCAATGTTTGCAACCATCAACTACAATGAAGCATGAGAAATGAATAGAAATCAACTAACCATTATATAAACATTCACTGATGAACACACATTAACATTACACCCACATAAGATTCACCACCTTGGTATTCTAACTTAGCTACTCATTACTAGAATACAAAAACAATGTAATAAATAAATTCATGAAGTTTACAATTATAGACAAAGTCTTGGATTTTATCTCTCAAGCTTCCAAAATAATGGTGCATTCAATGTTCTAAGTATAGCTTCCTTCTGTCAGACCATATCTGTCATAAAAATCCTAATCATTCTATTTATAATGATCTAAAATTCATGGTCAAAACTTGACAAAAATACCCTTCAGAGATATTCTACGACCGCAGAAGGAATTCATGGTCCGCAAAAATTAATTTCCAATGCAGAATTGGTTGACAATCATCCAGTCTTTTCATTCGCATTTCAGTTATGCAACCCACATATCACTTCTGCAACCGCATAATATATCGTATATCATCCTTAAGCTAATTCCTCTTATTATTGTGCGATCAGTATGCGGTTCACATAACTGTTATGCGAACGCATAATTGATCACATACATGGCGATCAACATCTGGAACATACTGATTCATTATGTGATACTTATACGACCTTGATATGCGATCTTATATCCACCGCATTTGCATCCTTTCATAGCTATTTGACAACTTCTCTTATGATTTTGGTTCTTCAAGTCTCATCTCCTGCAAACCACCAAAACTACATAAGAAATGGCCTACAATGCTTAAACAAATGAGCTAAAGTCTATGTAATTAGTATTAAAAGTGCCACAATTCTACGACACATTAGTTATATTGGTGAGGATCTTTTAATTAAAAAGTCTTGTCACTACTTCACCATGGTTAGACAATATACTTAATGGGTATATGGGGTTGGTTGTACTCATACTATGGTTTTGCACCTTGCGTGTAGATTTTGGTGCTGGAGTTGTTGTGTATGGCGGTAGCTGGCATCGAAGATGTATCTACGTTCTAGTTAGAGCTACCACTTGTCCTTGGTAGATTAAGATTTTGCAAATCTATTTATGTATATTTCGAATAGATGATGTATTTATTTCATACCAGCTTTGTAAATTCTAAATATTAGAAGCTCATGATTTGTTCTACTAGTCCTTGGATTATTGTATAAAAGTTGACACAATTCTTCATTGTTTTCTTATAAATTTCATTTAAATTGTGTTTACTGTTATTTGGCTTACCTAGCAGGTTGGGTTAGGTGCCATCACAACTAGTTGGATTTTGGGCCATGACAAGTTCGTATCAGAGCAATAGGTTCATAGGTTCTACAAGTCATGAGCAAGTGTTTAGTAGTGTCTTGTGGATCGATATGATGACATACCTATCTTAGAGGCTACATGGAATTTAGGAAAAACTTCTTTCCTTATCGTGTGGCCTAGTTTCACTTGAAACCTACGATTTTGATTCTTCCTATTTGTTCATATGCGATGTTACACACACTCGGTATTCTCTATGCGCCAGCGGTTTGTGATGTTGCGTATGGGTTACTTTTGGATGCTTGATTACCATCGCAGCGTGCTATCTAGTCTTGGGAAGATGTTGTGACAGATATTTCGGTCGTTCATTTTTGGTACAAAGTGGATTCTTGTATCTAGTTGGTAAGCACAAACTTGGGAAGACTGGCGGGTGGCCTAGTTATTTTGATTATGGGGGTTCATGGTAAAATGTTGATTTGAGTACATCCGGGGGTCATCTCCCACGTGATGCGATCGGATCGTTTGTTTCATATGAGGTTTCCATTCGGTAGAATCCATATATTATCATTCAGAGCATTTGGGAGAAGTTTTCTTGACTATTCTAGGGGTTGGGTGTGCGCTTGGCAGAGTCTTCAGAGTGTTCTCCGACTAGTATTACCTGAGCTTATGAAGTATTCAGAGATTCACGGTGCGGGATCGGGGAAGCTATGAATATATGGTACTATATATTACCGACGATGTATTCTATGGCTTCGAGAAAATTTGGGGAGTCTGTTATTGACTATCTGATTGTTGGAACATATATGGTATCAGTTTTCGAGTTGAGTGATTGCTTGGTTATTTTTTTGAATCGTCATATGCTGGTGAAGTGCGGGTTGCTCAGTACGTATTATCTGTGTATTGAAGATCAAAGTAAGGTGAGTGGTTATCGAGAAGGTTCTGATGAGTTCCAGATCATATGTGGCATTTAAGGACTCATGAATATGTGAATGAATAGGGATTGATATCAATGGTGAATGGTGACCGGATCTGCGATAGTTCTATGTCAAGAATGATTCTACATGGCAATATTAGAGAGATGCAAGAAATGACTTCGAATATACAAAAGGTACCTTCAGAGTGAGCATATTAGATTGAGATACTTTTGGCTTGTTAGTCTGTGTGACTCGGTTGAGTTAGGGGAGATCAGTTTTGATGACTTGATTATGTGTTAATAAGTTCCAAAGAATTCGACATTGTTCTGGCTATGGAAATCTACAGGGATAGTAGATATATTGCATGTGGTAATGTTGCCCTGATTTTAGTTAAATGGAAAGTTCTCGTTTGATGAGGTATTCGCCATAATTGTCATCCACAGTTGATTATGATATTTTCGTATTTTCTCGAGTTAGCATGTTAGTGACAGTGGTTTTGAAAGTTGCGAGTTAAAGGTTGCGGTTTAGTTTTGAAGGGAATGATATGAGTTCTTGATGCACAAATGATTTCAGATGTTTAAGAGAATACGTGCACTATTTGTTGTTTCCAGAGGATAGAGCGCATTTTGGCTGGTCCATTGTGTTTCGAATTGTGGATATTTTCTTGTATGATGATGGAGTATGACTAACGTATCATCCATTTGATTAGCGGTGTTAGATTGAACATAGAGATTCTGGTATTCGTGAGGTTCAGGGACTGGATGTTCTCATAGGCAGGCTATTCCTTGATTGTGAATTGTGAAGAAATGTTCAGGATTAGATCATTGATGGTGTGTGTTCTGGAAAGGTTGTTATGAACTTTGGAAGGTTATTTACCTATTTGGGAATGATGGGAATTTGGTTTGGAGATTATTTGTGAGCCTAATGTGTCACTTCCCAAACTCTGGGAGCGCAACCAGCGCTCAATCGAGTAAACCCGATCAACCAAGCTTGTAGAATACCTTCTACACGACTCACCCATAATTTAAAGAGTATACATAAATTTGTTAATTAAACAACAAGGAGATCATGTAGACAATGCCAAATTCATTACCATTAATTACTTCATTTAATAAATCTCAAACCACACACACACCTCCATGGTTCAAAGTGGAACAAGTGATTCAATCATTACACAACTTGTTTAACATTCCCAACACCCATACACAACCCACACTATGTATACGGATCCTCTAAAGATACCAAAGAGTACAATGATAATGTCGGAAACAAGGTTCTGGCAATAGCTCAAAACAACGTAATACACATGAAACAAAGATACACAATGCCGAAATGAGATGGGGCTTAACACCAGCTGGGAAGAATGAGTACCGCTCTCTCTGGTCAATATCTCCCGCAGTAGAACCACCTGCATCCATTAAAGATGCAGCGCCCCCAGCAAAAGGGACGCTAGTACATGTCGAATAGTACTAGTATGAAAACCAAACACAAAATCAAGAACATGGAAATACAACATGAATATGATGGATCAGGGTGACAGTGGAATAGCATAGATAGAAGTTTAAACCAAAGCAAACTTATCAAGAGCTCACAATATCATATGTAAATTGTAAGACGAAATTATTTGAAACCATCTTTACACAAAGTGGCCTCGCCGCCTCACTACAATGTGTGCGGGTGGAGGTGCAAGCACAATACCATAACTCTACTTAGCCTCACCCCAATATATGCGGGTGGAGGTGTAACCACAGGACCAAAACCTACACAAAATACCCATACCGCTTCACCCCTAATATATAGGCGGATGGAGGTGCAACAACAATACCAAAAAACCTACACAAAGCGGCCACACAACCTCACCCCAATGTATATGCAGGTGGTGGTATAAAAACAATGCCAACATCCTACACAAAGCGGCCATACCCCCTCACCCCAATGTATAAGCGGGTGGTGGTGTAATACTAAGCACAATCTCTACACAAAGCGTCCCTTCCGCCTCACCCTAATGTATACGGGTGGAGGTGTATCACAATACCATTTATAACTTTATTCGTACTTTCAGCCACTTACAACATCATTATTCATTGGCTCTCTTTGCCATATATACACTTCTTTTTTCATGGCACAATGGTCGTATTTCATATTACACACTTTCATATCATTCCTTTCGTGGATCATCATCGTAAATATCAACATATAAAATATTCTGTAAATCACGACTTTAGGTTCATCAGTAATGAAGGCTTTAAACATAATAGATATCTTTCCAAGAAATGGAGTAAAATAATTGGCAATTGAAGGACAAGTTAAAATCATAAACGAGTAACACATCATTTATTCTTGAAATACTTTTCCCCCAAAGGCAATACACAATTGAAACCCATGAATATGTAAGAGCTCAAAATATGTTGGAAATACTTAGAAAGCATAGAATTAGTTGAAACAACCACATTTGGACACGACTTGAGTACATAAGCTTTTAGGCAAATATATTTTCAAAGTCAATTTGGAACAGTTGAATCAAGGCTCATTTCATAACCTTTCTCGTATCATTTCATTTCATTGGCACCATTGGTCACAAATATAACTTTCATTATTGGCACGGTAGCCACATTCATATCCCCAACTAGCTCCTTTCACTTTCAGGCATCTTTATTCACGGTTTTCTTTACTCACATGAATAATTAAGAGTCTTAAGCACATCGAGATTTCGTATACAATTTTCCATAATAGCCTTCATTCGAAACACGACTTGAAGTTATAACATCTTAACACACATCCCATACTTGAACACATTATCGTATGATATCACAATATGACAAGAGCATTCGGAACACATTTTTGAATATATACCTTTCGACACCAAGCTTATTCGGAATAGTTAATTCAAAATGAATAACTTGGGACTTACAAGAAAATTATGGGATTCATTTCTAGGAGAGAAGTTTAGCCAACATACCTCAAATTCGTCCCTTAATGATACTACAATGATCCACTACACTATGAAACTTCAATCTACAATAACAACATCCAATGAGACTAATATTAGTAACAAATTCCATAATTTAGGTCATTTAAGCATTTTATCAAATACCCAGTAGGCATGAATCTCTACATCTCTTAACCATAGAATTTGTTTATGCAACTAATATCATTTACCAACAATTTATCCCACCACCGTTTTTAAATAATTCACAACTTCCAACATCACATACATGACCATCCATACACACCCAACCAACAAAATTCAATCAAATAATCACCTTTCAATCTCTACAATAGTTATGTATATAAATTGGGAACTTCTGGCTTCCAATCACCCTACAATAAGTTCCAATACTTAATTCATACTCATATTCCCGTAATATATCCATACATGTAAGTCTAAGGGTGTAGGATTACCTTTTGGAAGAAATCTTGCAAAACCCTCCTTTGAGTTCTTGAAGAAATTTCTTGAAAATATATGTATTTTATGGAGGATTGAGTTAGTTTTAGAGTGGAATTGATGTAATTAACATCAAATTAGTAGGTATTACTCATCTTGAAGATAGGGGGAGTTGTAGGTCTTGAGAGACTGGAGGAAAACCCCAAAGTTCGGCCAAGAGAAATGAGGTAAAATGAACCCCAAATGAGTATATAGCATTTCGGGCACCACAGGTGGTGTGGGGCGCTGCCTGTGGCGCTGGTTCCAGTACCTAAAAGAAATCTCAGCGCTAGGAATAGCGCCCCACGCTACCCTGGGCGCTGGCGAAGGGAAATCATTCTATCTTGCCCGAAAATGGGCATAACTCTCTCATACAATGTCCAAATTCGACGATTCTTTTTGCTATGGCTCCATAATTTCAATACGGATCTCATGATGCAATAAAAACCGAATTTGGAGCTCATTTGCTTAGTATGATACCACTTATACTCAAAGAAATGACGTCGTTGAAACACTTTTGATGTCAAAATAATGTTCGTAGGCTTGACATCCCCAAATATAATAGGACCACGTATCCAGGCGAGCATGTGAACCTATACGTGCGCGATCAAAGGGAATGATTTGGAAGATGATGAGATTGAGTCGGTGTTGCTGAAAATGTTTGGAGAAACTTTGTCCAAGGGAGCAATGATATGGTATCACAACTTACGTCCCAATTCCATTGACTCGTTTGCTATGATTGCATATGCTTTCGTAACGGACTATGCCGGGGCCATCGAGTTAGAGACCATAAAGTCAGATCTTTTCAAAGTCAAACAAAGGGATAACGAGATGCTCAGGGAGCTCGTGTCAAGATTCTAGATGGAGATGACGGACCTACCACTAGTTGCAGATGATTCGGCCGTGCAGACATTCACTGTAGGGCTCAACCCCAATGTTCCATGGCCTCTCAATAGTTAAAACAAAATTTGTTGGAGTACAATGCGATAACCTGGGTAGACGTCCACAACAGGTACTAGTCGAAGATTTGGGTTGGGGACGACAAACTCAAGCCACCTTATGTGTCTGTTTACCCCATAAGGAACAATGATAGATATAAAAGAGCCATTTATCAAGATCCAAGACCGGTCCGACATTGATATCAACCATACAACATGGATCGAAGGTGAAATGGATCCGTGAGTCACTCACAGGGAACGAGAAGAGAAATGATCGAGGGCCTATTGGGTGGGGCTTGATGAGAAAGAATGGGTTTGATACGGCGCTCGGGAGTAGGGAAGCACCAAGATTATCGGAGTACAACTTCAACGTGGATGCTGCCACCATCGTGTCGCCTATAGGGCACATCAAAAAGACTAAGTGGCCCCAACCATTGTAGTCCAACCCTACCGAGAGAGATCATAATTTGATGTGTAAGTATCACGACACTCACGATCACAGGCAATAGCTTCGGTTGAAGAAAATCCCAAAATAGAATAACCTAATAAATATTTTTCCTTAGAACTAGTGGTGGGAATTGAGCGAAATCAAAGGGGGCCTTAGCCCTTAGAATCGTGCTGCTCCTAGCATAGTTCATGGAGTCTTTCTTCCAGTTCCCGAATTATTTGATGTCTTGCTTCCATTCGTGCTTTAATAGCAGCCGGGCTAACGGAGCGAAGATGCTCTTTTTATCACTGAGACACCCGAAGGGCCGGCCAGATGTACCTCGGGAACCCCGGCCCATCCAAATCAAAATAGAACGAGAGAGTGCTTCGTCTATCGATGAACAATGGATTGACGGAGCTCTTGGCATTGCTTACCCGATCACCCGTTAAAGAAATATCCTGTGGTCTTAAATCTATAGCTCCAGGGCTTGTGTCGCCTACATAGGGTAGAAAAGAATGTTTTGCATAAACATCTCAATGTCCATAACCTGAGCTTTCCTTAAGCAGCTGACCTTACTTCGTAACCTTAGCCTCACTAAAGATTGCCAATAGTTAAGAGAAGAATTTACTTGGTAATTCAAACAGGGACGCCAACAAACAGGTTGAACAAGAGGAGCCTCAGCAAGTGATCAAGATGATCATCAAGGGAGTTGATGTCCCCCGAGGGCCAATGATAAAATTCACTAAAATGTCTATCACGAGGGAACAACACACTAGGATAATGTTCTGGAGGGAGCTATCTTATTCAGCGACAAAGATGTCGAGGGCATTGTACAGACTCACAACGATGCACCGGTAATATATTTACTTATCGATAAATCTTGGGTTAAACGTGTGCTTATTGACCCAGGTAGCTCGACCAACATCAACAGATCAAGGGTCGTAGAACAATTTGGATCACAAGATCCAATCGTACCAGCAGTCCGGGTATTGAATGGATTCTATATGGCATGTGAGACCACGGAAGAAAAGCTAACTTTGCTGGTAAACACCACTGGGACAATCCAAAAAACAAGGTTCTACGTGATTGAATGGAATATTGGATATAACGCTTTATTCGGAAGGCCATGGATCCAAACCATGAGGGCGGTACTTTTGACCTTGCACCAGACGCTAAAAATTCCCACACCGGGGGAAGTCAAAACGGTCTAGGGAGAACAGCTGCCCGCAAGGGAAATGCTTGATGTCGACGGAGTGATCCCGTTTTCTGTGCTCTCTACATCGAGGAGAGCTGAACCGACCAAAAAAAAAGAGATTAACTAGCAATCATTGATACCGGACTCAGCCAAACTAGAGAAACATGAAGAGTAAGGAGCGGACGATGATGGCGATTATAGCGTCCCGGGGTCATTTATGGCTCCCGATGACACAAACGCCACAAAATCAACTGTTTAAGAGTTGGGCCAAGTTATATTCATCAAGCATGTGCCAGATCGAAATGTATACCTGGGCAGGGGGTTAACTCTCGAGCTCAAGAAAAAAGTTATCGATTTTCTCAAAGCTAAAACCAATTGTTTTGCTTGGTCCCATCTAGACAAGCTATGTTTGCACCAAAAGTTCCACCCGGTTAAGCAGAAGAGACGGCATCAGTTCAAGATAAGACAAGCGTTAATCAAAGATAAGGTATCCAAACTCCTAAAAATAGGGTGCATCCGTGAGGTTAAATACTCGGATTGATTAGCTAATGTAGTGGTAGTACCTAAAAAGGAAATAAATTAAGGATGTGTGCGGATTATAAAGATCTAAATCGAGCATGCCCAAAGGATTCTTTCTCTTTGCCTAACATTGATCGAATGATCAATGCGACATCCTGGCACGAGATACTCAGTTTTCTTGACACCTACTCAGGGTACAACCAAATTCGGATGGACCCCGACAATCAAGAAAAAACTTCTTTCATAACAAAATTTGGTACCTACTACTATAACGTAATGTCATTTAGATTAAATAATGTCGGTCCACCTTCCAATGCCTCGTAAACCAGATGTTCGAAGAGCAAATAGGAAAATCAATGGAAGTTTATATTAACGATATGTAGGAAACCTTTGGCATACTAAGGAAATACAACATGAAGCTAAATCCGGAGAAGTGCGCATTTGGGGTCGGTTCGGGCAAATTCCTTAGATTCATGGTATCTAATTGGGGAATAGAGATCAACCCCGACAATAATGGCCATAAAGGACATCACCGTAGTTGACAACATCAAGGTGGTTCAGAGACTAACCGGGAATATAGCCACATTGGGCGGGTTTATCTTGAGGTCGTTAGACAAGAGCCATCGGTTCTTCTTCCTATTGAAAAAGAAGAAGAATTTTTCTTGAACTCAATAGTGCCAATAAGATTTGGAAGGACTCAAGAGATACTTGTCGATCCCCTCTTTGGTGCACACTTTGAAGGCCGTCGAACAAGTGTACCTCTACTTGGCGGTTTCCGAGGTGGAGGTAAGTGGTTTCTTAGTCTAGGAGGAAGAAGGTACATAATTTCCTATTTATTATGTTAGCATAACCCTAGGTGATGCCGAAACAAGATATCTTCACCTAGAAACGTTTGCGCTCGCCTTGCTAAGCGTTTCCAGGAAACTAAAACCATACTTTCAATGCCACCCCATATGCACCATAACCTCTTACCCGCTGAGGAATATTATACATAAGCTCAAGCTCTCGGGACGGCTGGCCAAATGGGTCCTGGAGATCAGCGGTTATGATATCTAGTACCGACCCGTACTTCCATAAAATCCCAAATCTTGTCAGATTTTGTGGCCAACTATATGCCAGACTTGATACCCGAGGTTGAAAAGAAATTGTTGCTTACCTCGCGGACTAATTCGGGGATCTGGACCTTATTCACGAACGGTGCATCCAATGCAAAAGGGTTTGGGCTTAGTATCGCGTTAAAACCACTCGTGGGCAGTGTAATTAGACAGCCTATTAAAACTGTTAAATTGACTAACAATAAAGACTAGTACGAAGCTATGATCGCATGTCTAGAACATGCAAAGAGCCTCAGGGCCAAAGTGATCGAAGCCAAATGTGATGACCTCCTCGTCGTAAATCAAGTCAACGTAACGTTCGAAAAATTGGAACGGATGTGGGAGATACTTGGAAAAATTGCAAGGTAGATGGCAATTTTCCTATCTTCAAGTCGAATGTGCATTATTCAGCAGATCCTTTTTCGGCCTACTGGCTAGATGCTTAGGTATGGGAGAGACCGAATACGCCATGATAGAAGTTCACGAGGGCACTTGCGGGATCCATTCGGGGGAAGAATCCTTAGTTTAGAAGTTAATGAGAGTTGGGCCAGCTACTACTGGAAAGAAATGAAGAAGGATGTGAAAGACTTTTTGCAAAAATGCAAAGAGTGCCAAAGCCATACTCGATGATGCATCAATTATGAGGCATGCCCGATGATTCATCAAGTGGGGAATGGACATCGTCGGCCCCTTGCCATGGGCGCCCGGTAAAGTCCAATACATACTACTCATGACCGATTATTTTTCTAAATGGATTGAGGCCCAGGCGTTAGAGAAGGTGCGGGAGAAAGAAGTCATCGACTTCATCTGAGATCACATAATCTGTCGATTTGGGATACCGGCCTAGATCATCTGCAAAAACGGAAAACAATTCGTCGGCAACAAGGTAAGTAAGTTTTTCGAAGACCATAAGATCAAGAAGATATCACCAAAACCTTACCACTCTAGTGGGAGTGGGAAAGTGGAATCGACGAACAAAATTATACTCTTAAACCTGAAATAGAGGTTGACCTGTTCGAAAGAAAGGTCGAAGGACATCTTGCCTGAAGTCCTGTGGGTATACCGTACGACTTAGAAGTCAAGTACAGAGGTGACCATGTTCTCTCTGGTCTACATAGCATAACCCTTAATACTAGTCAAGGTAGGAAAGCCGAGCCTCAGGTTCCAGTATGCTACCGAAAATTCAAACAGCGAGGCCCTGACCATGAGCCTGGTATTACTGGGTGAAAGGAGGGAAGTCTCTCTAGTCCAGTTGGCCGTATAGAAGCAACGAGTAGGGAGGTACTACAACCAAAGATTCAACCTCAAGCATTTTCAAGTCTAGGACACGGTATTGACTAAGGTAACACTACAAACCTGGAATCCAAACAAAGGGAAACTAAGCCCGAATTGGGAAGGACCGTCTCGTGAGAAAGACCGTATCGAGTCATCGGAATAACTGGCAAAGGCTCGTATAAACTCTAGTCTGGAAACAATATACAACTATCGAACAACTGGAACGTGGAACACTTAAAGTGGTACTACTGCTAAGGTACGGACTTAATTCCTTTTTAATTTAGTTACATTACGGACTAAGGTACGCAGGTACTCAACCAAGGGCGAATATGACTATTAGGTCTGAAAGCACATATTGTACTCTTTTTCCCTTGAATCGAATTTGTCCCGAAGTGGGTTTTTCAACAAGGTTTTTAACGAGGCGACAGTAAAATGTGCTACCGGCCTTGAACCAAAATTTATGATCGTTTGCATTGAATCAATAATATTCGAGCTCGCACAAGTTAGGGCTTGAATACTGGGGGCCGTTACCCCTAGGTTAGGGGAAAGTTTTGTATGTCAAAAGCCAAGGCTTGGTGGTTAGGATTCATTGGAAGGCTCAAACGGTCATGCAAATCGTACCCACGTAGCCCACTTTATCTATGACACAACTATTATGCGCCTCCGATCATGTACCCTACATATTAAACAATGCAAGAAATCTTTGTTTCCCTTATACTTTTTGACTATGCATTTCGCTTCTTCGATCCTAGATTCTAAAGACCACAGGATACCCCTATTCATGGTCTATCGTGCGATAAATAATTTGGACGTCCAAGGCTAACGAATCCCGAAGGCACCAAGCCTATTAGGCAGCGCCAAATACGAAAGGCTACAACTACCCTATAGACTGCTCGGAGACGTCCGAAATCCGTGCTCAGAAAGTAAGGCCGTTACGTATAGTCAAAACATATTTAAAGGGTACCCTCGGCAAAAACATCATCTAAGACACTTGAGCATCTTAAAAGCCTTCGATTCTATCGAAATCTCGAAGGGACGAGTAACCCGGAGTTGCCACCAAAATCGAACTCGGACCTCCGTAGAATGGATACTCTATATTACCTTTGATTTTATGCTAAAGGCATTTAAAATGATGCACAAATAAAAAATTGCAAATAGATGCTGGAAAGTAAAGATATGGTATTTCCAAAGGGGGAAAATTTATATATTTCAAAAAATTTACAAAGGCACGATAAATCACAAATAATACTTGCCTAGATAAATCCGAAATAATACTTATTCAGGGAATTAGTCTCTTTTTAACCTCAAGTGTAGCCTGGATAGTTCTCAACAAAGGTACGAATATGAGAAATGTTATAACTTTACGCTTAACAGTCAACTCTAGGTATATTATAACCTAAGCATTCTTCTGAATATGAATACTTGCCTCGATGCCCGCACATTGCTCAAACCTCACACACACACACACACACACACATATATATATATATATATATATATATATATATATATATATATATATATATATACGCACTCGTAGCGCGTAGTCATCACAAATAATTAACGCAACTAGTGCCTCTACTGAGTTTAAATAAAATGCTAGCCTCAAACAGGCCGCAACCCTGAAACAATATGCTTCTGAGAACTCCCAGTTCACAAATTCATAGAACACATGAACCATCGTAACCCTGAAACCATTGTAATTGATCACAACTCTAGCACTCGAATGACTATCACCTCCTTCATGCACGATCATCCCACTAGGGATATTTTCATAATTATTCTGTGCCACATATCAATAGTTTGAATATCAACAGTCTATCAACCAGGTGACTACCTCAATACCGATGAACATCCGTAAATCAAAATATAATGCCCTTTTGAACTGCGCACCCTTCTCAGGGATTACCGAGCAATTATAACATTCATCTAAATATATGACACTGACCATTCTGTCCAGAATTCGTGACCTTCCGTTCAAGAATGAACTTCCACCTAGTACTTGTAAATCTTAATCCCTCACCACAATATAATTACCCTCAAGTTGACACTTCTCCTTGTCAGAACATGATGATCATTTCCCAAAGCTCACTACAAGACATCCTAACATAAAATCGCATCGCCCTAAGGCCCATAAGTTACTGTATTCTTCTTAAGCACCCCCATATGTACCACAACCGAAACGCCCACTATGAAAATACCCTACGTGAATTTAAAATTTTTCTTTTAACTTTCTTATACTGGAATGTAGAATCCATAGTCATGCAGAATTACCGCAAGTCCAGCACCATAAAATGTAAATCTCAGATTCTATCCATACACAAATCCCGAAAAATTCTCGATTGTTATATATAAATCTCGAACCCATTAGAACCTTCTCGGTAGTCACCCACTTTTCTCAAATATAAATTGCACTGCCCAAACTGGCTGAAAGACACGTGCTTCATTAGCACAAAAACACTTAAAGAAGTAACCCTACATTAGCACCACTAATCAAATTCATACTCCATGCACACTGCATCCATCAAAATAACAATTTAATCGTTTCCTGACTTTTCATAAAGTGCAATATAACCCGGATTCAAGAAAATTTCTTACTCAAGTCATCCCCGATCTCAACCTCTGCAAGTAATAACTAATCAACAAGTATGCCTTGGACCAAAAACCAATACCGCACATAATCGTGCAATCAAATCGTAGATAGCAGACTCCCCCACTTAGCTCAAAGCCATATAACAAAACATTTGATAACTCATCATACCCAAGATAACATTGAAATCGACCATACTAAGCAATAAAAGATCAACTCTAGTCTCTAGTCCCCCAACAATTACCACACACAACTGATAGACACGGTCTATAATTATAGTATAGACTACTGGCATAGATGCATGAATAGGTGAAATTATGGACTCACAGGGCATATCTAGATAATGAACAAAAATATGATGAAACATACAAATATGTTGAACCAAGGTCAAATAATATAGATGCCTTCCTGTGGCACACTTAGACAATACATGTGATCACTGTATCTGAAGCAATAACATCTTGTCTAGCAGGAAAAGCATAAAATCTATCCTGATCGCCACCTTATCAGCCTCCCCCTCTTGGGCGACCCCTAGCTGACTGAGCACCACCTCGAGCTAGCTGGGCGGGTGGTGGCAAAACTGGTGCAGAAGTCATAGCCTGACTCCTCTATTGAGTTGAACCTCCCGTAAGGCGAGGGAAATATCACTTTATGTGAACTAAATCTCCACACTCAAATCAACCCACCTCTGAAAATGGCGGCAAGTTCTGAGGCGGACCTCGAGAACTAGAATAACCACCCGAAGAACCTGGTACCGATGAACCCTGAACTGATGGTGCACGAGATGAACTTTGAGCTGGAAGTGCAATAAGGGATGACTGACTTTGTCGATCATTGTATAAACCATGGCTATCTGATACGCCACGATGAGCTGAACGAGCAATATGAACGGGCCTATAAGGACGACCCTTACCATGATAGGGCTGTCGCACAAAAGGGAAGCCACTGGAACTACACAGACCACGAGACCTCTTGGCCTCCCTCTCCTCACACTCTTGAGTTCGAACCATCTCTAATCGTCGGGCTATGTCAACCACCTTGTCGAATTTAACACCTGCTACATTCCCCAGAGTCATAAAAAAATGGAACTGATGGTTGAGGCCATTAATGAACCTCCTGATCATTTCTCTCTCAGTGGGAACAAACCAAACTGCATGACGAGCCAATTCTGAAAAACACATCTCATACTGAGTCACGGATAAGTCCTCCTGACGTAAATATTCGAACTGTCTACGCAATTCCTCTCTGCGGGTCTGTGGCACAAACTTCTCCAGAAATAATACGGAGAATTCATGCCACGTTAGTGGTGCTGAACCAACTGGTCTGCTCCTCTCATAAGTCTTCAACCCTCTGAAGGCTGCTCCGATCAGCTGAAAAGTAGTAAATGAGACTCCAATAGTCTCCATAATATCCGCTGTACGAAGCATCTGTTGGCATCTATCCAAGAAATCCTGCGCATCTTCTAACTCAGCACCACTAAATGATGTAGGTCGAAGCCTCCCAAATCTCTCAAGTCTCATCTGCTCATCATCTGCCATACCGGGGATTACTGGGGCCTTAGCAGCAGTAATTGATTGGGCTGGTAGTGCCCCCGGTATCTGAAGTCACTGCACTACCTGCTTTGGAGTCCGGGCAACAGGGGTATGAGTACCTCCCCGGGTCTGAGAAGTGGCTGGTGCGGCCTGTGCCGAAACCACCCGAGCAATTCTTGTGCAAATAGTCAATATATGTGCTAGAGACTCCTGATGGCCTGGGATCACAATGGGCTCTACTGGTGCCTGAACTTGTCCTGCTAGCTCAACTACATCTGGAATCTTCTCTTGAGCTGGAGCAGCTGGTGGTGCTATAGGTGCTGCTCCAACTGTTGTGCCAACGACACCTCGACCTCTATCGCGGCCCTGGCCTCTACTATGCCCCCGCCCTCTCGCGGCCCTAACTGGTGGCACTGGTGGCTGACCGTTTGATCTGGTAGTACATGTCCTCACCATCTCTGAGAGAATAGAGCAACATAAATTTAGTTCCCGAAATCAACAAATTCGCATGACACAGTACAAGAAAGTATAATTTTCCTAAGGGTTCGGAAACCTCTCAAAGATAAGTACAGACGTGTCCGTACCGATTCTCAAGACTCCACTAAACCTGCTCATGACTCGGAAGACCTATGTAACCTAGAGCTCTGATACCAACTTGTCACGACCCAAAATCCTAACCTGTCATGATGGCGCCTATCTCAATACTAGGCAAGCCAATAACCTCAATAAGTCACAATAATCTCTTATGTTTAAAAATATAATATTTGAATTCCATAGATAACCTCACAATTTTAGATACAAAACACTCTCAAAACCTGGTGTCACTCAGTACATGAGCATCTAAATAATAACAAAATCTGACGAATAAGAACACCGTGTGAAAATATAGAACAGTACAATAACTGAAAGGAAAGAGAGTCAAGGTTTGAGGACACCAAGCAGCTACTTTCATAGTCTCCAACAAATAAATCCTCAAATCTGGCAAACGCCGTATCTGGAAGTACCTGGATCTGCACAGGAGGTGCAGAGCGTAGTATGAGTACAACCAACTCAATAAGTAACAAGACTAACCTCTGGGCTGAAAATAGTGACGAGCCTAACATGTACAGTCTGGTACATAAATAACAGTACATAAATGTAGGCATGCTTTCCCGTTCAACAGTTAATCTCAGTTCAGGAAAAAACAGATAAAATCTGCATGATATGAGAAATATGACATCACTATATCTATATTCCAAAGTATATGTTATATGTGATGTACCACATCGGAAGCCTCGTATAGTCACACTCTCAGAATACTCAATCACTCAGTACTGTATATGGCCAATCCGGCCTAGTTAAGATCCATCCCAAGTATATATGTATATCCATCAATTGTCTATCAGTCACTCAGTACTGTATAAGGCCAATCCAGCCCAGGGAAAGATCCATCCACAAATGTCAAGGATTCGGACAAGATCCATGTCCAGGGAAAATCCATACCTCAATATATAATTATATATATATATATATATATGGCAAGATCCATGCCCAGGGATGTGTGTATATATATATATATATATATATATATATATATATATATATATATATGTCAACTGCGCTCATTGTGAGGGGTGCAGACTCCGGAGAGGCTCCTTCAGCCCAAGCACTATAATATATAAATTCAGGCATAAATAAATAACCATAATTATCACTCAGAATCTCCAGTCTCTCGGGCTCTCAATGACATGAAAATCAACCCGACATAATGATATGATGTATTAATAAATGACAACATAGACTAAGATATAATATGCAAGTGATAGATGTTACTGAGTACAAAATTATATTTTAAAACAAATACTTCAACAGAAATACGACCCATGTGGGTCCCAAAATATATCGGCGTGCAACCTAAACATGATTTTTAATATAACTCTCAACTCAATTTTTTAAGAAAAAAAACTACATAGAAAATGCCAAGATTGTTTGACTACAAAATTCCACTGAACCAATTCGTCACAATTTTCATGCCCACACGCCCGTCCCCCTAGCATGTGCGTCATCTCCAAACAATTCATACAACATGTAATTCAGTGATTCACACCATCAGAACAAAGTTTAGAAGTGTTACTTACCTCAAACCGTTTAATTCTTTACTCAGCTATGCCTTTGCCTCGCAAATTTGACTCTGAAAGCCTCGTATCAAGTCACAATTAATTCGATTCAGTCAATACAAATCATAGGAATTTATTCCATATGAAAATACTATTTTTCTAACAAAATCTGAAATTTAACTCAAAAATTGCCTTTGGGGCCCACGTCTCGGAATCCGACGAAACTCACAAAATCTGACAACGCATTCAATTACGTGCTCAACCATACTAATTTCACTCAAATCCGACTCCAAATCGATAGTCAAATCTCAAAAATTTGCTATATAAAATTTCTACAATTTCCTCCAAATTTCCATCTTAAAATGCTGATTAAATGATGAAAACAATGATATATTCATGTATGTTAACCAAATCTGAGTTGGAATCCTATACCCCGATGAATTGCTTGAAAATCCCACAAAATATCGCCACAAACTGAGCTCCCAAAGTCCAAAAATGAAATAATACCCCAACCCTTGGCCATATAGTACCAAGTCTGCTCTCCCAATGTGCGGTCCGCACATTTTCAAGTGCTACCGCACATTTCCAAGTTCTACGGCCGCAGTCCAAATTGTGCAGCCGCACTTCACAATGACAACTTACGAGGTTTCAGTAAAATACCCATAACATTTTGTACAAATGTCCAAATGATTAATGCTATACTTTTCTGGAAACTAGATTCAAAGGACTACAACTTTTATTTTTGAATTATCTCCGAATTCTTTGTAGAGTAAATGATATAGGCCTCCGAAGTCGGACCATCTAACCTGCGGAACCCCTGAAGTGCGGCCGCACTCAAACTTGTGCGGTCTGCACTTTTCCTCTGAAGTGCGGCCGCACTCAAAGTTGTGCAATCCGCACTTTTCCTCTGAAGTGCGGCCGCACTCAAAATTTTGCGGTCCGCACTTTTCTAAATGTTCCATAACAACATTAGAGTGCCAAAATGCCCGGACTCGCTCAAAACTCATCGAGCCACTTGGGATCCCGTTCAAATATACCAACAATTCTCGTAACACAATGCTGGCATACTTGGGGTTTCAAATCACGTCAAACAACGCTAAAACCACGAATCATACCCCAATTCAAGCCTAAAAAACTTTGAAACTTCCAATTTCTACAAACGATGCTGGAACCTATCCAATCACGTCCGATTGACCTCAAATTTTTCACACAAGTCATAAATGACATATTGGAGCTATGAAAATTTTAAGAACTAGATTCTGACTCCGATATCAAAAGTCAACTCCCTGGTCAAATTTCCAAACATAAATTTCTATTTTAGCCACTTCAAGCCTAATTTAGCTAAGTGAATACAAAATGTTTTTCGGACAAGCTCCTAAGTGCACAATCACCATACGGAGCTATTGGAATCATTAAAACTCTATTCCGGGGCCATTTACACATAAGTCGACATCTAGTCACTATTTTAACCTAAGCTTTAAACCTTGAAACTAAGTGTTCCAATTCATTCCAAAATCTCACCGGACCCGAACCAATCTCTTCGGTGAGTCACATAACAAACTTAAAGCATAAATTGGGCAGTAAATGGGAAAGTAGGGTTCTAATACTCAAAACGACCGGCCGGGTCATTACTGTTTTAAAGTTGAAAAGGAATTTTCCATCTTTAACGGTTGAAGTTCAAGAACTAAATGTAGTTCAAGAATAGGTTAATGAACCGGTTCCAAACAAAATTGAACAACAATCAAATCCAACACAAGGTGAGCAAGTTGTACAAGCACCTCTTTGAAGGTGTACATGAGAACGTCATGTACTAACTAGATTAAATTTAATGGTACAAGATGATGTATTAAATGAATTTGATCATAATGATGATGACTTTAAGACCTATGAAGAGGCTATACAAAGTTCTGACTATGACAGATGGCAAAAGGCTGTGGAATCCGAAATGAAATCCATGCAGGAAAATAAAGTATGGACTTTAGTTGAACCTTCAAAGGATATAAAACCTATAGGTTGTAAATTGGTTTTTAAGAAAAAGATTTGAGGAAACGAAAAGGTAACGACCTACAAAGCACGTCTTGTTGCCAAGGGATATCGTCAGAAAGAAGGAGTCGACTATGATGAGACATTCTCTCCTGTGGAAAAGCTCAAATCAATTCAGATTTTGCTTGCTATAGCATCATACTACGATTATGAAATATGGAAAATGGATGTGAAAACAACTTTTCTTAATGGTGAGCTAGAAGAGGATGTGTACAAGACATAACCTGAAGGCTTCACATCCCCGCCTGATCATTATAAAATTTGCAAGCTACATAGATTCATTTTTGGACTAAAGCAAGCTTCTCGAAGTTGGAACATTCTCTTTAATAAGACAATTAAAAAGTTCAATTTTGTTAGATGCGAAGAAGAGTCTTGTGTGTACATAAAGGTTAGTGGAAGCACAATCATGTTATTAGTATTGTATGTTGATGATATATTGCGTATAGAAAATGATATACCGGCAGTGCAAAGTATAGAGATTTGGCTAACTGAACAGTTCTCCATGAAAGACTTGGGAGAAGCACCTTATATATTGGGAATAAAGATCTATAGAGATAGATCTATGAAGCTGCTTGGGATTTCCCAGTCCTTGTACATTGATATCATCTTAAAGAGGTATAACATGGATAATTCCAAAAGAGGCCATCTACCAATAGGCACTGGAATTACTCTTAGTAGAGAGGATGTTCCTAAAACACCTGAAGAGAGAAGAAGCTGAGTAGGATCCCATACGCTAGTACAGTGGGAGCTATCACGTATACCATGACATGTGCACGCCCTAATGTGGCTTATGCAGTAGGACTGACTAGCCGATATGAGGCAAATCCTGGTAAGGAACATTGGAATGTGGTAAAGACCCTTCTTAAGCACTTAAAAAGGACTAGAGACCAATTCCTCATTTATGGAGATTCTCAGTTAAAGTTTGAAGGTTATACTGATGCAAGCTTCTCTTCATCTAGAGATGATAGTAAATCTATTTCTGGTTATATATTCACCTTAAATGGTTGTGCAGTGAGTTGGAAAAGTTCAAAACAAGCTACAGTAATTGATTCAGTTACCGAAGCAGAATATATAGCAGCTAGTGAAGCTGCTAAGGAAGCTGTATGGATGAAAAAGTTCTTAACTGAAATTGTTATGGTTCCTTCAATAGAAGGTGCAGTTCCATTGTTGTGTGACAATACTGGAGCCATTGCTCAAGCAAAAGAACCAAGATCCCACCGAAAATCAAAACACGTTCTGCGAAGGTATCACTTGATAAGAGAGATCATTGAACATGGAGACGTCGAGATTCAAAAGGTTGATGGAAAGGAAAATGTTGCAGACCCATTCACTAAAGCTCTTGGAACAAAGGGGTTTGACAAGCACTAGTGGAAATTGATAATGAAGTAGAAGAGCAATTGGCTATAGAGCAAGTGGGAGATTGTTAGGGATATATTAGATATTCCATAGATCCAATCTCATATTTGATGATTTGAACATATTTGATATAACAATATATGGCATTTGATATTTGTTTATCATATTTATTATTAATTGCTTGATTAATTTAGTAAGGTCCTTGATTAAATTATGAGACTTTTCATCATGATGGAGACCATGATAACGAGAGTAAAGTTACAACTTAATCTAAATTTTGTTCTTGATCGTAGGATTATTAATGTGGATATTAGTAAACCGGTTAGATTAATATGTATGTGATAGTCTTTATGGGATAAAGATTAGTTGATCTCATTAACTAAATCACATAAATAAATGATGCATATAGAGATATGATCATTGAACCGATTAATTGGATAATTCTTAATAATTAGAATTACCATAAACTGTCAATAGGATATTCTCTTGAAGAATGTGATGTAAGAGTTTCCTTTGACCTGATATCATCATAGTAATTGACAAGTTATTTGTTGTGCTCCGATACTAGACACATACGACCCTAGGGCGATAGTTTAAAGGATATTGGGTACGATTAAATACTTGCAGAATTAGTGATTGATCAAGATGAAATCTGTCAATTCATGGTAATGAGTTCAAGCTCCAAGTTTACATGGATTATCACCGACCAAATTAAGACCTTGACCAGGGCCATTGAATGAAAAATTTGAACACAATATTTTTCGTTCAATTTGTTCGCGATTTTCATTGATCAAAGAGGTGATAGTAAAGATAGGTTTTAGTGTGGATATGCATAGAATCTTCGCATTATCGAAGAACACTCTGAAACGAGGCTCTCTTCACCAGGTACGTCTTAGATCCAATCTTTGACATGTAAATAAATATTAAATACGATAAGTTCTGCTTAGGATTATTATTGTCTTCCGCTGCGTGTTATGAACACCTATATGCAATCCAACAGATACGACACCATCACAACTTTAACTATTCAAAAGATGCGTCCTTCTTCAAGTATAATTTTTCCTAAGAAAGTGTAAATTTCTCCCTTGTGTCCATCCTTGTAAGTATTTATTTGAAATATTTAAGTGCATAAAAGTCGATCAACATTTTGGGGTTATTTTAATCGTTCAATATTTAGCGTGGAACATTCGTAATATATATATATATATATATATATATATATATTAGATATAGAAGATGTAGATGTAGATATAGATTGTATGCAGGCCGAGGTTGTATTTGTTGTAAAACAATCACAAACGAAGAATAATAAAAATATTAATAAGTAACTATATTTTCCTTCTCTTTTTCTACATTTAACTTTTTATATTAAGTATCTTCCATTTTACAAGATATATACCAAAAAAGGACTTGAGAATCAATAGTTCGCTGATCCAGCACGAGTATTTTGTTTGCGGAAGAGAAATCATTTTAAAGATAAGTTTTTTCTATTTTGAATGTTTTCCCACAAAGTTTCTGAAATATATTTTTATTTCTAATAATTTTTTTATTTGGTGATTTATATTTGGATTTTATTATTCTGAAAATTCAAATGAAAAAAAATTAAAAGTACAGCTTGACCTGATTTATTAGAAACACTTTATCTTTTCAGTGTAATTATTGAATGATTTCACTAAGTACTATTAATTTTTTTAATGATTTTTCCTTTATGAGTTTTTTAATTCTTATATTTTTGGCGTTGGAATTTGAGTATGTTATTACGATATCACTTGATTCTTTATCCTGAAATTACAAATTGACTATTCAATTCAATAGCTACCGGTTCCTGTAAACCCAGTAGCTTGTCTATAACCTGTATTTGTATTGAAAAATCCATTAAATGTATAAGAATATTTAGCTTATAACTCAGTCCGTTCATCCAGTTAGTATTGTATACTAATTCAAATATTTGTAGGAACCCATAAACCTAAAATCTTGGACCTGCCTGTGATTCATTGGGTTCCATAAAAGGATTAGGAAGAGAAAGATCCAATCATAAAAAGTGAAAACTAAAGTTCCCCGAAGAAATAATATATTTCTTAAATTTTTATTATTCATATGGGAAAGATAAAAGAATTGAACTTTTGGTCTTTTTTCTTCATTTTGGTTATCAAGTCTCCAAGAAACTATTGGATAAATATAGTTCAAAAACTATTCTTGATACACTAATTATTGAGGTCTTTTTTACTCAAACGTTACCCTTTTATCATCTTCAGTGTTTTTCGTAAATTCAGTATTGAAATCACTAGCTTAATTAAGGAGAGGAAAATAACGAAGACAACTTTGAAGAAGGGGTAAAGCTTAAGTTTTTGACGAGAAATGCAAGGCTACAATTATAACAAAGGAACATGTATTTTCTCTCAATAATATGAGAAATAGGGAGAGAACACGTGTTAATCAGTTGTCACGACCCAAAATTCCTACCCGTCGTGATGGTGCCTCACACTTGATAGGCAAACCGGATATAACTAGATACCGCTAATACATTAATGAAAATTTGTATAAATAGCATAAGTTTGAAATCTCAACATGACCAGATACCGCTAATACATGATAAACTCTCTAGAAACTGGTAAATATAGAGTCATGAGCTCTACAATGGAATACAAGTCTGAAAATTAAATAACAATACTGTCTGAACTAAAGCAATAGTACATAAGGAAAGACAAGTCAAGACTGCGGGCGGAAATGCATCTCTACTTCATCTCTAGATTGTCTGCTAAACAAGAAACTCTGCTAATGATAACGGGTACCAACACCTGGATATACACAATTAAGTGTAGAGTATAGTTTGAGTACAATTGACCCAATGTACTCAATAAGTATCGTAACTAACCTCGGCGAGGTAAAAGAAGAAAGAATTACAAGTAATACCTACTATAACCTTTATAGTTTCATAAATTTAACAAGTATGGAACAAAGATGTGATCAAGTATAAAGCACAGAAGGTACTATCTCTCTATGTGTGTGTACCATTACTGTCATGAGCCAAAATCACACATGTTGTGATGGCGCCTATCTTAATACTAGGCAAGCCGACAACCTCAAGAAATCACGATTTCCTTTAAATTTGAAAATATAATATTTAAATACAATACAAAAATCTCGCAAATATCGATACAAACACTCACAAAACCTAGTGTCACTAAGTACATGAGCATCTAAATGATAACAATGTCTGACTAATAAAACACTGTCTGAAAATATACAATAGTACAAATATTAAAATGAAAGAGAGTCAAGGTCTGCGGACGTCAAGCAACCACCTCGATAGTCTCCAACTGATAAAGCTTCAAAAAACTAGCAACTGCCGTGTCCGGAAGTACCTGGATATGCACACAAGGTGCAGGGTGTAGTATGAGTACAACCAACTTAATAAGTAACAATACTAAATAAAGAGCTGATGATAGTGACGAGCTTCATAGCTAAGTCCAATTACAGTAATTTCCAACATAAGAAGGTAGGCATGCATTCAAGTTTATCATCTAAAACTCAAACAGTAATTCCATGTCAAGTTCAAGTGAAATAGAAGATAATGTGTTTCTGAAATTTTCAAAACAATGATATATGACAGCTGAAGTACAACAATAATGAAATCAATGCATCCTCTCTGAGAAATAGTCACTCAGACCTCCCATTCACTCCAACCGCACAATCACTCTTCCCTTATAGTCACTCATTCCTTTCAATCACTCAGCGCTCAGCACTCGGCACTCGCACTCAGTAGGTACATGCGCTCACTGGGGGTGTGTACAGACTCCAGAGGGGCTTCTTCAACCCAAGCACTATAACAAGCCAATCGTGGCATAAATTAATAAAACATGCTGCGGCGTGCAGCCCGATCCTATAAATATCCTCACAATCAGGCCCTCTGCCTCAGTCAGTCATCAACCTCTCAAGTCTCTCGGACTCTCAGAAATCATGATAAGCAGCCCAAACAGTAATGATATGATGCATCAATAATGAGCAATAGAGACTGAGATGTTATATGCAAGTAAAATCGTGACTGAGTATGAAACAACAATTTAGCAGATAATTCATCATCTACACGACCTATGTGGGTCCCAACAGTGTCAACACATAGTTTAAACATGATTTATAGATCAATTTCTCTGATATGTGGAAAATGTATGGATATCAACAGATTATTCAACTACATAGTTCTATGGAATTGACCGAGTCACAATTCCTACGATGCACGCCCAAACGCCCATCACCTAGCATGTGCGTCACCTCAAAACCGACCACATAACACAAAATTCAGGGTTTCATACCCTGAGAACTAGATTTAGAACTATTACTTACCTCAAACCATGAAATTATGTAATGTGCAATGCCTTTACCTCGCGAATTGGCCTACAAACCCCTCAAATCTAGACGCAAATATTTTGATTCAGTCAATACAAATTATTGGAATTAATTCCATATGAAAATACTAATTTTCCAACAAAAATTCGAAATTTCACCCAAATATCGCTCGTAGGGTCCACATTTTAGAACCTGACAAAAGTTACGAAATATGAATGCACATTTAACCATGAGTCCAACCATACAAAGTTTATCAAATTCCGACATCAACTCGACCCTCAAATCTTCAAATTAAACCAAGAGGGTTTTCTAAATTTTTCAACTTAATTCACCAATTAAATATTTAAAAAAAATATGGATTCGGGTAATTTGACCAATATTGAGTTAAGAACACTTACCCCATTGTTTTCCTTGAAACTATCCTGACCATTTCCCTTTCCCGAGCTCCAATTCGTCAAAAATGAAAAATGGGACGATTCGTCCCATTTTCAGAACTTAAACTTTCTGTCTAGGCATTCCCGGATCTCAAATCAATTTTGGAGAATACCCTTGCTCCCTGAAGCTGGTCAAATAAATCATCAATACACGGTAAAAGATAACTTGTTCTTGATTGTAACTTTGTTCAACTACTTGTAATCGATGCACATCCATGTAGTATTATCTTTCTTTTTCACAAACATAACCGGTGCACCCCAAGCCGACACACTAGGACTAATAAACCCCTTATCAAGAAGTTCCTAAAGTTGCTCTTTCAGTTCAGCTAGTGCCATATGATACGGAGGAACAAAAATAGGTTGAGTGTCTGCATCAAGTCAATACCGAAATTAATATCCCTGTCGGGTGGCATACCAGACAGGTCTGCAGGAAATACATACGAAAAATCTCGCACTACCGGCACTGAATCAATAGTAGGAGTATTTGTATCAACATTTCTCACAAATGCCAAATATGATAAACACCTCTTCCCAACCATACGTTGGGCCTTCAAATAAGAAATCACCCTACAGGGAACATAATCTAGAGAACCTCTCCATTCGATCTTCGGCAACCCCAACATCGCCAACGTCACGATTTTTGCATGACAGTCCAGAATAGCATGACATGGAGACAACCAATCCATACCCACGATTACATCAAAATCAACCATACCGAGCAATAGAAGATCAACTCTAGTCTCGAGTCCCCCAATAGTTACCACACATGACCGAGACACACGGTCCACAATAATAGTATCGCCCACTGGCGTAGATACACGAACATGTGAAACTAAGGACTCACAGGGCATTTCCACATAATGAGTAAAGTACAATGATACATACGAATAAGTGGAACCGGGGTCAAATAATTTAGAAACTTCCTTGTGGCACACTGAGACAATACATATGATCACTGCATCTAAAGCAACATTATCTGGCCTGGCAGGAAAAGCATAGAATCGGGCATGACAGTGACCTGATCGGCCTCCCCCTCTAGGGCGACCCCTAGCTGCCGGACCCCCACCCCGAGCTGGTTGGGCGGGTTGCCAAGTAATTGGCACGGAAGTCGTAGTCTGATTCCTCTGCTATATTGGACCTGCCGGGCAACGAGGACACTGCCTCCACATATGCCTAAACTCCCCACACTCAAAGTAACTCCCCGGTACTGGTGGTGGTGAGGACTGAATCGGGCCCCGAGAACCAAAGTAACTGCTAGGAGCACCCGCTGCGAATGAACCCTAAACTGAAAAAGCATAGGATGAACTCTAAACTAGAAGGGCACTAAGAGATGACTGACCCTCATGAGTATTGTATGAACCATGGCTGGATGATGCACCACGATGAACAGGACGACGTGTCTGAGTGTGCCTGTAAGGACGACCCCTGATGTGGTAAAATTGACACCCTAAAAGAACACCGCTAAAACCATCCGGTCCACGAGGCCTCTTAGCCTCCCTCTCTCCACGCTCCTGGCTACGGACCATCTCTATCTGTCGAGCAATGTCAACCACCTCGTCAAAAGTAACACTAGATACCCTCTCCCTAGTAACTTTCATCAATGAACCTCCTAATCCTCTCACTATCAGTGGGAACCAACCAAACTGCGTGACGAGCCAACTCAGAAAATGTTATCTCGTACTGTGTCATATACATGCCATCCTGAAGTAACTGATCAAACTGTCTGCACAGCTCCTCTCTGTGAGACTACAGCATGAACTTCTCTAAAAAGAGAACGGAGAACTCCTGCCATGTAAGTGGCGCTGCACCAATCTACCTGCACCTCTCATAAGCCTTCCACCATTTGAAGGCAGCCCCAGAAAACTAAAAAGTAGTGAACGAGACCCCACTGGTCTGCATAATACCTGTTGTCTGAAGCATCCGCTAGCACCTATCAAGAAAAACCTAAGCATCCTCTGACTCAGCACCGCTTAATGACGGAGGTCGAAGCCTCCCAATGTCATGCCCCAAAATCGGGGAGCGCGATCGGCGCTCAACTGAGTGAACCCGACCGAGCAAGCATATTAGTTTTTATTTTACCCAAACTCATCTATGAATAAGGATAATATATATTTTCATTAATTAGACAATAATATGATCATGGTAACAATACCAATTCATTGCCATAAGTTATCTCATTTAATAAGTCTTAAAACACACACACACCTTCATGGTTCAAAGTGGAACGAGTGATTTAATCATAACACAATTTGTTTAACATTCCCAACACCCATATATAAGCCACACTAAGTCTAAACATACCAAAGAGTACAATGATAGTGTCGGCAACAACGCTCCGACTATACCTCAAAACACGATAACACATACGAAGCAAAAAATGCACAACCACAGAATGAGATGGGGCTCTCCAAGTCAGATGGGAAGAATGAGCACCGCTATCACTGTTCAATATCCTCCGCAGTAGAACACCTGCATCCATTAAAGATGCAGCGCCCCGGCAAAAAGGGACGTTAGTACATGTCGAATAGTACTGGTATGAAAACCAAAACCCTAATTTAAGAATTCAAACTACAATATGAATATGATGATTCAGGGCGACAATAGAATATCATAGATAGACATCTAAGCTAAAGCAAGCTTATCAAGAACTGGTAATAGCATTTATAGAATTTAAGATGAGATCCTCTGTAACCATTTTCACACAAAGCGGCCCCGCCGTCTCACCCCAATGTATGCAGGCGGAGGTATAAGCACAATACCAAAACTATACTCAAGAGGCCCTGCCGCCTCACCCCATTGTATGCGGGTGGAGGTATATCCATAGTACTAAAAACCTACACAAAGCAGCCATGCCGCCTCACCCCAATATATGCATGTGGAAATGCATCAACGATACCAATACCTACACAAAGCGGCCATGCCTCTCATCCAATGTATGCGGGTGGAGGTGTAATCCTAATCACAATCTTTACACAATTTGGCATAATAATTTGCACAAAAATCACGACTTGGAATCATAACATAAAGATACACAATCCAGAGTTTGGATCACATCCTCAATTTATAATACAATATAATAAGAGCATTTGAAACACCAATTGAACATATATCTTTGTCACAAAACTTATTCGGAATACTCGATTTGTAATAAATATCTTGAAGCTTACAAGGATATTGGGGGTTCCAATTCTTAAAGAAGAGTTTAGCCAACATACCTCAATTGAGTTTCCTTAAACTCTAAAATGTTATGGAATTCTTAGCAACTTCAATCTATTTTAGAAATATAAAAAGTTGAACCAAAATTATGAAGATGATCATGGTTCTAGCTCATTTGAGCATTTTATCAAACACTAGGTGTGCATTAATGTTTCAAGGTCCTTTTATGGAGGATTCCATCATCCCACAACCCATTCTTTACCATTTTAGCTCACATTCGTCCTACACCCTTTGATAACACATGCATGCAAAATAATAAATCCCAAACCCAAGAATTTTCTTGCTTATTACCGATTTTTAGATATGTTTCGAAATTAAGGCCTCGGGTGTAGAATCTTACTTCTAGGATGAAGACCTAGTGAGTTTTCCTTGTTAATCTGCAAAGATTTGAGCAAGAATTGAAGGACAATTGGTTGAATATCACTATCCCACACTAGGGCACTCTCTCACTCTCAAAATATCAGGTTTTAGCTCAAAAATGGTCCATTGTGTCTATTTAATCGAAATAGGGTCGGATTATAAAAATCCAAAAATGAAGCTCTGGAACAGGATCCGCGGTTGCATATGCGATTGCAGAATTGATATGCGGTTTGTATATCGGCCGCACAATTGGTGCCGAAAACTGGGGGGTCGCCTGCCTGGGTCTGTAGTGGTTATGCGGCCCGCAGACCTGTTATGCGGTCGCATAATGTACTGCAGAACTGGTCTGCCGTCGCATAATGCACCGCAGATCTTTCTCCAAGATGCCCCGCATCTGCTACACTCTGCGGCCATTATGCGGTCCGCAAAGTTATTCTACGACCTCATAGTGGGTTGCAGAAATGCCCTCTTCTGCTGAAAATTTTCCTTTACTATCCAGTGCATTGTTCAATCCAAAGAGTCCTAGCCGCGGCTTGGAAGCTCGCCACGAAGATTTTCTACAATCCCCAAACACGTGATCCTAGTTTGGCACCACGAAAACATAAATTACCATGCAAAATTTTACGGGGCCTTACATTCTCCCCCCACTTAGGATCATTCATCCTCGAATGAGGGTCGAAGTTCTCTATTAGCATTCAATGTGGCCCTACTATTAATTCACACACACCAATAGTTTCAAAATTTGGCTAACTCCCTAAATTTGCAAATATTTTGCCAGAGTCTCCCCAGTAACTGGGCCTATCCAACTGTCAGAAAATCCCAGAAACCAATCCAAACAACATATACATAACTGACTATACCATTTAACAGAAGAACAACACCAACTGTGGCCTCGTAAGGAATATATTACCAGGAAAGGAACACCCTTAACATCAACTGTACAAATGATACATAATTCATAGAAAGTAACTATTAGAATTTTCATAGACCACAACTTTATAAATACATGGCTATTCAAACAAATAAGGATACATTTTCTTCATTTCTTCCTCGGCCTCCCAAGTAGCATCTTCAACCTGTTGGTTTTGCCATAGCACTTTCACGGATGCAATTTCAATATTTCTCAACTTTCAGACTTGCCGATCAATAATAGAAACTGGAATCTCTTCATAAGTCAATTTCTCATTAACCTCAATAGTCTCAACCGGAACAATGATTGTTGGTTCTCCAACCACCTTCTTCAACATAGACACGTGAAACACCGGGTGCTCTAATGACATCTCGCGTGGTAGCTCAAGCTTGTATGCCACCTCACCGATCCTCTGAATGACTCTTTACGGTCCGACATACCTCGGACTCAATTTCCCTTTCTTACCAAATTGCATTATACCTTTAATGGGGGAAACTTTCAAGAATACCCAATCATCTTCTTTGAACTCCAAATCCCTACGAGGAACATCCGAATAGGACTTCTGACGACTCTGAGTAGTCTTCAACCATCCTTAATGATCTTAACTTTTTCCATAGCCTGATGCATGAGATCTGGCCTTATCAACTCTGCTTCCCCAATATCAAACCACCCAATGGGATATCTACATCTACTTCCATATAAATCCTCGAACGGTGCCATCTGAATACTAGCATGATAGCTGTAGTTGTAAGAAAATTCTATGAGTGGAAGATTATCATCCCAGCTACCCTTGAAGTCAAGAACATAAACACACAACATATCCTCGAGCGTCTAAATAGTCCGCTCTGTCTGCCTATCAGTCTGCGGCTGAAAGGCTGTACTACAATTTACCTGAGTACCCAAACCTTGCTAAAATTTCTTCTAACATTTAACAGCGAATTGTGCTCCCCGATCAGATATGATGGAAACTAGAGTGCCATGCAACCTAACTATTTCTTTAATATACAACTAAGCATAATGTTTCGTTGTGTCGGTAGCCTTAACCAGCAAAAAGTATGCTGATTTCGTGAGTCGATCAACAATCACCCAAATTGAGTCAAACTTGTGCGGATTGCATAGTAGTCCTACCACAAAGTCCATATTAATCATTTCCCACTTCCACATTGGAATTTCTATGTATTTTGCCAACCCATAGGGACGTTGGTGTTCGGCCTTTACCTGCTGACAATTCGGACACCTTTCCATAAATTCCGCCACATTCCTTGAGATCATGATACATTTTTGTAGAGCCCGGGTGCACGGAATACCTAGAAGTGTGAGCCTCGATCATGATTCTTTCCCGGAGACCATCAACGTTTGGAACACACAGTCGCCCTTGGTACCTTTGTGTACCATCATCCCTTCCAAGAGAAAAGGCCATGGTCTTATGTTTATGAATCCCCTCTTTCAGTTGTGCCAACAATGAATCGTTGTATTGTTTCTCATTGACTTCCACAACAAGTGATGATTCAACCCTATTTTGTACAATCACCACTCCTTCACTAGAGTCCGCAAGACGAACTCCCAAACTAGCCAATCGATGAACTTTCTTGGCCAATGGCCTTTTATATGCCTCCAAGTGTGCTAAACTACCCATAGCTTTTCGGCTAAGAGCATCAGCTACAACATTGTCCTTTCCCGGGTGATATAGGATATCAATGTCGTAGTCCTTGAGTAACTCAAGCCATCTTCTCTGCCTCAGATTCAATTCCTTCTACTTTAAAATATATTAAAGGCTCTTATGGTCCGTTAATATATCCACATGGACCCCATATAAAAGATTACGCCAATTTTTCAATGCAAATACCACTGCCGCAAGTTCTAAATCATGTGTTAGATAGTTCGTTTCGTGATTCTTGCGTTGCCTAGAAGCATATGATATAACCTTTCCATATTGCATTAATTTACATCCAAGCTCGATTCTTGAAGCATCACAATATACCACAAATCCATCTATACCCTCTGGTAGGGTCAACACCGGTGCCGTAGTCCATCTCGATTTCAACTCATAGAAGCTCCTTTCACAAGCATCTGACCATTGAAACTTGACTGCCTTCTGAGTCAATTTAGTCAACAGATAGGCAAGGGTAGAAAACCCCACCATAAACTTCCTGTAATAACCCACTAAGCCTAAGAAACTGTGTATCTCTGTTGGGGTTGTAGGCCTCGGCCAATTCTTCATAGCTGCAATTTTTCTGAGGATCAACCTCAATTCCTTTTCTGGAGATGAAATTACCCAAAAATGTAACAGATTTGAGCCAAAATTCACATTTCAAAAATTTCGCATACAATCGGTGGTGAAACAGAGTCTGTAACACTGCCTTGAGGTGATCGGCATGGTCCTCCAAACTCCGCGAATAAACAAAAATATCGTCAATGAACACTATCACTAAGGAGTCGAGGAAACGTTTGAAAACCCGATTCATAAGATCCATGAAATCTGCGGGGGCATTTGTTAGCACGAAAGACGTTACTAGAAATTTAAAGTGCCGATACCGGGTCATGAAAGTTGTTTTTGGAATATCCTGCTCCCTGATCTTCAATTGGTGATACCCGGATCATAAATCAATTTTGGAGAAGTACTTAGCACCTTGCAATTGGTCAAACAATCATTTATCCTTGGAAATGGGAACTTATTCTTGATCGTGACCTTGTTGAGCTTCCGATAGTCAATACACATTCTCGGTGACCCATTTTTCTTCCTTATGAAAAAGACCGGTGCGCCCCAAGGTGACAAACTCAGCCGGATGAAACCCTTTTCTAACAAGTCCTTCAGCTGCTCCTTTAGTTCCTTCAATTCTGCTGGTGTAATTCTATAGGGTGGAATAGACATAGGATGCGTGGCTGGCATCACATCAATCCCGAAATCAATCTCCCTGTCTGATGGGATCCCAGGGAGTTCATCCGGAAAGACTCCCAGAAATTCAATCACAACAGGCACTGACTCAAGTGTAGGTGCCTCAACGTCGGTGTCCGTTACCCGGACCAAATGGTAGATACACCCCATGTTAATCATCTTCGTGGCTTTAAGGTAAGAAATAAACCTACACTTCGGCACTATATCATCACCCTTTCACTCAATAATCGGCTCATTTGGAAATTCGAACCTAACAATCCTGGTACGGCAATCAAGCTTGGCAAAACAAGAATAAAGCCAATCCATCACCATTATTACATCAAAATTGACCATCCCAATTCGATGAGATCGACCATGGTGTCCCGACCACGCAACATGACAACACAATCCCTATAAACCCATGTAGCCAAAGTAGACTCACCGATCAGAGTAGATATAGAGAATGGCTCACAAAGCTGTTCCGATTCTATCCCAAATTCCATAGCTACATAAGGAGTGATATATGACAAAGTGGAACCGGGATCAATATAAGCATATACACCATGGGATTGAACAGTCAATATATATGTGACAACATTTGGAGAAGCCTCTGAATCTTGATGTAGTATACCGGTGCAGGAGTGCCTCGAGTTGGAGGTGTTGTGGATGTAGTAGCTGCAGAATTAGCTGGCTGCGCTGCACCTCTGCCCATGTTTCGGCGGGACGAGCGGAAATCCCTCTGAATGTAACCCCTCACACCGCACCCATAACATATAGGTAGGTCCATGAAGCAGGCCACAAAGTGCATCTTCCTACACTTAGGGCATGAGAGCCTCTACTGCTGAAACCTTTCGTCGGGGCGACCCTGCTGGTGGGGTCCCCTGCTACCCTGACTAGGTCCAGATGACTGTGCACTCATCGAAGACTGAGCGAATGATTGAGATGGAAATGGTGACCCTCCCCTGAATGCCGACCTACTACCACCAAAGTTGCCCGCGGACCGAGCCTTGCTTTTACTATGACGCTCTATTCTATTCTTCAATTTGCGGGTCTCTGTGCCTTGAGCAAATGCCACAATATTACCATAGTTCATATCGAAATTCAAGGCAGATGCAGCGGCCTCATTATTAACCAAGGGGCAAAGGCCCTGTACAGACCGACATACTCTAGCCTCCATAGTGGGCAACATGTGAATAACATACATGGGAAGGCATGCAAACTCCATATAGTACTCCCACACATTCATACTACACTTCTTCGGGCTTTCAAACTCAGCAGCACAAGTTGCCTTAGTTTCGGCAGGCAAGCAATGATCCATAAAGGCATCTATAACCTCACCCCACCTTGCCGGAGGGCTCCCCTCCCCACGGGATTCCTCCCACAACCCAAACCATGAATTGGCCACCATTTTCAGGCGGTAGGATGCCAACTCCACTCCATCCATCTCTGTAGCATGCATAACCCGGAGAGTCTTGTTCATCGCATCAATGAAGTCCTGGGGGTCCTCCTCGACATTAGTAACCGTAAACACTGGAGGTTCTAACTAAAGAAACATGTTCACCATGGAACTAGCAGATTCCCCTGGCTGACTTGAAGAACTAGGCTCAACACTCAATCTCTGAGCGTGAGAAGCCACTATGTGTGCCAGCATCCGTATGGCTCCCCTAAGACCAACATCAAAAACACCATAATAGGAAGCTGGAGCTGGAGGTGGAACTGGAATATCAATTGGAGGGACCGTTGCACCTTCCACAGGTGTAGGGATAGGTGCGATCTGATCAACTGTGGTAGAATCAGGCAGCGTAGTAACTGGGGGAATATCCTCACCCTTTGGGTGCTCACCCGCATCATCAAATATATTATCAACTGCCACTCCTAGGGTGACATTGGATCTTTGGCCAGTTCTTGCCTTCTTCTTAGGTGCCATGTATTGAAAATTAGAGCAACGCACGAGTTAAAGGAGGAACAATCTTGCAATCAACTTTATCGCACGATTGAGAACATAAAAGAAGGGTATTATTCCTAAGTGCCCAAGAAGCATCCTAATTATAGATGTGGTCAGAAACACACTGATAAGAAGGACTCTACTAGACACGGCTCCGAGGCATCCTAGGACACTTTAAAACCTTAGGCTCTGATACCAAGTTTCTCACGCCCCAAAATCGGGGAGCGCGAGCGCCGGTCAATCGAGTGAACCCGACCAAGCAAGTCTGTTAGATTTTCTTCTACCCAAACTCATCCAAGAATAAGGATAATACATATTTTCGTCAATTAGACAACACGGTGATCATGTTTCAAAGTGGAACCAGTGATTTAATCACAACATAAATTGTTTAACATTCCCAACACCCATATACAAACCACACTAAGTCTATAGAGCCTCTAAAACTACCAAAGAGTAAAATAATAGTGCCCGCAACAAGGATCCGCCTATACCTCAAAACACGATAACACATACGAAACAAAAGATGCACAATCCCGGAATGAGTTGGGGCTCACCAAGTCAGCTGGGAAGAATGAGCATCGCAATCACTAGTCAATTTCCTCTGTTGTGGAACCACTTGCATCCATTAAAGAGGCAGCGCCCCCGGCAAAAAGGGACGTTAGTACATGTCGAATAGTACTAGTATAAAAACCAAACACCAATTTAATAATTAGGAACACAATATGAATATGATGATTCAGGGCGACAATAGAATAGCATAGATAGCCATTTATGCCAAAGCAACCTTATCAAGAGCTAGCAATAGCATTTATATAATTTAAGATGAGATCCTCTGTAACCATTTTCACACAAAGCGGCCCCGCCGCCTCACCCTAATGTATGCAGGCGGAGGTGTAAGCACAATACCAAAACTCTACTCAAGCGGCCATGCCGCCTCACCCCATTGTATGCGGGTGGAGGTATATCCATAGTACCAAAAACCTACACAAAGCGGCCATGCCGCCTCACCCCAATATATGCGGGTGGAAATGCATCAACGATACCAATACCTACACAAAGCAGCCATGCCTCCTCACCCCAATATATATAGGTGGGTGGTGGTGCAATAACAATTCCAAGAATCATACAAAAAGCAGCATTGCCACCTCACCCCAATGTATGCGGGTGGAGGTAATCCCAATCACAATCTCTACATAATTTGGCATAATAATTTCCACATAAATCACGGCTTGGAATCATAACATGTAGATACACAATCCATAGTTTGGAACACATCCTCAATTTATAATACAATATGATAAGAGCATTTGAAACACGAATTGAACATATATCTTTGTCACAAAACTTATTCGGAATACTCGATTTATAATAAACATCTTGGAGCTGACAAGGATATTGGGGGTTCCAATTCTTAAAGAGGAGTTTAGCCAACATACCTCAATTGAACTTACTTAAACTCTAAAATGTTCAGGAATTATTAGCAACTTTAATCTATTTTAGAAATATAACAAGTTAAAACAAAATTCGAAAGATGATCATGGTTCTAGCTCATTTGAGAATTTTATCAAACACTATTTGTGAATTAAGGTTTCATCGTCCTTTTATGAAGGATTCCATCATTCCAACACCCATTCTTTACCATTTTTATCTCACAATCTTCCTACACCCTTTAATAACACATGCATGCAAAATAAACAACTCCCATTCCCAAGAATTATCTTGCTAATTACCAATTTTTAGATAAATTTCGAAATTAAGGGCTAGGGTGTAGAATCTTACCTCTAGCATGAAGACCTAGTAAGTTTTCCTTATAAATCTTCAAAGATTTGCATAAGAATTTAAGGACAATTTGTTGAAGATCACTCTCCCACACTAGGGCACTCTCACTCTCAAAATATCAGGTTTTAGCTAAAAATGGTCCATTTTGTCTATTTAATCAAAGTGGGGTCGGGTTATTAAAACCCAAAAATGAAGCTCCAGAACAGGATCTGTTGTCGCATATGCGATCGTAGAATTGATATGCGGTCCGTATATTGCAGAATTGATATGCTCTGAAGTACGGGAAATAGGGGTATGAGTACCTCCCCCGGCCTGAGAAGTTGTTGGTGCGGCCTGAGCCGAAACCACCCGAGCAAAGCCTGTGCAAACAGTCAATATCTGTGCTAGAGCCTCCTGGAGGCCTGGAATCACAATAGGCATAGCTAGTGCTTGAGCAGGTCCCGCTGGCTCAACTATATTTTGAGTCTGCTCCTGAGCTGGAGCAACTGGTGGTGCTAGAGGTGCTGCTCCAACTGCTGTACGAGCTACAACTCTACCTCTACCTCGGCCTCGGCTTCAACCACGGCCCCAGCCTATCATGGCCCTAACTGGTGGCTGACTGTTCGAACCGGTAGTAGGTGTCCTCACCATCTATTTGAGAATAGAATAACAGAAATTTAGTTTCAGGAATCAACAAATTTGCACGACAGAATAGAAAAAAGTAAATTTTTTCTAAGGGTTCGGCAACCTCTCAAAGATAAGTACAGACGTCTTCGTACTAATCCGCAAGACTCAACTAAATCCGCTCATGAATCGTGAGACCTTTGTAACATATGCTATAATACCAACTTGTCACGACCCAAAATCACACCTGTCGTGATGGCGCCTATCTTAAAACTAGGCAAGAGTAGAACCTCAATAAATCACGATTCCCCTTATGTTTGAAAACATAATATTTAAATACAATACAAAAATCTCGCAAATACCAATACAAACACTCTCAAAACCCAGTGTCATTGAGTACATGAGCATCTAAATAATAACAATGTATGACTAATAAAACAATGTCTGAAAATGTTGAACAGTACATAAACTAAAAGGAAAGATAGTCAAGGTTTGCGGACATCAAGCAGCTACCTCGATAGTCTCCAATGGATAAAGCTTCGAAAAACTAGCATCTGACATGTCCGAAAGTGCCTAGATCTTCACACGAGGTGCATGGTGTAGTATGAGTACAACCAACTCAGCAAGCAACAATACTAAATAAAGAGCTGAAGATAGTGACGCGCTTCACAGCCAAGTCCAATTACAGTAATTTCCAACATAAGTAGGTAGGCATGCTTTCTAGTTCATAATCTAAAACTCAAACAGTAATTTCATGTCAAGTTCAACTGAAATAGAAGATAATGTCTTTTAGAAATATTTCAAAAAAGTGATATATGATAGCTGAAGTACAATAATAATGAAATCAATGCATCCTCTCAGAGCAACGGTCATTCAGCTCTCACAATCACTCCAACCTCACAGTCACTCATTCCTCTCAATCACTCAACGCTCAGAACTCAGCACTCGGCACTCGCACTCGATAGGTACCTGCGCTCACTGGGGTGTGTACAGACTCTGGAGGGGCTCCTTCAGCCCAAGCTCTATAACAAGCCAATCATGGCATAAATCAATGCAAAATGTTACAGCGTGCAACCCGATCCCATAATTATCCTCACAATCAGGCCCTCGGCCTCACTCAGTCATCAACCTCTCTAGTCCCTCGGGCTCTTAGAAATCATGATAAGCAGCCAAAACAGTAATTAAATGATACATCGATAATGAGCAATAGAGATTGAGATGTAATATGAAAGTAAAATCGTGACTGAGTATGAAATAATAATTTTGCAGATAATTCAACATATACACGACCTCTGTGGGTCCCAACAATGTCAACACATGGTTTAAACATGATTTGTAGATCTATTTCTCTAATACGTGGAAAATGTATGGATTTCAACAGATTATTCAACTACATAGTTCCGTGGAATTAACCGAGTCACAATTCCTACGGTGTACTCCCGCACGCCCGTCACCTAGCATGTGTTTCACCTTAAAACCGATCACATAACACAGAATTCGAGGTTTCATACACTCAAAACTAGATTTAGAATTGTTACTTACATCAAACTGTAAAAAAAATTATTCTGCAATGTCGTTGCCCCACGAATCTGGCTCCAAATGCCTCGAATCTAGCCACAAATAATTCGATTCAGTCAATGCAAATTATAGGAATTAATTCCATATGAAATACTAATTTTCCAACAAAAATCCAAAATATCACCCAAAGATCGATTGTGGGGACAACGTCTCGGAACCCGACAAAACTTATAAAATATGAACGCCCATTTAACCACGAGTCCAACCATACAAATTTACCATATTCAGACTTCAACTTGACCCTCAAATCTTCAAATTAAACCAAGAGGGTTTTCTAAAGTTTCCAACTTAATTCGCCAATTAAATGTTAAAAACAACCTTGGATTCTAGTAATTTGACCAATACTGAGTTAAGAACACCTACCCCGTTGTTTTCCTTGAAAATTTCCCGAAAATTGCCTCTTCCCGCTCCAATTCGTCAAAAATGGAAAATGGAACGAAGTCCCATTTTCAGAACTTAAACTTTCTGTCCAGGCATTCCTTCTTCGTGAACGCGACCCTTGCCTCTCGTTCGCGAAGTACAAAATGTGATGCCCAATTTTTCTTCTTCGCGAACACGAGCCTTGCCTCGCAAATATGATGCTTCACCGGGCTGCTCAATCGCGAATGCGTCCTCTCGATCACAAACGGAAAGACCAATTTCCCCTATGCCGACATTCCCCTTCGTGAAAGCGAGGCCTCAATCGAGAACGCGTAGCTTTGCCCCTCGAACCTTCACAAACGCGTGCCCTCGGTCGCGAATGCGAAGCACAAAATGTGTAAGTACAAATTTCCCCTTCATGAGCGCGTGAGTCCCTTCACATTCGCGAAGAACAACATCAGTACAAGTAAACCAGCAACATCAACCCATCTAAACTTAGTCCGAAACCACCTCGAAACATACCCGAGGCCCTCGGGACCTCAACCAAAAATACCAACAAGTCTCAAAACATCATATGAACTTAGTAGGAGCCTCAAATCACATCAAATAACGCTAAAAACATGAATCACACCCCAATTCAAGCCTAATGAAACTTGGAAATTCCAACTTCTACATTCGATGCCGAAACCTATCAAATCAAGTCCGATTGACCTCAAATTTTGCACACAAGTCCTAAATGACATAATGGAGGTGTTCCAATTCCCAGAATCAGATTCCAACCCCGATATAAAAAAGTCAAACCAAAATATAGTTAAACCAAACCCAAAATAGTTATTACCTGGAACCTCAAAATTCTAGATCTGTCTCTGATTGTACTTGTAGTTGATTGTTATTATTTGTATGTACTAGGGATTGAGTTACAAAATCATTTTTCATTTACTACATAATATTTGGTGAGCACCATTTTAACCAATTTCTTAACCTATGGCCCCATCAATCTTTCATGATGTATGGGTTGTTTTCCGATCTTGCCCCTTGACTCATTAGTTGTGCCCCATAGCACCCTAATAAGCCTCTTGGCGCCGAGTGTCATGGAGTATGTTCCCGTGGTCTTGGTTGCACCAAGCAACAAGTGCGCATGTGTCTGTGTTTCCCTACTGGTAGTCCGTGCCCGCGCCCAGCAATAGCGATGCTCAAAAGCGCTTGTTAGCAAGAAACATCCGGCCGCATCTTGCGCCTACAAGCAGATGTACGTAGCCAGCGCATGCTCATATCCTGCGCACTGATGCTATTGACAAGGGCATCGCCCCTACAAGTGTCGGCCGCTGGACCAGCTTTTCCTTTGTATAAGCCTAGGTCTTTTTCCATGTTAAACGTGTGATATGGATATTTTAAAAAAATAATTTTATGCGTAAAACTTTTTAAATAATATATACTAAAATTTAGAAGCAAAAGTGCAGTACACAAAAAGTGTGATACGTCAAGAACATCTAATTTCTTCACAATACATCATATATTTAAAGACGTGCTTTTCAAGTCTAGGATACAAGGAAGCTTCAGTATTTCTCTTTGAAAGTTTACTTATGACAAAGACTGGACCGAATGAATCGCACACACCGATTGCCATTAAAATCCACTTTTAAAGAACAAATAAGAATACCACAAAAGATGAAGCAATTATCCATGCTTGGTTGCTGAGTAGCAAAATTGTTTTACTCGGGATCCTACTGTTTTTAAACAAGTTCAAGGTGTAGGAAAATTTGGGGAAGCTTCAGAATTATATAATTGTGGTTTATCGGGGCAAATACCGCGAGCTTCATGGATAAGTGAGAGAATCTGTATGGAAATACACGTAATGCAATAATTTTCCATAAACACCGATTGTGGATAAAATCTTACCCTCTTAATTGTCACGACCCAAAATCCGCACATCGTGATGGCGCATATCTCAATACTAGGAAAGCCGACAACCTCAATAAAGCATAAAATCTTTTAAGATTGAAAACACAATATTTGATTTCAATAGAAAACCTCACATTTACAAATTCAAAACACTCCCAAAGCCCGGTGTCAGTGAGTAAAGGAGCATCTAAATTATAACAAAATCTGACTGATAAAAACAATGTCTAATCCATATACAACAGTTCAATAACTGAAAGGAAGAGAGTTAAGGTCAGCGGCCGTGAAGCAGCTACCTTGATAGTCTCCTACTGATAACACTCTGAGATCTAACAGTCTCTGTGTCCGGAAGCACCTGGATCTGCATATAAGGTGCAGAGTGTAGTATGAGTACAACCAACTCAATAAGTAACAAGGCTAACCTTTGGTTTGAAAGTAGTGACGAGCTCAATAGGAATAGTCTAGTATAGAAATAATAGTACAGAAATGTAAGCATGCTTTCAAGTTCAACAGTTAAACTCAGTACAAGTAAAATAGATCAGTACTACATGCTATGAGTAATATGGCATCACAGTGGAAAACCTCGTGTACCCACGATCAGTAATTACTCGATCACTCAGTACTGTATATGGACAATCTAGTCCATGGAAATTCCATTCCGTATATATATATCGACTGACAGTCAGTCACTCAGTACCGTATAAAGACAATCCAGCCCTGGGGTATTTTATCCCCAAATATAAATGATTCGGACAAGATCCACGTCTAGTGAATTCATCACAATTATAAATAAATATGGAAAGTCCATGTCCTGGGAAATCCATCGCGAATATATAATCATCTACGCTCATTGTAGGGGGAGCACACTCCGGAGGGGCTCCTTCAGCAGGTGGGCTATCTCCGATCCATATAATAATAAAGTCTATAAGGCCTGCTGCAGGCGGGCAGCCCAGATCCATAGAATAATAATATATATAAAGCCAATATGGCCTGCTGCAGGCGGGCAGCCCCGATCCCATCAATATCCTCACAATGGATGAACATGACTGAGCATGAAATTTATATTTTTAAACAATTAAATTCAACAACAACACGACCTTATGGGTCCCAAAATATTGGCATGTAGCCTAAACATGATCTTTAATATGAGTCTCAGCTCAATTTCTGTAACACATGGAGAATATTCGGATAATAACATGATTCTTTAGTTTTACAACTCCACAGAATTTACTTAAGTCAAAATTTCTATGGTGCTCGCACACACGACCGTCACCTAGCATGTGTATCACCTCCAACAACACATGGGCTCAAACCTCACATATATCGCACTCATAGCATATAGCTATCACAAATAATTAATGCAACTAGTGTCGCCGCTGAGTTTAAATAAAACAGTCACCTCAAACAGGTCGCAACCCCGAAACAATATGCTTTTGAGAACTTCCTGTCTCCAAATTCATAGAACACATGAATCATCGTAACTGATCCCAACTCCATAACTCAAATGCCTAACACATCTTTCATGCACGATCATCCCATGAGGAATACTTTTATAATTCTTCTTTTGCACCTCCATAAATACCACAACCGTAACACTTACTATGAAAATATCTTATGATAATTTAAAATTCATTTATCATATACATGTATACTTATTTGATTGCTCATGCATGATATAATTGGACTGGAGGCCTGTGACCATGCCTGGTGGATTATGTTATTGACATGTGAGATGTCCGTGCGGATCAATATACTGATATTATTAGCACATCAGTTGTCCGTGTGAGTCCAGATATTTATACTATAGCACGTGAGTTATCCGTGCGGTTGATATTAGTTTGAGCTTTAGAAGAGTTGGTTACCATTATTAGATTCATTTGTCTTGATTCTACTATATATGATGAGAGTATAGCATTGCAGTTGTGGTGGTGTTTGTTTAAATTGCATTACGGTTCTCTTCTTTGAGACATTTTACATTTTTGGGTACACGAATTGCGCAGTTGTGGCTTCAGTTTTATGGCTGTGGTATGTTTGTGAGATAGTTGTGTTTAATAATATATGGTCATTGATGGGTACTATCAAGTTTGATTATGGTATATTTGGGAGGATGACATTGAAAGTCGGCTTAGAAAGTGATTATGGTTCTGGTTAGGGCAAGAGAGCTCCATGAGTTGTTGATCTGATAAGGGGTTATGAGATTCCGTGTGTCTCATTTACTATGGGCAGCGTATGAATGTTTTGGAATGAGGTTATATAGAATGTGGGGTTTAATATAGTACTTGGTTGGTTTGGAGTAGTTACCGAGATCGGAAATGGTGCTGCAAGTATGCGAGTTATATGATATATCATGTGATTACATCTTGAGTTATGGTTATGGCTTGATACAGTTTGTTCGGACTTATACAGTGTATATATGTGAGATTCAAGTCTTGAAACGAAATTTTGAATCTTGGAAATTGAATTCCAAGGTTTATGGGCCAAGGTTAAATTAATGATCTTCATTTATGTTGTGTGGTCAGACCAATATGGAATAGGGTGACGAGGGATCACCCCAGGGTATGTGCGTGGTAAGGTGGAACAGTGATTTAAGGGCTTAGGAATAACTCTTGGCACGTTCGAGGATGAACGTATGTTTAAGTGGGGGAGAATGTAACGACCCAACATGTCATTTTGTGTATTTACACTCCTTTCAACTATTGGAAGTCTTGAATAGCTTCATATGATGTATTATGACGTCTGTGAATTGTCGGTGTTTGATTTTTAGGTGTTTCGGGATTAGTTCGGAAGAATGAATTTCATCTTGGAAACTTAAATGAGAAGGGTTGACTGGAGTTTGACTTTTGAGCATACGACTCCGAAATAGAGTTTTGATGATTCCAATTGCTCTGTATGGTGATTTTGGACTTGGGAGCGTGTCCAAAAAATTATTTGAAAGTCCGTAATTAAATTAGTCTTGAATTGACAAAAATGGAAATTTAAGTTTGGATGTTTGACCGGAGAGTTGACCTTTTGATATCAGGGTTGGAGTCTGATTCTAAAAATTGGAATATGACTGTTATGTCATTTATGACTTGTGTGCAAAATTTGAGGTCAATCGGACTTGATTTGATAGGTTTCGGCGTCAAATATAGAAGTTAAAAATTCTTAGTTTCTGTCACGACCCAAAATCCAAATAGTCGTGATGGCACCAAACCCAACCCGCTAGGTAAGCCAGTTATCAACTATCCAATTTCAATGAAATTAAACAAGACAATTAAGTAAAAGAAAATATCTACATCTTATACATTCCCCAAGGACTAATAGTACAAATCATGAGCTTCTATGATTAGAATATGCAAAGCTGGTATGAAATAAATACAACATCTGTTCAAAATATACATAAATTTATCTTTATAAATCTAAGGATACCATGAACAAGAGGCAGCTACAAACGGAATGCATATACATCTTCAAATCCAACTCATGTCGGTTTGAGCAATGTCACCAGCCAACATTAGCATGCAAGGTGCAGAAGTGTAGTATGAGCACAACCGACCCCATGTACTCAATAAGTAACAAACCTAACCTTAGGTTGAAAGTAGAGATGAGCTGGAACAAAGGTCGAGTCCAATACCAATAGCCAACATCAGTCCATAACAACGTAAAGCAAGTAATAAAAGAAGTAACTCAGAGATAAAATGCTCACCTTAATCATGATTTCTGAAAATAGTTCTGCCTTTCAAGTATATCAGTGAAAACTCAAATCGTTTACCGAAGTTGCAAAAAATACGAGTAAGTTTAAAAACAATAATTTTCCCAAAAATCCTTTCAACAATAAATAAGATGTTTGATTTTCTTTCCTGATATCCAGTGTAAAATGCATCACTATGCTCATATTCCAATATGTGTGAGAAGTCATGAGTGGCGTGATATCGTACAACATGAGGAAGATACATCTCTATGCCTGTATGTAATGTGTGCATGTCAATGCATGTATCTCAGAGATGAACTTATGTACTCATACTCTCAGAGTACTCAATCTCACTGTCTCACACTTTCAACTCATCATGCTCAATCACTCAGTACTGTATATGGCCAATCCGAACCAGGAAATATACATCCCGTAATATATACATCAACTGACCATCAGTCACTCAGTACTGAGTAGGGCCAATCCAACCCGTGCGAAAGATCCATCCCCAGGTATAAATTCTTCGGACAAAATCCATGTCTAGGGAAGATCCATTCCTCAATATAATTCAATCGCACTCACTAGGGATGTGTGCAGACTCCGGAGGGGCTCTTTCAGCCCAAGCGCTAAAATCCGCACGGACTACTCACGTGCTGCACAGACTATTCACATGCTATAGAATCAATATCTCAAAATTAGGCCCTCGGCCGCACTCAGTCATCAACATCTCCAGTCTCTAGGGTTCACAACTACATGAACTAGCCCACAATAATGATATGATGCATCAATCAATAACAACAGAGAGTGAGATATGATATGCAATGAATGAATATGACTGAGTATGACATTGCAATGTGATCAAATAACCCAACATTAGTAATGACCTTAGTGGGTCCCAAAAGACTAAGCCGCCTAGACATGGTTTCTAAACGAATCCCAGCTCGATAACTTTAGTACGTAGAGATTTAATGATTACAGATAAGTTCAGGTAACTACATAGTACCACAGAAATAACGGAGTTACAGTTCACACGGTGCACGCCCATCATCTAGAATATGCGTCACCTCAATACCAAACACATAACATGTATAATCAGGGTTCATACCCTCAGCTCAAAGATTAGAAGAGTTACTTTCCTCGAACAAGCCGAATCCAATGCCGAGCAAGCTAAACAATGCTCCAGAAATTCAATTCTGCGCGTATCAACTTCAAAACGCTTCTTATCTCCTCAATTCAATACAAATGATCTGTATCACATGTTGTGTGGAACATTTCCTCTGAAAGGCACCCAATATGAGCTCCAAAATCCAAAAATGAAGAAAGAAAACAAAACCCATTATTTTATCTTTTGCCCAGACATTTCTCTTCTGCGGACACAAGAGCCGCTTCTGCGGCATCACTTCTATGATACGAACTCCGGTTGTGCGTACTCCACTAGCCAGCCGACTCCTCGCACTTGTGGATCTCCGTCCGCTTCTACGCAATCGCAGGTGCGAAGCCAAATGCACTTCTGCGCTCTTTCTCACTTCTGCGCCCAAGGACCTCGCTTTTGCGGGGCGGCATATGCACTCCAATTTCCGCTTCTGCAATCCTTCCCAGCCAAGCCTACTTGAGATTCTGCGATAACCTATCCATATCTGCAGACTCGCATATGTGCCCATTCTTCTGCAGATGCGCAAACACCAAAACAAGCATACCTCAAGCAATGCAACATGAAACAAAAATGATCTAAACCTCGTCTGAAACTCACCAGGTCCACCCGGGACCCCTTCCGAATATACCAACAAGTTACATAACATAACGTGGACCTACTCGAGGCCTCAAATCACATCAAACAATGCTAAAACAACGAATCATTCCCCAATTCAAGCTTAATGAAACAAAAAATTCTTCAACTTCTACATTTGATTCCAAAATCTATAAAATCAAGTCCGGTTGACCTCAAATTTGGCACAAGTCATAAATGACATAACGAAGCTATTCCAATTTCTAGAATCGGATTTTGAACCCGATATCAAAAAGTCAACTCCCCGGTCAAACTTCAAAACTTACATTTTAACTTTAGCCATTTCAAGACTAGTTTATCTACGGGCTTCCAAATAATTTCCTGGACATGCTCCTAAGTCAAAAATCACCATACGGAGCTATTGGAATCATCAAAATTTTATTGCGTGATTGTTTACACATAAGTCAATATCCAACCAACCATTTTAACTTAAGCTTTAAATCTTGGAACTAAGTGTTCCAATTCATTCTGCAACCTCCCCGGCAAGTCACATAATTATAATTGAACACAGGATAAGCAGTAAATGGGTGAACGGGACTGTAATACTCAAAACGACTGGCCAAGAGTTGTTTCCAAGCCATGAGTTCACTGTTCCATCTTACCACGCACGTACTCGAGGGTGATTGCACGCCACCCTATTCCATATAGGCCTGACAATACAACATAATTGAAGATCATTATTTTTACTTTAGTCCAAAAACTTGGAGACCAATTTCTAAGATCCAGAATGTTTTTCAAAACCTGAATCTCACATCTGCACCCTGTATAAGTCTGAACAAGTTGTATCAAGAAAAAGCCATAACCCCAGATATAATACATAACATACTACACAACTCGCGTGCTCCCAGCACCATTCCCGATCACAGTAATTACTCCAAACCAACCAAGTACAAGTATTAAACCCCATATCAAGCCAAACATCGTTCCAAAACCTTCATACACTGGTGATAATAAAATAAACACACGGAATCTCATAACCCCTTATCATATCAATAAGTCATGGAGCTCTCTCTCCCCGACCAGAACCATAATCACTTTCTAAGCTGACTTTCAATGTCATCCTCTCAAATATACCGTAATCAAACCTGATAGTACCTATTCTAGGTCCAATGACCATGTATTATTAAACACAACTATCCCACATACATTCCACACCAATATAACTCAAGCCATAACTGCGCAATCCATATACCCAAAAATGGAAAATGTCTTAGAGAAGAGAATTGTATTGCAAGTTCACTAGCACCACCACAATTGCAATGCTATAAGCTCATCATATATAGTAGAACCAAGACACACGAATCTAACAACGGTAACCGGCTCTTCTAGAGCTCACATTAACAGCAACCGCGCGGCATGGTCACAAGCCTCCAGTCCCAGCATATCATACAGGAGCAATTAAACAAGTACACGTGTATATGATAATGAAATAAGATTCTCATGCTCCTGGACTGGTATAAATAACACGCCATAGTGTAGGCATGTGCTAAGTCTACTATCATAACTCAAATCGGTAAGTTAATGTAGAAATAGTAACTACCAAATTTTCTCAGGGATTAGCCTTTTCATAACCTCAATTATAGCCCAAATAGTTCTCCACAAAGGTAAAAATACAAGAAACATTACAACTTTATGCTTAACAGTCAACTTTAAGCATATCATAGCCTAAGCATTCTTTCGAGTATGATTACTTTCCCTGATGACCGCACACGGGCTCAAACATCACCTATATGCACACTCATAACGCATAGATATCACAAATAATTAACGCAACTAGTGCCTCCACTGAGTTTAAATAAAATACTCACCTCAAACAGGTCGCAACCCTGAAACAATATGCTTCAAAGAACTCCTAGTCTTCAAATTCATCGAACACATAAATCACCGTAACTGATCCCAACTCCAGTACTAGAATGGCTAACACATCTTCCATTCACGATCATCCCATAAGGATTACTTCTATAATTCTCCCGATTGACATAGCAAAATATGAATATCAGCAATCGATCAACCGGATGAGTACCTCAATACTGACGAACATCTGTAAGTCATAACACAATGCGCCTTCTGAAATACGCACATTTCTTATGAATTACCGAGCAATTATCACTTTCATCTAAATATCTGAAATTGACCATTCTATCCAATATTTTTGATCTTCCCTTCAGGACTGAACTGCCACCTTGCACGTGTAAATCCTAATTCCACACAAGACCATAGCTATTATGCAATCATGTGACAAGCACAAGAATCCCATTGTCAACTCTGAGTCACCAACAAATTATATACCTGGTTAGTTAGAAAACTTCCTTTTGATCTCATCTAGGAGGAAATCATAATACACAACACGTTCCCAACACCGATAGAAAATATCCGGTTCAAACCATGCTAGAACCCACAAGAACACTTTGAAATCCATTTGCACATAATCAAGCTATTAGAACTAAATTCCTTTAACTCGACCAAACCACGCATGCCACCAAAACCTAAGAATATTGCCACCAAAACATCTGTAGAGCCTCACCACATCATAATTACCCAAAGCTCACTACGAGCTATCCTAACATAAAACGACAACGCCCCAAGACCCATAAGCCAATGTATTCTTCTTAAGCTCCCCCGTAAGTACCACAAACGAAACGCCCACTCTGAGAATACCTTATGTGAATTTAAAATTGTTCTTTTACCTTTCTTGTAATAGAATGTAGAATCTATATTCATACAGAATTATTGCAAATCCAGGCACCATCACATGCAAATCTCAGTTTTTACCCATATACCCGTCCGAAGAAATTCTCAATTATTATACATAAATATCGAACCTATTAAAACTTTCTCGAGAGTCACCCACTTTGCTCAAACCCAAATAGTACTACCCGAACGGGCCAAAAGAAATATGTCCCATTAGCACAACAACACTCAAAGAAGTAACCATGCTCTAATACCACCGGTCGAATTCATACTCCATGATTACAACATCCTTCTCAAACATCAACTCACTCATCCCTATAATTTTTTATATACTCATAAAGTGAAATATAACCCATATCCAGGGAATTTCCTTACTCGGGTCATCCTCGATCTCAGCCTCTACAAGTCATAACTAACCCAAGTATGCCTCAAACCAAAACTAATATTTAACACATAACCATGAAATCAAATCATCAATTATAGGCTCCCCTACTTGGCTCAAAGCGATAGAACAAAACATTTCATAACTCACAATACCCATACTTTATTACTGCCATAATACCGCAGTCAGTTCAACGAAAATTCTTCTCAAGCTCATGCAACACCAATAATAAAATACCTCAATCATCCGCTAAGCTCGCATTTATTCTCTTGATGGTCAAGTCAACTTTCTCAACTAGGTTAAAATTTAAATCTCAAAACATAAACTCCGCTAGTAAAAAGAAACTCTCCACTCAACATTATAAGGAACATACCTACGTAGATTACTCTGCATGAGATAACCCACATATTTAGCCTCAAATTGGCATCTTGCTATACCCTTTTGCAGCCATAATTAATATGAAATAACTTAATCTTTATGAGTTTGAACTCATCCACACAACATGAAAATCTAATTCGCTCCACAATTAAAATGCATGACAGATCCTTCAACACACTCACAATTCGAGACCGTACGTCACAGCAAACAAAAATCAAGCACCCAATGGCCCGCTTTACATTCCATGGAAACACTTCTCATCACATTCAAGCCGTCATGAACCACCCCGCAGTCACATCATACTTATCGTATAGCCATTTGATTACTCATCAAGCCATAAGCTCCACTCATAGGGACACTACCGGACATATGAGTCCAAATGTACAAGTTACGACTGAAGCTGCCGAGCCTAAGCTACGGTCTGAACATGGCCTCAAGTCCTCCAGACTGGCCCATCACCAAAACACAGAATACACATTGCGAACCTCGTTCATGGAATCACAAGCCGGCGATGCACAGCTAATACCGAGTGCTCACATGCTTACACAAATGCGTGGAAGGAATTCAAAGAGTTATGTTTCAAGCTGAATCAATTTTGTACGATAAGAAAGAAAAGATGGGAAATTATCCTAAATGCCTTGTAGCCTCTCGAATATAACTATGGAAATCATCATACCGATCCGCAAGACTCTACTAGACACTTGCTCATGACTTGTAGAACCTATGAACCTAGAGCTCTGATACAAACTTGTCAGGACCCAAAATCTAACTAGTCGTGATGGCACCTAACCCAACCCGCTAGGTAAGCCAGTTATCAACTATCCAATTCTAATGAAATTTAACAAGACAATTAAGTAAAAGAAATATCTACATCTTATACATTCCCCAAGGACTGGCAGTACAAATCATGAGCTTCTAAGACTAGAATATGCAAAGCTGGTATGAAATAAATATAACACATGTTCGAAATGTACATAAATAGATCTTTATAAATCTAAGGATACTATGAACAAGAGGCAGCTACAACCGGAATGCAGATACATCTTCAAATCCAGTTGTCGTTGGTTTGTGCAACGTCACCAGCCAACATCTGCACCCAAGGTGCATAAGTGTAGTATGAGTACAACCGACCCCATGTACTCAATAAGTATCAAACCAAACCTTAGGTTTGAAGTAGAGACGAGCTCGAACAAAGGTCGAGCCCAACACCAATAACCAACAACAATCCATAACAACGTAAAGAAAGTAATAAAAGAAGTAACTTAGAGATAAAATGCTTAGCTTAATCATAATTTCTGAAAATAATTCTTTCTTTCAAGTATATCAGTAAAAACCCAAATCGTTTACTAAAGTTGCCAAAAATATGAGTAAGTTTGAAAACAGTAATTTTCCCAAAAATCATTTCAATAATAAATAAGATGTTACATTTCCTTACCAGATAGCCAGTGTAAAATGCATCACTATGCTCATATGCCAATATATGTGAGAAGTCATGAATGACGTGATAACGTATAGTATGAAGAAGATACATCTCTATGCATGTATGTAATATGTGCATGTCAATGCAATGTTTCTGATAGATGAACTCATGTACTCACACTATAAGAATACTCAATCTCATTGTCTCACACTTTCAACTCATCATGCTCAATCACTCAGTATTGTATATGGCCAATCCGGCCCAGGGAAGATCCATCCCAGAATATATACATCAACTGACCATCAGTCACTCAGTACTGAGTAGGGCCAATCCAAACCGTGGGGAAGATCCATCCCCAGATATAAATTCTTCGGACAAGATCCATGTCTAGGGAAGATCCATTCCCAGGTATAAATTCTTCGGACAAGATCAATGTCCAGGGAAGATCCATCCCTCAATATAATTCAATCACGCTCACGGGGGTGTGTGCAGACTCCGGAGGGGCTCCTTCAGCCCAATCGCTAAAATCCGCACGGACAACTCACGTGCTATAGTATCAATATCTCAAAATTAGGCCGTCATCCTAACTCAGTCATCAACCTCTCCAGTCTCTCAGGCTTACAATGACATGAACTAGCCTACAATAATGATATGATATATCAATAAATAACAACAGTGAGTTAGATATGATATGCAATGAATTAATATGACTGAGTATGACATTGCAATGTAAGCAAATAACTCAACAACATTAATGACCTCAGTGTGTCCCAAAAGAATAAGCATCTAGCCTAGACATGGTTTCTAATACGAATCAGAGCTCGATAACTCTACTATGTAGATATTTTATGATTACAGATAAGTTCAGTTAACTACATAGTACCATAGAATTAACGGAGTCACAGTTCACACGGTGCACGCCCACACGCCCGCCACATAGCATGTGCGTCACCTCAGCACTAAACACATAACACGTATAATAAGGGTTCATACCCTCAGCTCCAAGATTAGAAGAGTTACTTACCTCGAACAAGTTGAATCCAATACCGAACAAGCTAAACAATGCTCAAGAAATTCCATTTTCGCGTATCAACTTCCGAATGCTTCTTATCTCCTCAATTCAAGCCTAACGATCCATATCCCAAATTGTGTGGAAACTGTCATCTCCAAAGTTGCCGAATCCGAGCTCCAAAATCCGAATATAAAAAAAAAACCACGATTTTATCTTTTGTCCAGTCATTCCGCTTCGGCGGACAAAATAGCCTCTTCTGCGACACGAGCTCTTCTTATGCGGACTCCACTAGCCAGCCAACTTCTCGCACCTATGGATCTCCATCCGCTTTTGTGCTCCTTCTCGCTTCTGCGCCCAAGGCCCTCGCTTCTGCGAGGCCGCAGATGAGCTCCAATTCCTACTTCTGTGATCTTCCCCAGCCAAGCCTACTAGCACTTCTGCGATCAACTATCTGCATCAGCAGACTCGCATCTACGCCCATTCTTCCGCGGATGCGGAAACACCAGAACCAGCATACCCCCAGCAGTGCAACATGAAACAAAAATGATTCGAACCTCGCCCGAAACTCACCCGGGCCACCTAGGACCCTGTACGAATATACCAACAAGTTCCATAACATAACACGGACCTACTCGAGGCCTCAAATCAAATCAAACAATGCTAAAACCAAGAATCATACCACAATTCTAGCTTAATGAAACTAGGAATTCTTCAACTTTTCTACATTCAATGCCGAAACCTATCAAATCAAGTCCGATTGACCTCAAATTTTGCACACAAGTCATCAATGGCAAAACGAAGCTATTTGAATTTCCATAATCAGATTTCGACCCTGATATAATAAAGTCAACTCCCCGGTCACAATTCCAAATTTACATCTTCATTTTAGCCATTTCAAGCATAATGTAGCTACGGGCTTCAAAATAAATTTTCGGACATACTCCTAAGTCCAAAATCACCATACGGAGGAGCTATTGAAATCTTCAAAATTTAATTCCGATGTTATTTATAAATATGTAAATATCCGACCGACTATTTCAACTTAAGCTTTAAATTTTAGAACTAAGTATTCAAATTCATTATGCAACCTCCCCGACAAGTCACATAATTATAATTGAACACAGGATAAGTAGTATATGGGGAAAAAAGGTTGTAATACTCAAAATGACCGGCCAAGAGTTGTTTCCAAGCACCTGCAGAAATCCCATCGCAGGAGCGAGCACGTAGAAGCGAGCTCTCAATCGCAGATGCGACTAGGTGTGGTTGAGGTTGTGATCGCAGAAGCGGGCCCGCACCTGCGAGCGTTGGATTGTAGAAGCGCAAGGGTGCTTAGTGAGGCAGCTTAGCAGAAGTTGACAGCTCCTCGTAGAAGCGTGTCCTCATAAGCATGATTAGACGAAGAAGCGGGAACCTCAGAAGCGGCTTAGTGAGCCGCAGAAGCAAAAACCCCGGACACGAAAAAATCAGAGGGGTTGTGGGACTTTGGCATTTTTGGACATTTCCAACACAGGTTGAGGCGATATTTGAGCGAGAAATCATGGGAAAACTTGAGGTAAGTCACTTGTGATCATTGTTAGTCAATAAATTTTGATTATCATTGAGTATTTCGACTAGATTACGTGTTTTTGATGTGAGATTAGAGGATTTGAGCCTAGGAATTTGAAAATAAGATTTGAGGATTTGAAGGTCGAGATGATGTCCGAATTTTGTAAAATTTGTATGGTTGGACTCGTGGTGGAATGGACGTTAGCTTCCTTAAGATGTCAAAAGTTTCTTGCAAATGCTTAAGAAAATCACCTGCATTCAAGGACTTAACAAACATATCATCTATATAAACTTCCAATGTTTTTCCTATCTGTTTTTCAAACATCTTGTTTACGAGCTATTGGTAAGTGGCTCCGACGTTCTTTAGCCCTAAGGACATCACATTATAGCAATATTTGCCGAAATTCGTTAAGAACGAAATATTTTCCTAATCTTCCGGGTTCATCTTAATTAGGTTGTACCCAAAATAAGCATCGAGGAAACTCATTAACGCGTGACCGGCCATCGCATCAATCATTTGATCGATGTTCGGCAGTGGGAATAAGTCTTTTGAGCAGGTCTTATTTAATTTCTTATAATCTACACATATGCCGAATTTATTATTCTTCTTAGGAACTACTACTACATTAGCTAGCCATTTTGGATATTTTACCTCTTGGATCAAACTGATATCAAGTAGGCGAGCTACCTCTTCTTTGACGAATTTATTCCTGGCATCCACAATAGGGCATTTCTTTTGTCTTACCGGAGGGATGTTGGGATCCAAGCTTAGCTTGTGTACGACCACTTCTGTCGGTATACCTGTCATGTCTATATGCGACCTTGCAAAACAATCGGCATTATATTTAATAAATTAAATAAAGCCAGATCTGAGCTTAGGGTGCAATCCGGTCCCCAAGTGAAATTTCCTTTCCAAGAACTTTTCAAACAATGCAATTTGTTCGGGCTCTTCCACTGTGGATTTTATTGCATCCATCTCTTCTGGTACCTGGAAATACCTCGACATTTGATAAGATTTTGATGCTTCTTCCCCTGGCTAACTTCATTCAATTAAGGAGCGGGCACCGGTTCCTGTAGTTGCTATGCCGCATACTCCTTCCATTATCTGTTTGATTCCATCGGGCGGTGGGAATTTCAGCAACTGGTGATACGTTGATGGTACAACCCTCATCTCATGCAAGCATGGTCTTCCCAGAATAATATTATATCCCATATCACTGTCCACACTTCAAAAAGAATCATCTTTATCACTCCTTCCGTGATGCTTTCGATGAGTTTGGCTTGCTCCAATACCCTCCAATAACAACAACAACGTGCCCAGTAAAATTTCACTAGTGGGTTCTGGGGAGGATAGAGTGTACGTAGACCTTACCCCTACCCCGGAAGGGTAGAGAGGCTATTTTCGGGAGACCCTCAGCTCAACAGAAGAGACAATAATATAATAAAAGAAAAAAAAGAAATGGTCTGTAACAACAAAAGAAGCCGGAAAGGTAATAACAACACCATAAGAGACAACAAATAAGTGAAAGGGCAATAACACAAAACTATGCAAAATAACAAAATAATGTGAACACAACATAGACCGCTAACAGACCTAGACAAAACTCTATCGGACTACCCAGTACAAAGAGGGGAAAACTCTCGACTACCCCTAGCCTGCAACCCTAATGCTCGACCTCCACACGTTCCTATCAAGAACCATGTCCTCAAACATCTGAAGTCGCTCCACGTCCTGCCTGATCACCTTGCCCCAATACTTCTTAGGGCTCCCTCTACCTATTCTCGTACCTGCCAAAGACAACTGCTCACACCTCCTAACCAGGGCATCTATGGTTCTCCTCCGCACGTGCCCGAACTACTTAAGCCTCACTTCCCACATCTTGTCATCCATGGGAGCAACACCCACCCTTATCTAATCCCGTTAAATATGACCCGACATCCATGTCAACATCCTCATTTTGGCTACTTTCATCTTCTGGATATGTGAATTCTTCATTTGCCAACACTCAACTCTATAAAACATAGCCGGTCTAACCAATGCTCTGTAAAACTTACCTTTGAGTTTCTGTGGCACCTTCTTGTCACACAAGACTCCAGACGCTAACCGCCATTTCATCCACCCCACCCCAATACGATGCGTTACATCCTCGTCGAACTTCTTTATCTCCCTCGATAATTGACCCTAGGTACTTGAAACTTTCTCTCTTAGGGATGACTTGTGAGTCGAGCCTCACTACCCTGTCCACTTCCCCCGTCACACTGTTGAACTTACACTCCATATATTCCATCTTAGTCCTACTAAACCTGAAACTTTTAGACTCTAGGGCCAGCCTCCAAACCTCCAGTCTCTCATTAACGTCGCCTCGTGTCTCAGCAATCATAACTATATCATGAACGAACAACATACACCATGGCACCTCCGCTTGAATATGGTGTGTTAGGGCATCCATCGTCAGGGAAAATAAGAACGGGCTAAGCGCAGATCCTTAGTGTATCCCATAACCACCGGAAAAAGCTCATAGTCACCTCCCGCAGTCCTGACCCGAGTCTTATATCCATAGTACATATCCTTTATCAATCTAATGTATGCTCCAATACCCTACATTGTATGATATTGGCCGAACATACTGTATCCACTAGAACACGTTTGATTTTAAAATATAGTACATTTAAAGAAATTACCAATGCATCATTGTGCGATAGCAACAATCCGCCTGTGTCCTCCTCCGTGAAAGTGTTGTCGTCTTTAGCGACTTCCCGGAGTCTCTTGCTATGGGTTATTGATATCTTTGTCTTTTTTGCTTCCGAGAAGGTGACCCCATTTATCTCGTTCCCTCGATGATCATGTTGATCATCTGGCGCGGGGATCTTCTCCTGCTTTCGAGGGTTCCGCATTATCACGGTTGCGACCGTAGTTGTTCTTGGCCCAATCACTTAAGAATTCTATGAGATTCCCATTCTTTAATATTGTTGCCACTTCTTTCCTTAGATGTCGGCAGTCCCCAGTCCAGTGGCCATTCGTATCGTGGTAGTCACACTACAAGTTGGGATCCCTCTGGTTCGGATCATACCTTATCGGCTTCAAAAACCTTGCTTATTTGATGTTTCTCATAGCTGATACCAACGCCACTACACTGATGTTGAAATTGTATTCTGACAGCCTAGGGTGGGAAGGATACCACATACCCACTGCTCGTTTGTCCAGCAATGATCTGTTGTTTCGACTACGATCAGTTCTTTTATCGATAACGAACCAATCTGCCGACCAAAAACCTCTGTCGCACCTTTCGTCCCGTTCGTAGGAAAAAATGGCCCGTCAAAGACCGTCTATTTGTGTAGAAATCTTCTTTTGATTTTTCTTTATTCTTCTCCCATCCTTTTGCCGAAGACGATATGAAACCTGATCATTTTCGATCCTTATCTTAGACTCGTACCGATTGTGGGAATTGGCCAAAGTCATCACTTGGAACTCAAGAAAGCTTTCCTTTAGTTTCTGGGAAGCGTCTGAACTTCACATATTGAGACCCTTGGTGAATGTTTCAGCCGCCCATTCATCCGGAACAACAGAAACATCTTATCCTTTTGCAACCGGGTGATGAACTACCACAGCAACTATGAATCTCCTTGTCCAATTATAAACATGTCGGCATTTCGGGCATGCACCTTTGTGGCCCCGACATGGGCCTTAATAAAACAGTCCGCGAGTATTTTAAAGGAATCTATGGAACGCTTAGGTAACAACGAATATCAATTGAAGGCTACCCTTGTGACAGTCTGTCCTAGTATTTTCCGCAAAGCAAATTTGACCTCTTCGAGCTAAATCGTTCACCTTCACCGCCATTGTATAGGTTGTAATATTCTCCTGTGGGTCTGAGGTTCCATCATACTTTAGCACGTCGGGCATTTTAAATAGCTTCAAAATTAATTGTGGTGTCGCTCTTGGTTTGTACTACAACTGAGTACACTTCTTTGAGTCTGGCCCTTTCAGAACCGGTGGTGCGCCTGGGATTTGGTCCATGTGGGTGTTCACTTACCTCATAAACCATAAATGTACGCTCTTGAAGCGACCGTTCTCACTGTTGGGGTCGAATCCTCTCCCCCAGCCACATCGGATCCAACCTCGCCCCTCGGGGTGTTGTTGTCGACCTTTTGCGTTGCCTGATTCGCAGGAGTCCCGGGAGGAACTGGACCTCATCAATTCGCACTATAAAAAGCCCCCGACAATGCCTACTTCAACTTTGTCATAACCTTATCCTGTTGTGTGAGATGGACTATAATGGTCGCCTGATGCTCTTGCAGGACCTTTACCACTTTAACGACTTGCTCCTCTTCAGCATCATCGAGAGTCGCCTCCGGAACATGTCATGAGTACCGCCTGTCGTGGATCGGTGTGGCATCATTTCCCTCATTACAGGTGTCACTGACTGAATCCTCATGATGAGGTTGCTCTCCTTGGGCCTCAAGATTGTATGTGTTATTAACAACGTTATCTGCCATTTTATGATATTTTTGATAAGACAAATAATCGAAACACGTTAGTAAAAGAGGCAAGGATCAACTTAATTACATGGATGTCTAGGCTCCACATTGGGCGCCTAACTGTTTACTTGTAAAAAAGATACGATTGAATTTATACGTGGTTTCTAGATAAGTAAATTAATTTGATCCTGAAATAATAATATAATTGAAGAAATACGCAATACTTAGCCATGAAGTGAAGATAAAATAGCAGAAACAGTAATTCTGGGACCAGGGTTTCCATGAACAACAACAATGAAATCAATGAATAAGAAAATAAAATTGTATAAAGCTTTGAATCGATTGTAGCATAAGTTTGCCAGAAAAGTCGTGTCCTTTATAATGATAACAAAGCTCACTATTTATAGTTGCACATAGGGAACAAGGTCCTAGAATCATGCCCTTATTTAATGTCAATTATGAGGGACATTGAAGAAGGTGTAACGGTGAGCATAAATGACAATTTCTCTGTAACGGGTTGTGGAATAATTTTCATTGAATTCTACTGGGAGGAGGGTATTTATTGCATCTTTACGAGTGTCATCCTTTCCGGTGACAAACGGGACAGTTGCCTTCTGTTTTAACTGATCCCCGCGTTAGGCTCCACGTGTCATTCTCTTAAGCGGCCACTTAGCATAGAATATTTTACTCTATACAGTGTATTAATTTGTTAAGAATATAAAATCACTTACTACATGATTTGTGGTGTAGTGTGGCGTGACTTCGTGTCATGATGTTGGGTCGTTAAAAATTATTTCTTCGATGCCGTAATATATTTGGGACATTATGTATGCTGCCGTGGTAGATTTGAAGCATTGTGTATGCTGTCTTGGACTCGTCGAGGTATTTGGTTAATTTCCTTCACTGTCGCTATGACAAGTCCATAGTATAGATTATGTTGAGATAAATAGTGTTGCGGTTGAATATTTGTTTGGAACTTATTGAGTATTATATGGTGATATAATTTTTGTGTATATTATATTTGTGCTCATTATATGTTAGTATTTTTTAACACTTGTTCCAGGAGTATTTAAACTGATAGATTGAGGATCTTACTAGTTATATTTACGTATAACTTACTCCTTACTTGCATGTTCATGCAAATACTGTTGCTGACGATAAACCTAATAGTTGACGACGAAGCTAGAATTGATCCAATTGTTGAGATGATCCACCGATAGAGTCTTTATTTATTTATATTTATTTCAATTGGTATTTGTGAACATAACTCTGAGCCTTTATGTGTTTCTTTAGATGCTTTATGGTCCAATGTGAGAATTGGGCAAGAGTTTTAAATATGTATTTTGAGATATTAATCGTTCATAATTAATTATCGGCTTGTTTGAACCGTATTTAAATTATTAAATAACGTAAATTAATGGTTAATGTATGAAAATTTGATTCGTCTGACGATGAAAATCTGATTCGTCTGACGGATGACGTGTGCTGGGTGTCAGTCACATCTAGGGGTAGTTTGGGACATGACAATTCCGCTTGATTTATGATTGAAAATTGACGCACATATACCATTGTTAACAATTGTTAACAATGTTTTAGCCAAATATTTGGCTTAGCAATTGTAGCTTAATCAAATTGGTTACGGATAGACAAATTCTCCAAACTCGACGAATATACAGGAGATCTTGGTGTTTTCGTGGAGTTCTTATGATATCTTTGATATCCCGTCCCCTTGCTTTTGGTTCGTTAAATTTTAATAGACAAAGCATCTTACACTACAACAACAATGACCCAATGTATTCTCATAAGTGGGGTCTGGGGAGGACGAGATATATGCAACCGGGCGAGACAAAGCATCTTAAACTACTTATAATAATTTACATCATCATAAAATGTAATCTCACCATAAAAGACTCACCTGAAACATCAATTGGAAATCTAAAAATTTTGAGTAGTTTTGTTTTTAAGTAGGTGTAATAGGAGTATTTTTGGAAACACCTAGACAAAGTTATATACAAAGTTGAAGGAGATTAAAGGTGATTTGGACTTCTTTTGAGACAAAATTCAGAGCTGACATCGACTTGGAAAACGTTGTGACGATAATGTATATCACATATGTATATTGTATATATCCACACATATTTTCATGGATATCACAAATGTATATGATATATAGGAGATATATGTACATGGAAGATCTACACATGCATGTATATAGGGTATATACACAATTATATATACATCGCGCTTCAGCACGTCTTTTTCCAGCTTGTCCAGCTCGAAATTCCGACTAGCGGCTCTTTAAATCAACCCACAAGTGTTTTCAAATCAACGTCCAACTCTTCGAATGAGCTTTAGTTTTAGAACAAGCTTCACACAAGTGTTATCAATAAAATATTTGAACATAAACTTCAAATTATAATATCTTAGAGCTTCAAGCTTGATCAATAGTTGTGGGTTTCAAAATCTTCTCCAAATTCAGTGAATTCAATGAATTTCTGATGGTGTTTTAGTGAATGAAGGTGGCGGAAGTGTTAAAATGGCATTGACGATGTGGTACTATTACGTGGTAAAGGAATGCTGAGGAAGAGGATGAACTATTTTGAACTTTGCTAATTGTTTTACTAAAATAATTGAATTGGGCTAAATCATGCCAATAATGATAAGTTGGGATATTTCATGCCATATGTTTGTCCCATTGGCCATAGAGTGCCAAATTTCCTTTTATTTTAGAGTTGCTTAAGTTACACATATAAGACGTTGTAATTTTCTTAACTACACTTAGAGCAATTTTACAAGTTATCATATCAAAGTAATTATGATTTGTGTTAGAGGTCAACTTAACTTGATATGTAAAAACTTCTGAAATAATTAGAGGGCAAAACATAAACTCTTCATTTTATACGAGGAAGTCCTTGAAATAAGCTTTATTTCGTATATTTATATTATTAATAAAAAGAGTGTGTTATAAATTTGAATGAAGAATTATCTTAATTATAAGCTTGGTCCAAACCTAACGATGACTTCTTCAAACATGAGCTTGGGTATAGTAGAGTGGAATAACATATGGATTGGCCTGTTTATATATGGCTTCTAACATTTTGACCACTTGTGAATCCTACAGAGCACAAGTATTTAATGGTAAGTAGGTAATGCCAACACAGAAGTCCAATTTATAGAAAATAGGATCATATTTCAATCAAAAGGTCATTTGAACAAAGTGATCTAGTAATTACAGATTGCTATTTTAAATTAGAGATGCACATTAACTCAAATACAATCATACTTGGATGGAGAAATATTAGTCCTCGTATACATGACATTATTAAAGCATTTAAAACTAATAATGTATCAAGCATCATTAACTAAATCAAAGAAGGAAATGAATGAAAAGTAACAAAATAACATAAACTGAAAAGATATTAGCAGCATTCGACAAAATAAGTACTTTATGCACTTATTCTGCATTTGAGATTGAAAGCATTAGTAGAAGTCCACTGTTTATGGCCCAGAAAAGGGGGGGGAGAGAACTGTCGATCTCGTAGTTTCACAAAACCAACACAACTGCAATTGGACTTATTTCTGTCATAGTGCCTATTTGGATACCAATTTGTTCTTCTCCACTTGTGCAACTTTACATGGGCGTGCCAATCTCAACTTTATCGGCATATGGTCTGAAATGTCGCTTCCTAGAATCGTTGGTGTTACACGTTCAAATGAAGTGTAAAATTTCGAAGTGCAGATTATCTTATCAAGTTTGGAAAATCTTTGTGGTGGTTTGGTATCTCCACATGTAAAGGGCTGAAATCTAAATCTAAAATACTGGGCCTAGCCGTAAAATTGATGAAGTTACTCATTTGCTCTTTTGTATTTGGAGATCTGATGATTCTCTCTGATGGGCGGGTTAGATTACCATCCCCCGATCATAGGTCATGATATATCATATAACTTATTACGTGACTCAGGATGTGGTGTCAATTTTAATGTTTCTAAATCTAGACCATATGTTAGATCTCCATAAACTCCATAAAATTTGAACTTAACAGATGGATATTTAACCAGTTGAATATTTGCCAATACATATTTGTCAATCCCTCTGGCATTTTCTTTGTGATAACTAAAAGATATATCATAGTTAATGCGTTCTTTGTCCCATAGTAACACAAAGTTTTCATATTTAGTGCTAGTTTTCCATTTGATGTGCGTTTCGCACTCTTGCCATATTATCAAGTGTGGTTTGTGCATTTGTATATATGCTTCTATAGACTATTTACTAAATGTATTTTTCTCATAACAGTGACTGACATTCCACGTAACAATTTCCAATAATATTCATGGGAAATGTTCGATGAACTTGAAGCGCTCATTCTGTTATGCTTCTCTCTTTGTTCAAACTCTAGTTTGTTTTTTGAATTTGTATAGCGTCTATAAGTAAGAAATGTCTCTTGGTGCATATATATAGAGTTATTGGTGCATATATATAGAGTTCTTGGTGTATATGCTTCCCGTACACCCTTTCTTAATTACTGGTTTGTTTCCGATCCTAAAGATAAATTAGAGATGAAAAACTCATTATTTCTAGTTGTATTATTTAACTTATTTTTTTCTCCATTTCATAATGATGTTTCTACACCCCAAACTTTAGACAGAGTCCCACATCGGCGAAACGCAAGAGTGATGCTTGGTATATAAGTTAACAAGCCTTAGACCCTAGTGATGGGTTTTAATCCGTGAATGCCTAGGCCCCGAGCGGACAATACCACTAGCGGACTGGTCTGCTACAAATGGTATCAGAGCCACTCTTGTGTGAGCCATGTTGATGGTGGGTCAGATGTCAACTGAGTTTAGAAGAATTCCAGTTAGACGGGGCAAACCTCAGTGCTGAGTCTAGGCGAATACCATACGATGGGGTAAACCTTAGCGAGGACGCTGAGTCCATAAGATGGGGTGTATGTAACACCCCAGAGTTTAAATGGAGTGCCACATCGATAAATCACAAGAGGGATGATGGGTATATAAGTTAACAAGCCTTAAACATTAGTGACACGTCTTAAACCCGTGAGGGCCTAACCTAGAGCAAACAATATCACTAGCGAGTTGGTCTGTTACAAATGGTATCAGATCCACTCTTGTGTCAGCCCTGCCGATGTTGGGTCAGAGTTCAACTTAGTTTAGGAAAATCTCGGTTAGGTAGGGCAAGCCTCAGTGCTGAGTGTAGGCGAATCCCATGAAGTGGAGGCAAACCTCAACGAGGACGCTGAGTCCCTAAGAGGGGGTGTATGTAACACCCCAGGCTTTAGAAAGAGTCCCACATTGCCAAAACACAAGAGAGCTCTAATACCACTCTTGTGTTTTGCCGTCGTGGGACACCGTCTAAAGTCTGGGGTATTACAGATGCATAGTACTTGTTTCTAAAATAGGAACCAAATAAATTCCACTTCATATTAAGTGCATATTCAACTTTCTTTGATACTTTGTAGTACTCTAGAACTTTAATGTAAAAGATTTGAGATCTTCCTTTGTTCTCTTTACTGTCTTTTTAAAACTTTATCTTCTCAGGTACAATATTAAGAGGGTAATATATTACCGCAACCGGTGTTTTCATCTACTTACAACTTTCTGCATAGATCACTTTTTAAAATATGAAAACTTGACTTGAGCCCTCGCTATGACATAGCCGGGGGTGTTCATGATTCGGTTTAGGTCGATTTTTCGAATATAGGAACCAAACCAAACCAATTGAGTCGGTTTTTTATCGATTCGGTTTATGTCGATTTTTTTCGGTGTTTCGATTTTTTCGATTATTTATCGGGTTTTTTCTTAAATATGAGACATACACTACCAAACGCATATTTCGGCGAATACATTTTCAACGTAACACTATCAAATAAATTACTCTTTGAGAAATCTATCATTTTCAAGATATATTGATGATAATTGAATCAAATAGTGATGATGAATTTAAGTACTCAATTAAAAATTATTTATTTTTAACATGAAATAAATTCTTGTATATAGTAAAAGAAAACTACCAATCAAACTAGAATGTAAAGGCAAAAAATTAGCTTATTATAATAGCAAAAAACTAGACTAAATATACAAATGACTAATATGTACCATATAATTTTAGAAACTTTGTATAAAAATATACATATATATATATATATATATATATATATATATATAGGTGTAATAATAAATTTAAATAGCTACTTTTATAGTCGGTTTATTCAGTTTTTTTGGTTATGATTTGATTAAGACCAAAACCAAACCTAAAATGTATCTATTTCTTTGGTCGGTTTGGTTCAGTTTGATTCTATTTTTTGGGTTCTTATGAACACCCCTAATTGAAAGCATTAGTAGAAGTCCACTGTTCATGGCCCAAAAAAAGGGGGGAAGGAGGGAAGGGGGGGGGAGGCTAAAGAGAAGAGAATTGCCAATCTCATAGTTTCACAAAACCAACACAACTGCAATTGGACTTAATTCTCACATAGTGCCTCTTTGGATACCAAAATATTTTTCTTCTGCACTTGTGCAACTTTACCTGGGCATGCCAAACTTAACTTTATCGGCATATGGTCCGAAATATCGCATCCTCGAATCATTGGTGTTACAATTTCAAGTGAAGTGTAAAACTTTGAAGTGTAGATTATCCTATCAAGTTTGGATAATCTTTGTAGCGATTTGGTATCTCCATATGTAAATGTAATGAACCGACTTGTCGTTTTGTGAATTAGCATCCTGTTCAGCTACATAAGGTCCCAAGCAGCTTTGTGATGTGTATTATGACTTGCGTGTGTGGTCGAGTTTGATTTTCGGATGATTGGGAATCAAATTGGAAGAACAATTTTTATTTAAGAAGCGTAAAAGAAAAGAGTTGACCGGAGAGTTGAATTTTGACCAAACGATCCAAGAATAGAGTTTTGATGATTCCAATAGCTCCGTATGGTGATTTAGGGCTTAGGAGCGTGTTTGGAAAAGTTTTTGGAAGCTCGTAGCTAAATTAGGCTTGAAATGGCTAAAATAAAATTTAAGTTTGGAAGTTTGACCGGGGAGTTGACTTTTTGATATCGGGGCCGGAATCCAATTCTGAAAATATGAATACCTCCATTATCTCATTTATGACTCGTGTGAAAAATTTGAAGTCATTCCGGATTGATTTGATATATTTCAGCATGAGTATTGGAATTTATAAGATTTGTAAATTTATGAGTTCGATTTGTGGTGTGATTCATAGTTTCGACGTTGTTTGATATAGTTTGAGGCCTCGATAAGGTCCTTGTTATATTTTACGACTTGTTGGTATGTTTGGTTGAGGTCCCGAGTGGCTCAGGTGAGTTTCGGGGTGAGTTTTGAACGATTTGGGCATTTCAGCACTCTGATGATGTTTTGTGGCAGTTGAAGTGCGGAGGGCACATTTTGGAGTACGGATGTGCGGCCGCAAACTCCCAAAGTGCGAAGGCAGTAGTAATTGTGCGGACCGCACTTGAAATTGTGCTGTCCCTCGCGGCCGCAGAAATGAGATTTTCATGTTTGATGGTCCGATTTCGGAAGCTTATATGTTTTACTCTACAAGGAATTTGGAGATGACTCAATAAGCAAAAGTTGTAGCCCTTTGAATCTAGTTTCTAGAAATATATACCATTAAGCATTTAGAGATTTGTGTAGAAAGTTTTGATCAATTTACTGAAGCCTGGTAGTGCAAAGCTGCTGAAGTGCGTCCGCTCAATTTGGAGTGCGACCGCACAAGAAAATGTGCGGTCAGCACAATGGGGATCAGATTTTGTACTATATGAACGAGGATTTTATCTCAATTTTTATTTTTGGACTTTGGGAGCTCGGTTTGTGGCGATATTTCATGGGATTTTCAAGAAAATCATCGGGATAAGTGATACTAACTCAGATTTGGTTAATATACATGAATATATCATTGTTTTCATTATTTAATTAGTATTTTGAGATGGAAATTTGGGGAAAATTGTAGAAATTTTATATAACGAAAATTTAAGATTTGGAGATCGTTTCGTTATCAGAATTTGGTATGGTTGAACTTGTATTGGAATGGGCGTTTGGATTTCGTGAAATTTCTGTCGGGTTCAGAGAGGCGAGCCCCGCGTTAACTTTTTAATGTAACATTTTAAGTTGACATTTTATTATCTAGAATTATTTTTGATGAATTTTAATGAAGTTATACAATTAATTTGGTTAGATTTGAGCTGTCTAGATGTCAATTCAAGCAAGAAGGCAATTTTGGAATATCGGCATAACTTCAAAAAGGTAAGTATCTTGCCTAACCTTGAGTGGGGTAATTACCCCTTAGGCATCGAGTCTTATGCTCCATTTGTGAAATGAGAAAAGCCGTGTACACGAGGTCTAAATCAAGACCTTATGTTAGGTCTCCATAAACTCCATGAAATTTGAACTTAACCGATGGATATTTAACCAGTTGAATATTTGACGATAAATATTTGTCAATCCCTATGGCATTTTCTTTGTGATATCTAAAAGATATATCACAGTTGATGTGTTCTTTGTCCTTATAGTAACACCAAGTTTTCATGTTTAGTGCTAGTTTTTCATTTGATGTGCGTTTCGCACTCTTGCGGTATTACCAAGTGAGGTTTGTGCATCCGTAGATACGCTCCTATAGCCTCATTTCTAAATGTATTTTTCTCATAACAGTGACTGACATTCCACGAAACAATTTCCAAGTAATCTTCATTTGAAATGTTCGATGAATTTTAAGAGCTCATTCTGTTATGCTTCTCTCTTTTTTCAAACTCTAGTTCTTTTTTTTCTTTTTTTTTTAAATTTGTATAGCGTCTGTAAGTAAGAAATGGTTCTTGGTGCATATATATAGAGTTATTGGTGTATATTCATCCCTTCTTAATTATTGGTGTGTTTCCTATCCTAAAGATAAATCGCAGATGAAAAACTCAGAATTTCCAGTTGTAATATTTAACTTGTTTTTTTTCTCTATACGATAATGATGTTGTAACACCTCAAACTTTAGATATAGTCGTACATCGTCAAAATACAAGAGTGATGCTGGGTATATAAGTTAACAAGCCTTACACCCTAGTGACGCATTTTAAATCTGTATTGTCTAGGCCCAGAGTGGACAATATCACTAGCGGGCTAGTCTGCTACAAATGGTATCAAAGCCACTATTGTGTCAGTCATGTTGATGGTGGGTTAGAGTTCAACTGAGTTTAGGCAAATCCTGGTTAGGAGGGGCAAACCTCAGTGTTGAGTCTAGGCGAATCCCATGCAGTGGGGAAAATGTTAGCGAGGACGTTGAGTCCATAAAAAGGGGTGTATGTAACACCCAGACTTTAGACAGAGTCCCACATCGCCAAAAAATAAGAGAGCTCTTATACCACTCTTGTGTTTTGCCGATGTGGGACTCTGTCCAATGTCTGGGCTGTTATAGATGCATACTGCTCCTTTCTAAAAGAGGAACCAAATAAATTCTACTTCATATGTACATCTTCTGCTTTCTTTGATACTTTGTAGTACTCTAGAATTTTAATGTAAAAGATTTGAGATCTTCCTTTGTTCTCTTTACTATCTTTTTAATACTTTATCTTCTAAGGTACAATATTAAGAGGGTAATATATTACCGCAACCTATGTTTTCATCTACTTGCAAATTTGCTTACATCTTTTTGCAGAGCTCACTTTTGGAAATATGAAAACTTTACTTGAGCCCTCCATATGACATAACTAGGGTTCTTAATAGTCCGGTTTGGGTCGATTTTCCCTAAAACGAAACCAAACCAAGTAAGAGGGTTTTTGAAATATTGGAATCAAACCAACTAAGTGGGTTTTTGAAATATTGGAACCATACCAAACCAATTGAGTCAGTGTTTTATCGATTCGGTTTATGTCGGGTTTTGTCGGTTTTCGGTTATTTATCATTTTCTTTCTTAAATATGACACATACACTACCAAACGCATATTTCGGCGACTACTTTTTTAACGTAACACTATCAAATTAATTGCTCTTTGAGAAATCTATCAATTTAAAGATATATTGATGATAATTGAATCAAATAGTGATAAAGAATTTAAGTACTCAATTAAAAATTGATTATTTTTACAATGAAATAAATTCTAGCACTTAGTAAAATAAAACTACCAATCAAACTAGAATGTAAAGGCAAAGAATTGGATTATTATAATAGCAAATAACTAGACTAAAAATACAAATGACTAATATGTACCATAAAATTTTAGAAACTTTATATAAAAATATACATCTATATAGGTGTAATAATAAATTTAAATAGCTACTTTTATAGTCGGTTTGGTTAGATTTTTTCGGTTATTTTTTTATTAAAACCAAACCATACCAAATTTGATCGGTTTTTAAAATTCAAAATCAAAACCAAACCAAACCTCAAAAGTATCAGTTTTTTTGGTCGGTTTGGTTTGCTTTTTCGGGTTTCTTATGAACACCCCTAATTGAAAGAATTAGTAGAAGTACATTGTTCATGGCCCAAAAAAGGTGGGAGGGGGGTAAAGAGAAGAGAACTGCAAATCTTGTAGTTTTACAAAACCAACACAAATGCAATTGGACTTAATTCTTACATAGTGCCTATTCAGATACCAATTTTTTCTTCTCCACTTGTGCAACTTTACCTGGGCGTGCCAACCTCAACTTTATCGACATATGGTCCGAAATGTTGCTTCCTAGAATCGTTGGTGTTACACGTTCAAATGAAGTGTAAAATTTCGAAGTGCGGATTATCTCAGATTTGGATAATCGTTGTGGTGATTTGGTATCTCCATATGTAAAGGGGCTGAAATCTAAATCTAAAATACCGGGGCTAGCCGAAACATTGATGAAGTTACTCATCTGCTCTTTTGTATTTGGGGATATGATGCTTCTCTCTGATGGGGGGGTTAGATTAACATCCCTCGATCATAGGTCATGATGTATCATATAACTTATTACGTGACTCAGGATGTGGTGTCAATTTTAATGGTTCTAAATCTAGACCATATGTTAGATCTCTATAAACTCTGTGAAATTTGAACTTAAGCGATGGATATTTAACCAGCTGAATATTTGGCGGTATTCATGATTTTAGTGTTGTTTTAGGTGATTTGAGGGTTAGACAAAGTTCGTATGATATTTTAGGACTTGTGGGTATATTTGGTTGAGGTCCTGAGGGGCTCGGGTGAGTTTCGGATGGTTAACGTGTTGGATTTTGGACTTGGAACTCTGTTGGAATTTTTCTGATGCACCATCTGGTTTCCTTCATCGCGTTCGCAAAGAGGAATTGAGAGCCTGGCAATATTTGCCCTTCGCATTCGCGAAGGGTGGATTGGGTGTGAATCGCGAACGCGAGAGGTGTTACGCTTTCGTGAAGAAGAGAGGAAGCAGCTGAGGACCCCAGGCAATTGGTCTACGTGCTCGCGTAGGGTGTGTCGCGTTCGCTTAGTGAGGGGGGATGAAGCATCTCATTCGCGATGGGTGGAACGCGTTCATGTAGAAGGCATTGAGGCAAATGCATTTTTTGCTTTGCGAATGCGAGTGTGATGTCGCGTTCCCGAAGGAGGAATTTGGACGAGAACTAGTTTTTGCTTCGCGAACGCGAGGAATTGACCGCGTTCGCAAAGAAGAAAAGCCTGGGCAGTGAGTTTAAGTTCTGAACAGTTTTTGAAGAATTGGAGCTTAGGAAGAGGTGAGTTTCGGGAGTTTTTCAAGAAAAACAATGGGGTAAGTGTTCTTAACTAAATATTGGTTAAATTACCTGAATCCATGGTTGTTTTAATCATTTAATTGGTGAATTGAGTTGGGAAAGATTGAAAACCCTCTTGGTTTAAATTGAAGATTTGAGGGTCGAATTGGAGTCGGATTTTGGTAAAATTAGTATGGTTAGACTCATGGTTAAATGGGCTTCTACATTTTATACCTTTTGTCGAGTTCCGAGACATGGGCCCCACGGGAGATTTTTTAGCTAATTTTAGGATTTTTATGGAAAATTATTATTTTCTTATGGAATTTATTCCAATGAATTTTATTGACTTAAACATATTATTTATAGCCATATTAGAGGTGTTTCGAGACCAATTCACGAGTAAAGGACATTGCAGAATAAGAATTTCATAGCTTGATGTAAGTAACACTTCTACACTTGGTTCTGAGGGTCTGAATCCCCGAATTTGGTATGATATAAATTGTTTGGAGGTGACATACACGATAGGTGACGAGCATGTAGACGTGCACCATATAAATTGTATCTTTAATAAATCTTGTGCAGTTTTAAGATTAATGAATCATGTTATTATCTGAACATTCTCCACGTGTAAGAGAAATTGAGCTGACGCTCGTATTCAAGATCATGTTTAGTCTATGTGCCAATATTTTGGGAACCATGGGGTCGTGTTGTTGTTGAATTAATTGTTCAAAAATATATATTTCAGACTCAGTAATAATTGTCCATTGTGAGGATATTTATGGGATTGAGCTGCGCAACGCAGCAGTCCATTTGGCTTTATATATTTTATTATTAAATGGATCGGGGTTGCCCGCCTGCAGCAGGCTAGAATGGATTTATTCATTATTATTGTTCTGGATCGGGGCTGCCCTCCTGCAACAGGCCTTATTGGCTTTACTATTTTTTAGATCGGGGCTGCCCGCCTGCAGCAGGCCTTATTGGCTTTACTATTTTATGGATCGGGGCTGCCCGCTAGCAGTAGGCCAGAATAGCTGTATACATTATTATTGTTCTGGATCGGGGCTGCCCGCCTGCAACAGGCCTTATTGGCTTTACTATTTTTTGGATCGGGTCTGCCCTCCTCCAGCAGGATTTATTGGCTTTACTATTTTATGGATCGGGGCTGCCCGCCTGCAGCAGGCCTTATAGGCTTTGTTATTATACGGATCGGGACTGCCCGTCTACAGTAGGCCATATTGGACTTGTATTACAATTGGGCGGAAGGAGCCCCTCCGGAGTCTGTACACACCCCTAGTGAGCGTAGATGATCATCGATATTCGGGATGGACTTTCCAGGGCATGGACTTGCCTTACTTAGTGCTTATATATATATATATATATATATATTTGGGATGGATTTTCCTAGGGCATAGACTTGCCTTACTTATTTATATTGTAATGAGTTATGTGGACATGGATCTTGTCAGTATCATTTATATTTAAGGATAAATTATCCTAGGGCTGGATTGGCCTTATACTGTACTGGTGACTGATTGTCAGTCGATGTGCTTATATATATACGGGTTGGAACACCCTTGGGTTGGATTTGCCATAAACATTACCAAGTGACCGGATAATTTGTGACCAGTATTTACTTGAGATATTTCTACTGAGATGCCATATGCCTCATATCATGCAGTATTGATCTATTTCACTTGTATTGAGTTTACTGTTGAACTTGAAAGCATGCCTAAAATTCTGTACCATTGTTTTTACTGGACTGCACCTGCGAAGCTCATCATTTCCTTCAGTCCAGAGGTTAGTCTTGTTACTTATTGAGTTAGTTGTACTCATACTACACTATGCACCTCGTGTGAAGATCCAGGTGCTTTCGGACATAGTGATTGTTAGATTTCAGAGTACTATCAGTTGGAGACTATCAAGGTAGTTGTTTGGCGTCCACTGACCTTGTCTCTCTTTCCTTCAGTTATTAGATTGTTCTATACTTTCTGACAGTCGCTTTTTATCAGTCAGACATTGTATTCATATTAAATTCTCATGTACTCACTGACACCGAGTTTTGGGAGTGATATAAATGAAATTTTGAGATTTATTCCGCTGAATTAATTATTTCATTTTCAAATTTAAAAGAAATGGTGGTTTATTGGGACTTTTGGCTTGCCTAGTATTGAGATAGGCGCTATCACGACAGGTGATATTTTGGGTCGTTTCAAGTTGGTATCAGCGCTCTAGGTTACATAGGTCTCATGAGTGATGAGCATGTTTAGTAGAGTATTACGGATCAGTACAGAGACGTCTGTACTTATCTTCGAGAGGCTGCAGAACCCTTATGTTCAACTTGCAACATAATCTTTGAATTCTATCATGCAGCATCGGTTCAACTTGCAACATAATCTTTGAATTCTTTCCATGCATTTGTATGTGCACATGACCGCTTGGTATAAGTTGTGCATCGCCAGCTTGTGATTCTATGAACGAGGTTCAAGATGTGTATTCTGTGTTTTGGAGATGGGCCAGTCTGGAGGACTTGAGGCCAGGTTTAGACCGCAACTTAGGGTCGGTGGCTTCAGTTGTAACATGTACATTTGGAATCATATGTCCGATAATATCCCTACGAGTTGAATTTGTGGCTCGATTAGCGGTGGAATGGCTTTGTGATAATTATGATGTAACTGCGGGATGCATTAAGATGATTTGAATGTGACGAGAAGCGTTTCCTTGAAATGTAAAGGAAGGCCATTGGGTGCGTTATTTTTGTTTTGATGTGACGTACAATCTTGAGTGTGAATACTTTGAAAGATTTTTCACCTTGTTAAATTTTGGGTAAAATTAAATTCTCGTGTCTGGTTAATGAGTTTGGACTCAGAAAGATTAAGTGATTTCATAGTAATTGTGGTTGCGAAAGGGTATAACAAGATGCCAATTTGAGACTAAGCATGTGGGTTATCTCCTGCGGAGTAATCTATATAGGTGTGTTCCTTATGATGTGAATAGAGAGTTTCTTTTCTACCAGTGGGGTGTATGTAGAGTTACTTCTTTGAGTGTTGTTGTGCTGATGGGGCACGTGTCTTTTGGCCCATTTGGGCGGTGTAATGTGAATTTAAATAAAGGGGGTGACTCTAGAGAAAGTGCTAATGGATTTGAGATTAATATGTAACAATTGAGAATGTTTGGCAAATTTGTTTATGGCAAAATTCTGAGATTTAAGTTGAATGGTATCGAGACTTGTGGAATTTTTGTATATCATTATGGATTTTATATTTAGGTATCAGGAAGGTGAATGAAACAGCCTTATACTCAATTATGGTATTTTCAGAGTGGGTGTTTCGGTTGCTTTATTTATAGGGGTAATTATGATGTGGTGAGACTCTATATATGTTTTGGTGGCAATATTCTTTGGTTTTGGTGACCTACGTGGTTTGGTCGAGTTAGAGGAATTTAGTTCTAATAGCTTGGTTCTGTGCAGTTTAATTTCAAAGTGTTCTTGATGGTTTCTACCATTGTTTGAACCGGATATTTCTACTAGTATGGGAAACATGTTGTGTATTGTGATTTCCTCCTGGAAGGAAGCAAGAGGAAGGTTTCTAACTAGACGGGTATGTAATTTGTTGGTGACTCACAGTTGATAATGAGATTCTTGTCTTTTTCACATGATGACATGTTAGATGTTGTGTGTTGTGCGGGATTTAGATTTATATGTACGAGGTGGCAGTTCATTCTGGAAAGGAAGATCACGAATTCTAGACGGAATGGTCGGTGTTATATATTTAGATGAATGTTATAGTTTCTCGGTAATTCATGATAAGGGTGTGCGGTTGAAAGGGGAATTGTGTTTTGATTTACTAAGGTGCATTGGTATTACGATACTCTCCTAGTTATTAGAGTACTGATATACGAGTTATTGATATATGGCACGGAAGAATTATAAAAATATTCCTAGTGGGATGAACGTGCATGAAGGATGTGATAGCCATGCGAGTGCTGGAGTTGTGGTCAGTTACGATGGTTCATGTGTACTTATTTGATTACTCTAGTATGATATGCTTGGATTAGAGGCCTGTGACCATGCCATGTGGATTATGTTATTGGCACGTGAGTTGTCCGTGCGGATCCATGTACTGATATTTTTGGCACGTAAGTTGTCCGTGCGTGTCCAGATATTTATATTTTTGGCATGTGAGTTGTCCGTGCGGGTCCAGATATTTATATTATTGGCACGTGAGTTGTCCGTGCGGGTGTCACGACCCAAACTAACCCCTGTCGTGATGGCGCCTATGGTGGAACTAGGCAAGCCGACTCATTTCCAAAACAAACCGATATTTTCATTTCAAGGATGATTTCAATGTTATTTAATACAAAAACCTTCGTAAAGGAGTTCCAATCAAAATAAAAGTGCGGAAGGAAAAGCCCGACATCGGGGTGTTACTAGTCATGAGCATCTACTACAATCTGTCTAACAATATCAAGGCTAACTTAGCCTGGAAAATAGCTAAATACAACTAGAGGAAGATAAGAGGGAGAAGAGCAGGGGTCGCGGTCGCCAAGCAGCTACCTTGCTATCCCCGAGAAAATCTGCAACCAAAATAATCAACAACCTCTACCGTCTCATGCAACACCCGGATCTGCATACAAGGTGCAGGGAGTAACGTGAGTATGCCAACTCAGTAAGTAACAACAATAAATAAAGACTAAGCAGTAGTGACGAGCAATAAAGCATATAACGTTCATATCAGGAAATCTCAGTAAAATACCACATGCTTTTAAAATCAGGATTTGAATTAAAATATATCGTTTAAACACAGTTCCAGTAAAAATCATTTAAAGATATTTTTCAACAGTTTTCAAACAGAGGAAAAATGCAAAGGTGAGCAAAATGATGAAATCATAAACAGCCCCTCGGGCAAAACATCACTCATATACAGCCTTTCGGGAAAACCTTACAGTCACTTGCCACTCGGGCATACCTCACAATCACTCTTTCCACTCGGGCATACCTCACAATCACTCATGCCTCCCAGTCACTCAGCACTCGGCACTCGACACTCGCACTCAGTAGGTACCTGCGCTCACTGGGGGTGTGTACAGACTCTGGAGGGGCTCTTTCAGCCCAAGCGCTATAATCTGCACACGGACAACTCACGTGCTGCACGGACAACTCACGTGCTATAATAATAAAGTATGCTGCAAGCGGGCAGCCCCGATCTACACTCATCCTCACAAATCAAGCTGTCGGCCTCACTCAGTCATAAACCTCTCAAGCCACTCCGGTATTTCAGTAAAACCGAGCATTCGGCCCAAAACATTTATATGCATCAAAATAGAGTCATAAAACTGAGTTATACAGTAAACAAGTATAAACATTACTGAGTATAGATTTTCAATCAAAAGCAATGAGAGGATGGTAAGAAATAGCCCTTAAGAGTCCAAACAATGTTGCTATGGGACGGACCAAGTCACAATCCCCAACAGTGCACACCCACACGCCCGTCACCTAGCATGTGAGTCACTAAAGAAAGTAGAATGATACAAAATTTGGGGTTTCATACCCTCAGGACTAGATTTACAATCGTTACTTACCTCAAACCGTTCAAATCTCTACCCGGCAATGCTCTTGTCTCTGGACTCGGCCTCCAAATGCTCCAAATCTTTTTACAATCAGTACAATACCATCAATATACGCTAATGGAATGAGCTCCACAAGAAAAACTATCAAATTACACCAAAACCCGAAATTGGCTCAAATCCGGCCACCGGGCCCACATCTCGAAATTAGACAAAATTTACAAAACTAGAAAGCTCATTTACTCACGAGTCTAACCATACCAAATTCATCAAAATCCGACATCGTTTGGTCCTTCAAATCCTTAAATTAAACTCTTATAAATTCCAAGCCCTAACCCCTCATTTTCACTAATTACAATGATTAAACAACAGAAAATCACCATGTATACAAGTATTAGGTCTCAAGCAACTTACCTCTAATAGCCCTTGAATCACCCTTCAAAAATCACTCCAAAAGCTCCAACAACTAACTTGAAAATGGTGGAAATGAACCAAAATCGCGAAGGGTTATATTTATGGTTTCTTTCTAGGTTTTTCGCACCTGCGGGCTCTTTTTCCGCGCCTGCGGGACCGCACCTACTGTGAAGCCACCACATCCGCGAACTCCACTTAATTCCCCAACTTACGCACATACGCTCCGGGCCTCGCACATGCCGGGTCGCAGGTGCGGCAAAATCCTTCGCGCCTGCGCTCCAGCCTTGGCCTCACATTTTTTCGCATCTGCGAAGCAAATTCTCGCGCCTGTGAAAGCGCACCTGCTTGTCATACTCCGCTTCTGCGAAGCGTGCCCAGCATCCCCCTTTTCGCATATGCACCCCAGGTTTTGCACCTGCGGGCTCGCAGATGCGACCTCCAACTCGCACCTGCACAACCTGCCTAGCCCAGCATTGCCCACACCTGCGAACTCCCCACGCCCACCAGCGGCCTCGCATCTATGACTCCTCCTTCTGCACGTGCGGAAATAGCAGTAGCGGCAGCTTCCGCTGCATTTTCCATCTTTGACAAGTCCGTTAACCACCCGGAATCACCCCAAGGCCCTCGGGACCTCAACCAAAATTACAAAAAAGTCATATATCAACATACAAACTTATTCAAACCCTCGAATCACTAAAAACAACATCAAATCACCAAATTACCCTCGGATTCAAGCCTAAGAACTTCTATATTTCCAAATTCGGCAACCGATGCCAAAACCAACAAAACCATGTTCGAATAAGCTCAAACTTTGTACACAAATCACAAATGACGCTATGAACCCATTCCAACGTCCGGAATTCCATTCCGACCCCGATATCAAATTTTCCACTGCCGGTCAAAAATTGCCAAATTTCCAATTTCGCCAATTCAAGCCTAATTCTACCACGGACCTCTAAATCACATTACGGACACACTCCTAAATCCAAAATCACCTAATGGAGCTAACATAACCATCAGAATTCAAATCCGAGATCGTTGACACATAGGTCAACATCCGGTTGACTTTTCCAACTTAAGTTTTTACTTAAGAGACTAAGTGTCTCAATTCACTCTGAAACCACTCCAGTCCCGAACTAACTAACCCGATATAACATAATATAGCTCAAGAGAATAAAGGAAACATAAATGGTGGGAAACCGGGCTATAACTCCCGAAACGACCGGTCGGGTCGTTACATCCTCCCTCACTTAAACATACGTTCGTCCTCGAACGTGCCGAGAGTTGTTCCAAAAGCCAATAAATGGCTGTGTAACCTTACCATGCACATACCCGGGGGTGATCCCACGTCACCCTATCCCATACAGGTCCATATGAAATACCTCAAGCCATCCTGCTAAAATCAATAATCATGCGCAATTCGACATCAAGTACCCAAAGTTCATTACCATAACCATGGAGAAGCAAACGACAACATGCCACACAAAACCCGAAAGAACATGACCAATACACCATCAACCAATCAATATCCAGTACTATTCTCGCTCAAATTCCTCTATAAGGCCACAATTGAATCGCACCATACGTACATGTAACCAACGAATCACAACTCCTCGTAGCATAGAAGAGTAACTCGCAGATAATTTTAGAACACGAATAATCTTCACATCAACCGAATGGCACATCCTTCAACAATAGCAGTATGGAACCAGCCAATCCGTCTCGGTGTAGAATACACATCCTAATTGGGCCTACCAATGGGCCCCAAATCAACTATGGTCATCCACAAATAGATAAACAACCTCCGAAAGTCCACAATGACGGAATCATAATACCTTCTATCGTCTGTCTAGCTCCGGCCACAACTTCATAGTCCACAACCATGAAATAATCTGCTCCTGAGAACTCTCAATCTCTAATTTCATAGAGCACATGAATCACCATATTTGATTCCACCTCCACCACCCGAATGCCTAACATCTCTCTCATACACAATCATCCCACGAGAAATAGTTAAAAAAAATTCTTTAGTGCCACCTCGCAAAAATTTGAATATCAACAGTCGATCAACTAGGAGAGTGCTGCAATACCAACGAAGTACCCATAAATCAAAACACACTGCCCCTTCTGAAATGTACACTCTCATCAAGCCATACCAAATAGTAATATCATTTATCTAGTCATCTGAAACCATCCATGCTGCCTAAGAATTTATGTCCTTCCCTTCAAAACTGAACTGTAACCTTGTACATGTAAATCCTATTCCCGCACAACACACCACATCTATTATGCCATCATGTGACAAGCATAAGAATTCCATTATCAACTCTAAGTCACTAGCAAATTACATACCTTATTAGTCATAACCCTCTTTCTTGCTTCTTTCTAGGAGGAAATCATAACACACAACACGTTTCGTACATCAGTAGAAAATATCCGGTTCAAACCATGGTAGAACCCATCATGTACACTTTGAAATCCATTTGCACATAACCAATCTATATGAACTGAATTCATCTAACTCCACCAAGCCACACAGGTTGCCAAATTCGAGAGCATTGCCACGAAACACCTGTAGATACTAGCCACATCATAAGTACCCAAAGAACTGATCATACCCATTATTGTGCTAACCCAACCTACTACCAAGCCGTCCTATTTCTCCAAGTTCTTTCTAAATTGCCTTCAAATTGCTACTTTTTCCTTGTCAGAACACTACTATCCTTAACTAAAACTTACCCCACGAACTCTAGCAAAGAATCAAGCCGCCCTAAGGCTTATAAGCCGCCGAACCAAAAATGCCTACTCCGAAGAGACTTTATGTGAACCTAAAACTGTTTCCTTCACCTTCTTGATACTGAAATGCATAATTCACAATGATATAAGATGCCACGAGTCTCAATACCGTTCAATGTAACTCCCAGTTTTCTAGCCATATTTATAAATCTTGAATCCATTGGAACCATTCTCGAGAGTCATCCACTCTACTCAAATCTCGAATTAATCGACCAGACGGACCAAAAGGACATGTGCCCCATTAGCACACAAACACCCGAGGGATTAAAGATTAACCCACACTCCTATGCAACCGAGCATAGGAGTGTACACTACATTCTCTGTGAATAACCACTCAATTATTTTATGGTCCTCCTATAACCATAGAGTATAATACAACTTTTGTCCAGAAATTCCTTTACCCGAGTCATCCTCGATCTCAACCTCCGTAAGTCATAACTGATTCACCAGTATACCCCGAACCAAAACTAATACGACCCATAACCGTGCAATCAACTTGTCGATAGCAGACTTCCCCACTTAGCCTTAAGCTACAATTATATAAAATTAGAACTCGTAAGGATTTCTCCTTCTCAATTACCAAGGTCTCGCACCATTAACCTGCTAAACTTCTCGAAGTCTTTTATTAAGCCTTTCATGAACATTCTGAATCTCCAGCCAAAATCATACACGCGACCTCCTACCGGGTAGCAAGTAATATTCCTCGCAAAAGCTTCATCAATATCATCCACCACTAGCTACACACAGGAGATAACCCACATGTGTAATTCCTTACCGACATCTTCCAATGACACTGCACTGAGTGCAACGACCACTAAATACATAAATTCTCCTGAGTTCATGCTCGCCCACCATATGTATAAGTTTGCACTTTCCCTATTGACATCAACTGTATGTCAACAACACCTTCCGAACTCAAGTCATATTGCACCTGGCACGATAATCAGATCTTCACACCTCTATTCATTTCAACCACACTCCTTTCTGCTATATTCAATTTTTCCTTTGTACACTAACCATTACTCCAAATAGAGTCTGCAGGCCGATTAACATACTAACACAATTCCAAACCATTCTACACTTTCTCAAGGCACACGACTACCCTACTAGTTAATTCATATGCTAATCTGCCACTCTTACTTCGGTTAAATCATCTCCTTTAAGAAACTTCTCAACCTCTATTTCTCCTACTTGACCTGCTAGTACTTCAACCATCGCGAAACACTTCCCGTCATGTCTTCCCTCATACTTTGCTACCCAACTGCTGCATCAAATGGAAATGTATCTCTGTCGCACCTGAACCAATAAAATGTTACCGACTCTAAGTCTCTTCAAAGATCATCTTTCTAGAGCCATCAATATCAAAAATACCCATTCGCAACCACAATTACTACACAATCACTTACTCTTCTTGAGTCCAAATTCATTGACAAGACATGAGAATTTAATTTGCCCCAAAATTTAACAACGTGAAAGATCCTTCAAAACATTCACACTCGAGACCGTACGTCACATCAAAACAAAAAATCAAGTGCCTAATGGCCTTCCTTTACATTTCAAGGAAACACTTCTCGTCACATTCAAATCGTCTTAACACATCCCGCAGTTACATCATACTCATCACAAAGCCATTCCACCGCTCATCGAGCCATGAATTCCACTCGTAGAGGCATTACCGGACATATGAGTCCAAATGTACAGGTTACAACTGAAGCTACCGAGCCGAAGCTAGGGTTAAAACCTAGCCTCAAGTCCTCCAGACTAGCCCATCACCGAAACACATAATACACATCTCGAGCCTTGTTCATAAAATCACAATCCGGCGATGAACAACTGATACCGAGCGCTCATGTGCGTATACGAATGTGTGGAAGGAATAAAAAGAGTTATGTTTCAAGCTGAATCAATTTCGCATGATAGAATACAAGAAAGTGAAATTTTCCTATGGGTTCTGCAGCCTCTCAAAGATAAGTACATACATCTTTGTACCGATCCGCAAGACTCTACCATATCCGCTCATGACTCGTGAGACCTATGTAACCTAGGCTCTAATACCAATCTGTCACGGACAACTCACGAGCTGCACGGACAACTCACGTGCTATAATAATAAAGTATGCTAAAGGCGCGCAACACCGATCCACACTCATCCTCACAAATCAGGCCCTCGGCCTCACTCAGTCATAAACCTCTCAAGCCACTCGGGCATTTCAGTAAAATAGGGCATTCGGTCCAAAATATTTATATGAATCAAAATAGAGTCAAAAAACTAAGTTATGCGGTAAACAAATATAAACATGACTGAGTATAGATTTTCAAACGAAAATAATGAGAGGATGGTAAGAAACAGTCCCTAAGGGTTCAAACAGCATTGGCGCAAGGCCCAAACATGGCATTCAGCCCAATTTACAAAAACTTTCTAAAAACACATAAGTATCATATAATTTCCATAAAATATACAACTTTTCAGTTGCTATGGGATGGACCAAGTCGCAATCCCCAACAGGGCATGTCCACACGCCCGTCACCTAGCATGTGCGTCACTAAATATAGTCGAATGATACAAAATTCGCTGTTCCATACCCTCAAGACTAGATTTACAATCGTTACTTACCTCAAACTGGTCAAATCTCTACCCCGCAATGCTCTTGTCTCTGGAATCGGCCTCCAAATGCTCCAAATCTATTTACAATCAGTACAATACCATCAATATATGCTAATGGAATGAATTCCACAAGAAAAACTATCAAATTAGACCAAAACCCAAAGTTGGCTCAAACCCGGCCCCCGAGTCCACGTCTCGAAATCCAACAAAATTTACAAAACTAGAAATCTTATTCATTCACGAGTCTAACCATACTAAATTCATCAAATTCTGACATCGTTTGGTCCTTCAAATCCTTAAATTAAACTCTTAAAATTTCCAAGCCCTAACCCCTCATTTTCACTAATTACAATGATTAAACAACGGAAAATGACCTTGTATACAAATATTAGGGCTCAAGCAACTTACTTCACTGATAGGCCATGAATCACCCTTCAAATATCACTCCAAAAGCTCCAAATATCGACTTGAAAATGGTGGAAATGAACCAAAATCGCGAAGGGTTCTATTTATGGTTTCTGCTAGGGTTTTTGCACCTGCGGGCTCTTTTTCCGCGCCTGCTGGACCTCACCTGCGGACAAGGTGCCACATCCGCAAACTCCACTTAATTCCCTAGCTTCCACACCTGCTCTCCAGCCTTGGCCTCACATTTTTCCGCATCTGCGCAGCAAATTCTCACGCCTGCGAAAGCACACATGCGCGCTCATGCTCCGCTTCTGTGAAGCCTGCCCAACACCCCCCTTTCCGTATCTGCGCCCCACGTTTCGCATGTACGGGCTCGCAGATGCGACCTCCAACTCGCACCTGTGCAACCTGCCTAGCCCAACATTACCAGCACCTGCGAACTCCCCACGCGCACCAGCAGCCTCGCACCTGTGACTCCTCCTTCCGCAGGTGCAAAAATAGCAATAGCAGCAGCTTCAGCAACATTTACCAACTTTGACAAGTTTGTTAATCACCCGGAATCACTCTGAGGCTCTCGGGACCTCAATCAAAATTACCAACAAGTCATATATCAACATACAAACTTAGTCGAACCTTCGAATCACTCAAAACAACATCAAATCACCAAATTACCCTCGTATTCAAGCCTAAGAACTTCTAAATTTCCAAATTAGGCAACCGATGCCGAAACCAACAAAACCACGTCAGAAATGATGCTACAAACCCATTCCAATTTCCGTAATTCCATTCCGACCCCGATATCAAATTTTCCACTACCGACCAAAAATCGCCAAATTTCCAATTTTGCCAATTCAAGCCTAATTCTACCACGGACCTCCAAATTACATTCGGGATGCACTCTCAAGTCCAAAATCACCTAACAAAGCTAACGAAACCATCTGCATTCAAATCCGAAATCTTTGAAACATAGGTCAGCATCCGATTGACTTTTCCAACTTAAGTTTCTACTTAAGAGACTAAGTGTCTCAATTCACTCTGAAACCACTCCCATCCCAAACCAACTAACCCCATATAACATAATATAGCTTAAGAGCATAACTCCCGAAATGACCGGCAGGGTCGTTACAGCGGGTCCAGGTATTGATACTATAGCACGTGAGTTGTCCATGCGAGTGATGTTAATGTGAGCTCTAGAAGAGCTAGTTACTATTATTAAATTTGTGTGTCTTGGTTCTACTATATATAATGACCTTATAGCATTACAGTTGTAGTGGTGCTTGTTAAACTTGCAATATGGTTCTCTTCCTTGAGACATCTCTCATATTTGGGTACACGGATTGGGCAGTTGTGGCTGGAGTTATATTGAGGTGGCGTGTCCATGGGATAGTTGTGTTTAATAAAAATAAGGTCATTGGACCTAGAACAGATACTATCATGGTTGATTCTGGTATATTGGGAGGATAATATTGAAAGTCGGCTTAGAAAGTGATTATGGTTATGGTTGGGGCGAGAGAGCTCCATGGCTTGTTGCTCTGATAAGGGGTCATGATATTTTTGCACGTTTAGTTTATTATCAGCAGTGCACGAAGGTTTTGGAATGAGGTTTGGCTTGATATGAGGTTTAATACTTGTACTTGGTTGGTTTGAGTAGTTACTATCATCGGGAATGGTGCTGCGAGCATGTGAGTTGCGTAATATGTTACATGATTATATATGGGGTTATGGCTGTAGCTTGATACAGCTTGTTCAGACTTATACGGTGTGTGAGATTTAGATCTTGGAAAGAATTCTTGGTGTTAGAAATTGGGCTCCAAGTTTTGGACTAAGGTTAAATTAATGATTTTCAGTTGTGTTATGTTGTCAGGCCTATATAGAATAGGGTGACGTGAGATCACCCTCGGGTATGTGTGTGGTAAAGTAAAATAGAGATTTGAAGTTTAAGAACAACTCTTGGCACATTCGAGAATGAACGTATGTTTAAGTGAGGGAGATTGTAACGACCCGACCGGTCGTTTTGAGCATTTATTCTTCTTTCAACTATTTGAAGTCTTGAATGACTTCCTACGAAGTATTATGAATTGTATGAATTGTCGGTTTTGTTTTTAAGTATTTAGAATTTAGCTTGGAAGGATGAATTTTCATGTTGGAAGCTTAAGTTGAAATAGTTGACCGTATATTGACTTATGAGTGAACGATGTCGAAATTTAATTTTGATGATTCCAGTAGCCCTGCATGGTGATTTCGGACTTAGGAGCATGTTCGGAAAATTATTTGGAGATTCGTAGTGGAAATAGGCTTGAAATGCCGAAAATTTAATTTTGGGAAGTTTGACCGGGGAGTTGACTTTTTGATATCGGCCTCAAAATCTGATTCTGGAAAATGGAATAGCTTCGTTATGTCATTTATGACTTGTGTGCAAAATTTGAGGTCAATCGGACGTGATTTGATAGGTTCTGGAGTCGTTTGTAGACATTAGAAATTTCAAAGTTCATTAGGCTTGAATTGGGGTGTAATTCATGGTTTTAGCGTTGTTTTAGGTGATTTGAGGGTTCAACTAAGTTCGTATGATGTTTTAGGACTTGTGGGAATATTTGGTTGAGGTCCAGAGGGGCTCGATCGAGTTTCAGATCGTTAACGGGTTGGATTTTGGACTTGGAACTTTGCTGGAATTCTTCTGATGCACCATCTGGTTTCCTTCATCGCGTTCGCGAAGAGGAATTGAGAGGCTGGCAATATTTGCTCTTCGCATTCGCGAAGGGTGGACTGGGTGTGCATCCCGAACGCGAGAGGTGTTACGCGTTCGCGAAGAAGAGAGGAAGCAGCATAGGACCCCAGGCAATTGGTCTACGCGTTCGCGTTCGCGTAGTGAGGGGGAACGAAGCATCGCGTTCGCGATGGGTGGAATGCATTCGCGTAGAAGGCATTAAGGCAGAGGCATTTTGTGCTTCGCGAACGCGAGTGTGATGTCTCATTTGTGAAGGAGGAATTTGGACGGGAACTATTTTGTGCTTCGCGAACGCGAGGCACTGATCGCGTTCGTGAAGAAGAAAAGCCTGGGCAGTAAGTTTAAGTTCTGAAGACTTTGTCCCATTTTCAGTTTTTGACGGATTAGAGCTTCGGAAGAGGCAATTTTTGGGAGGTTTTCAAGGAAAACAATGTGGTAATTGTTCTTAACTCAATATTGGTTAAATTACTCGAATCCATGGTTGTTTTATCATTTAATTGGTGAATTGAGTTAGGAAAGTTTGAAACCCTCTTGGTTTAAATTGAAGATTTGAGGGTCCAGTTGGAGTCGGATTTTGGTAAAATTGGTATGGTTAGACTCGTGGTTGAATGGGTGTCCGTATTTTGTAACTTTTGTCGAGTTCCGAGTCATAGGCCCCACTGGCAACTTTTGAGCTAATTTTCGAATTTTTATGGAAAATTATTATTTTCTTAAGGAATTAATTCCAATGAATTTTATTGACTGAAACGAATTATTTATAGCCAGATTCGATGCGTTTTGAAACCAATTCATGAGGAAAGGACATTGTAGAATAAGAATTTCACGGCTTGATGTAAGTAACACTTCTAAACTTGGTTCTGAGGGTATGAAACCCCGAATTTGGTATGATATAAATTGTTTGGAGGTGACATACACGATAGGTGATGAGCACGTGGACGTGCACCATATAAATTGTGTCTTGAATAAATCTTATGCAGATGTAAGATTAATGAATCATGTTATTATTTAAACATTCTCCACGCATTAGAGAAATTGAGCTGGGGCTCCTATTAAAGATCATGTTTACGCTACGTGCCAATATTTTGGGACCCATGGGGTCATGTTGTTGTTGAATTAATTGTTCAAAAATATATATTTCACACTCGGTAATAATTGTCCATTGTGAGGATATTTATGGGATTGAGATGAGAAACGCAACATGCCATTTGGCTTTATATATGTTATTATTAAATGGATCGGGGTTGCCCGCCTGTAGCAGGCCAGAATGTCTTTATACATTATTATTGTTCTGGATCGGGGCTGCCCGCGTGCAACATGCCTTATTTGCTTTACTATTTTTTGGATCGGGGTTGCCCGCCTGCATCATGCCTTATTGGCTTTACTATTTTATGGATCGGGTCTGCCTGCGTGCAGCAGGCCTTATAGGCTTTGTTATTATATGGATCGGAACTGCCTGCCTGCAGTAGGCCATATTGGCTTTGTATTACGCTTGGGCTGTAGGAGCCCCTCCGGAGTCTGTACTTACCCCCAGTGAGCGTAGATGATTATCGATATTAGGGATGGACTTCCCAGGGCATGAATTTGCCTTACTTACTGCTTATATATATATTTGGGATGGATTTTCCCAGGCCATGGACTTGCCTTACTTATTTGTATTTTAATGAGTTATGTGGACATGGATCTTGTTAGTATCATTTATATTTAGGGATAAATTATCCCAGGGCTGGATTGGCCTTATACGGTACTGGGTGACTGATTGTCAGTCGATGTGCATATATATACGAGTTGGAACACCCCTGGGATAGATTAGCCATAAACAGTACCAAGTGACCGGATAATTTGTGACCAGTATTTACTTGAGGTCTTTCTACTGAGATGTTATATGCCTCATATCATGCAGTATTGATCTATTTCACTTGTACTGAGTTTACTATTGAACTTGAAAGCATGCCTATATTTTTGTACCATTATTTTTACTGGACTGTACCTGCGGAGCTCAACATTACTTTCAGCCCAGAGGTTAGTCTTGTTACTAATTGAGTTAGTTTTACTTATACTACACTCTGCACCTCATGTGCAGATCCAGGTGCTTTCGGACGCGGATATTGTTAGATTTCAGAGTACTATCAGTTAGAGACTATCACGGTAGATGTTTGGTGTCCGCTGACCTTGACTCTCTTTCCTTCAGTTATTTTACTGTTCTATACTTTCAAACAATGACTTTTTATAAGTCATACATTGTATTCATATTAGATGCTCATGTACTAAGTGACACCGGGTTTTGGGAGTGATATATTTGAAATTTTGAGATTTCTTCTGCTGAATTAAATATTTCGTTTTCAAATTTAAAAGAAATGGTGGTTTATTGGGATTTTTGGCTTGCCTAGTATTGAGATAGGCGACATCACGACAGGTGAGATTTTGGGTCGTGACAGTAAGTAGAAAATGGTTCTTGGTGCATATATATAGAAATCTTGGTGTATATGCGTCCACAACACCGCTTTTTAATTATTGGGTTTGTTTCCTATCCTAAAGAAAAATCGGAGATGAAAAAATCAAAATTTCCAGTTGTATTATTTAACTTATTTTTTTTCTTCATTCCATAATGATACTGTAACATCCCAGACTTTAGACAGAGTCCCACATTGGAAAAACACAAGAGTGATGCTGGGTATATAAGTTTACAAGCCTTAGATCTTTGTGACGTGCTTTAAATCAGTGAAGGCCTATGCCTAGAGAAGACAATATCACTAGCGAGCTGGTGTGCTACAAATGGTATCGGAGCCACTCTTCTGTCAGCCATATTAATGGTAGGTCAGAGTTCAACTGAATTTAGGCAAATCTCGGTTAGGCGGGGCAAACCTCAGTGCTGAGTGTAGACGAATCTGATGGGGTGTTGCAAACCTCAGCGAGGACAGTGAGTCCAAAAGAGGGGGTGTATGTAACACCCCAGACTTTAGACATAGTCCCACATCGCCAAAGCACAAGAGGGACAACTGGTGGATCTGCAGGTATTGCCCTAGCTGTTGTACGGGCTGCACCTCTTCCCCTGCCACGGCCTCTACCGCGGCCTCGGCCTCTCACTGCCCTGGCTGGTGGTACTGGTGGCTGGCCCTCCTGACCGGTAGTGCGAGTCCTCACCATCTGTGAGAGAATGAAACAACAGATGTTTAGTTACTAGAATCAATAGATTCGCACAACAAGAATTTAAGAATGTGGAGTTTCCTAAAGGTTCTGCAGCCTCTCGGAGATAAGTACAGATGTCTCCGTACCGATCCGCAAGACTCTACTAAACCCGCTCATGACTCGTGAGACATATGTAACCTAGGCTCTGATACTAATCTGTCACGACCCAAAACTAACCCCTGCCGTGATGGCGCCTATCGTGGAACTAGGAAAGCCGACTCATTTCCAAAACAAACCGATATTTTCATTTTGAAGATAATTTCAAGGTTATTTAACTTAAAACCTCCATTTAAAGAGTTCAAATCAAAGAAAAATAGAAGTGCAGAAAAGAAAAGCCCGACATCGGGGTGTCACTAGTCATGAGCATCTGCTACAATCTGTCTAACAATAACAAGGCTAACTCAGCCTGGAAAATAGCTAAATACAACTAGAGGAAGATAAGAGGGAGAAGAGTAGGGGCCGCGATCGCCAAACAACTACCTTGTTATCTCCAAGAAAATCTGCAACCAGAACACTCAATAACCGCTACCGTGTCTAGCTATACCTGAATCTGCACACAAGGTGCAGGAAGTAACGTGAGTACGCCAACTCAGTAAGTAACAACAATAAATAAAGAGTGAGCAGTAGTGGCCAGCAATAAAGCATATAACGTTCATATCAGGAAATCTCAGTAAAATACCACATGCTTTTAAAATCAGGATTTGAATCAAACATCTCGTTTAAACCCAGTTCCAGTAAAAAAAATCATTTAAAGATATTTTTCAAACAGTTTTTCAAACGAAGGCTCAATGCAAAAGTGAGCAAAAATGATGAAATCATAAACAGCCCCTCGGGCAAAACATCACTCATATACAGCCCCTTGGGCAAACCTCACAGTCACTGGTGCCACTCGGGTATACCTCACAATCACTCTTGCCACTCGGGCATACCTCACGATCACTCTTGCCACTCGGGCATACCTCACAATCACTCATGCCTCCCAGTCACTCAGCACTCGACACTCACACTCAGTAGGTACTCGACACTCATACTTATAGACTACGGAGGGGCTCCTTTAGCCCAAGCGCTATAATCTGAACGGATAACTCACGTGCTATAATAAAGTATGCTGCAGGCGGGCTACCCCGATCCATACTCATCCTCACAAATTAGGCCCTCGGTCTCACTCAGTCATAAGTATGTTGCAGGCGGGCTGCCCCGATCCACACTCATCCTCACCAATCAAGCCCTCGGTCTCACTCAGTCATAAGTATGTTGCAGGCGGGTAGCCCCTATCCACACTCATCCTCACAAATCAGGCCCTCGGCTTCACTCAGTCATAAGTATCTCAAGCAACTTGGGCATTTCAGTAAAACATGGCATTCGGCCCAAAACATTTATATGCGTCAAAATAGAGTCATAAACTGAGTTATGCGGTAAACAAGCATAAACATGACTGAGTATAGATTTTCAATCAGCATTGGCGCAAGGCCCAAACATAGCATTCAGCCCAATTTACAGAAATTCTTTCTAAACCATATAAGTATCACATAGTTTCAACAAAGTATGCAACTTTACAGTTGCTACGGGATGGACCAAGTCACGAATCCCCAACAGTGCATGCCCACACGCCTGTCACCTAGCATGTGCGCCACTAAAAATAGTAGAACGATACAAAAATTTGGGGTTTCATACCCTCAAGACCAGATTTACAATCGTTACTTACCTCAATCCGAGAAATTCTTTATTCCAATAAGACTTTTCCTCGCGATTCGGCCTCCAAACGCCTTGAATCTTAGTCAAAATAATTCGATACAATCAACACGAGCTGTAGGAATCAATTCCAAATGAAAATGCCAAATTTCACAAATAAATCCGAAATTGACTCAAAACTCAACCGTGGGGCCCACGTCTCGGACCCCAACAAAAGTTACAAAATATGAACGCCCATTCAACCACGATTCCAACTATACAAAACTTTCTAAATTCCGGGTCCGATTCGGCCTTCAAACCCTCTAATCAATTTTTGAAACATTTATATTCTAATCCCCCAAATCACGAAATAAGTACTGGAAATAATGTTAGATTCATGAATAACGGACCAAATCAAGTTAAGATCACTTACCCCAGTCCAATTTGTGAAGTTCGCCTCTGAAAATCGCCCAAACCGAGCTCCCCAACTATTTTTATGTCCAAAATGGCCAAAAGACCAGTTTATAGAGCCTCTAACGTTTTCGAGCGTCACAGGTAGCGTGGGGTGCTGCCTGTGGCGCAATTTCCAGTACCCTTAAATATCCCAGCACCAGGGCAAACGCCCCACGCTACTCTGGGCGCTCGCGGCGACGGAAAATCTTTTCCGATACAGAAATGGGCATAACTCTCTCAAACGATGTCCGAATTCGACGATTCTTTTTGGTATGGCTGTGAAATTTCAATACGGATCAATTGTGATATCACTTATTCTCGAAGTACCATCGTCGAACATTCTTGAAATGCCAAAATCAAATTTCGTTGACTACCCGAGACCCTCGGGGTCTCAACCAAATATACCAACAAGTCCTAAAACATCATACAGACTTATTTGGGGTCTCATATCACGTCAAACGACGCTAAAATTACAATTCACACCTCGATTCGATCTTTTGAGTTTCCAAACATTTCAATTTACAAATATTGTGCCAAAACATGTTATATGAATCCAGAATGACTTTAAATTTGGTACACAAGTCATAAATGACATAACAGAGCTATTTCAATTTCCCGAATCGGATTCCGACCCTGATATCAAAAAGTCAACCCCGTGGTCAAACTTCTCAAAAATCAAACTTTCGGCATTTCAAGCCTAATTCCTCTACGGGCTTCCAAATAATATTTCGGACACGCTCCTAAGCTCAAAATCACCATACGGAGCTATTCGAATCATCAAAATTCAAATCCGAGATCGTTTACACATAGGTCTATATCCGGTCCACTTTTCTAACTTAAAATTTTTTAATTATGAGACTAAGTATCTCATTTCACTCCGAGTTTCTTTCGGACCCGAACCAACTAACCCGATATAATATAATATAGTTGAATAACATAAAAAAAGTAGAAATCAGAAAAACGGGGCTATAATCCTCGAAACCACCGGCCAGGTCGTTACACAGAGCCACGCTTGTGTCAGCCTTACCGATGTTGTGTCAGAGTTCAACTGAATTTAGGTAAATCTCGGTTAGGTGGGGCAAATATCAGTGCTGAGTGTAGGCGAATCCCATGCGGTGGGGAAAACCTCAGCGAGAACGCTGAGTCCATAAGAGGGGGTGTATGTAAGACTTGACTTGAGCCCTCGCTATGACACAACCATTCTATATTTCTTCACAAGGCTAAAGATAAATCACAGTTGGTGAAGCCAAAACTTTTACCTCTTTATTTATAAATATATTCAGTAAATGCATTTCCTATGGTTCTTTTCATGGTACTAATATAATGTCTCTTTTCATCTTTTTGAGCCGATGGCCTTTCGGAAACAGGCTCCCTATACTCTTCGGAGTAAGGGTAAGGTTTGCGTACACTCTACCCTTCCCAGATCCCACTTGTGAGAACTCAATGTGTTGTTTTTGTTGTATTCAGTAAATGCATCATGCTGACATGAGATTCTTTCTAATATGGGAACAAAATAAATTCTATTTCAAATACAGCTTTGAAATCTTTCTTTTTTTTCTTTCTGCTATTCTCAGGTACAATATTAAGAGAGTAAGTATTTGGTAGAATACATCTTTAAGAAATCTACTTTATCAAAAAGGTTATCTTTAAAAGAGAACAAATAACTTCCTTCACTTATGAATTGAAAAATTAATTTCTTTTGTGAATAATTTGAATTCTCGCTTTATTTTGATTGTCTCAATTCTCAATTCAGAATAATGTTAGTGTTGTATTTTTCTTTTCCAACGTATAATATAATGTTTATTGATGAGAAAAATTCCAAAACATTAAACTTTCAAGCTCAACGTCACATTTTCATGTTCAGTTATGTGTGCTTTATTTTTATATGCTTTAATTTCTATTGTACAATCTAAACAAATATTTTTATAAATAAGCAGGCAATTGTCAGTTTATTATTGTTCATATAAATTTGCAATAGTTATTATTTTTTTGAATTGAGTTAACTTTTATTTTGTAACTCCCACTCATTTTTCATCCTTGCAGTTTTAAATGTGCAAGTACTCTGATATTTGAAGCATTAATCCTCTCTGCTCTCCAGGGTAGGGGTAAAGTCCGCGAACACATTACCCTTCCCAGACCCCATTTGTGAGATCACATTGGGTTGTTGTTGTTGTTGTTGCAATCCTCCCAGAAGTGCGTACCGACACGAGCTCCTTTCTCAAATAGGAACAAAAACAAATTTCTTATCTTATGAAGTACATTTTCCAATTTGAGCTTTAATTTATTTGATACGTTCTACTTTCTAGTACTAATACTTTAATGCTACAGGTTTGAGATAATTGTTTTTTCATTTTTCTTTGTTTGTGTTTTCTTTGTCTTCTCAGGTGTAAGTAATAAGAGGGTAAAATTTTATCCTCAATCGGTGTTTATGGAAAATTAATGCATTACATGTATTTGCATACAGATTCTCTCACTTATCCATGAAGCTCGCAACATTTGCCCCGATAAACCCCAATTATTTAATTTTTCATCTCCCCTGAATTTGCCTACACCTTGAACTTGTTCGAAAAAATTAGGATTCTTAATGAAACAATTTTGCTACTGTCACGATTTCACGACCCCAAATTCCCTCCGTAGGAGGTCATGATGGCACGTAGTCTCTAAGACTAGATAAGCCTATCAATGCAGAATAATAATAATAAATATCTTAAATAAATAAACTTCAATTCAAACAATTACAACTCTCAAAATCCGGTAGAAATAAGTCACAAGCTTCTAAGAATTTATACTCTACGTCTCTATACATCAGAGTCTAAAACAAATAAGGAAGACAACATAGTAAGATAGAAGGGGACTCCAGAGTCTGCGGACGCTGGCAGATATACCTCGAAGTCTCCTTGTACAACTAGTTTACTGATGTCTGATCTGATAAGATGTACCTAGATCTGCATAAAATGATTTGCAGAAGCGTAGTATGAGTATACCACAACGGTACCCAGTAAGTGCCAAGCCTAACCTCGGTAGAGTAGTGACGAGGTCAGGCCAGGCCCTACTGGAAAATAAATAATGGCATGCTAAAATGTTTAACAATATAATAAGATAAACTGACAATGAAAATAAATCAACTAGTATGTCACCATTTAATTACACCAAATAATGGCAATTTATACCTCGTGAAAACAAAACAGAATTCTTTTCAACTTTAAGAAAATCACAACAATAATCGAAGGCAACTGCGACCATAAATCAATATCAACAAGGGCACTCCTGAGGTACCGCCTCGTAGTCCCAAATCATAAATAAATTCACAATATCTCATTTCCTTATATCACCGCGGGAGCTTTCGCAATTTATTTTAAAGAAAATATTTTTTCCTGAAATAGCATCCCATGTTTTAGCCATCCTTATCACACCGCATGACTTCTAGTAGATTCCCCTACTAGCCACGCGTATCAAGCCATCCTTATCTCACCGCATGCATTTCAACACCCAAATCTTATACCACCGCATGCGTATCAATATCACAATATATCACAATTTGCACCTCAAGTGCGCAAATATTTCAATTTGCCAAAGTAAATCAACAATAATATTTTGTTTTTCCATAAATAAGATTTCACGGCTCCATCACAATGAGTATGAAAATCTCACAATAACTCAACAAAATAATATTTCAAAATTTTAATACGTTGCTTCAATACCAAATTTAAAATGTCAAATAATTCATATTAATAATATTTAATTTAAATAAAATCAACCTTCCAATAATGCACAGAATAAAAGAAACCAAGTTTCAACTAAATATGTAAAACAGTTATCAGGAAAAGGTCAAGAAAAATTAAAATATAAACATTTAAATCAATGATGAAGAATATAACAAGGTAAAATTATTTAATTAATATGCAACAACGATCTACACAATTTAAAGGCATAACATTTCACATTTAGCCCGTGTACACACTCGTCACCTCGTGTACATGACTTTCAACACATTTCAATTTTAACATTAATACCAATCCTAGGGATAATTTCCCCCACACAAGGTTAGACAAGTCACTTACCTTGACTTGCTCCAATTTAATCACGTAGTAATGCCTTTTCCTCGACTTTTCGACGCTGATTGACTCGTATCTAGTCATAATAAATGCGATATAATCAAGAAAAATTATAGAATCAATTCCATAAGAAAATACAATATTTTTAATAAAATCCGAAATTAGTCCAAATATTGCCCGTGGGGTCCACGTCTCGGAAACCGACGAAACTTACAAAATCCGATAACTCATTCAATTACGAGTCCAACCATACTAGTTTCACTCAAATCCAACTGTGAATAGATACCGAAATCTCAAAAATTCGTTTTATGCGATTTCTAAAATTTTCCCAAATTTCCATCTCAATGGACTAATTAAATGGTTAAAACAATGATATATTCGTGTATATTGACCAAATCCAAGTTAGAATCACTTACCCAGTTATTTTTCCTTGAAAACCTGCCAAATATCACTTCAGCTCAAGCTCAAGTTCGTCAAAAATGACAAATGGGACGAAATCCCCAGTTTTATAAACTGCCGAGGCAGCCATCGATCCTGGGTATCGATCATGGCTTCGATCTTTATGGCGCTCGATCCTGTCCTCGGTTATAGCCCTCGATCCTGTTAAAGAATTCTAAAACCTACAATACGGAAATTTTTACTATTAAGCACCGAAACGCTCCTGGGTAATCCAAAACCCAAGCCGAAATACGCCCAAGTCAAAAATCATCATACGAATCTATTGGAACTATCGAATTCCGGTTCTGAGGCTATTTACTCAAAATATTGACGAAGGTCAAACTTAGCCTTTCTAGCCAACCTTAAGGAACCAAGTGTTCCGATTTTAACCGGAAACCTTCCAAATCCCTAACTAACCATCCCCACAAGTCATAAAATAGTAAAAGCACATAAGGGGAGTCTTATTTAGGGAGACGGGGATCTTTAACACATGCGACCTATCGGCATGATACCTTCGGGGCATAGACATGTGGAAAACTGGATGAACTCCTGATAGATTGGGAGGAAAGGCAAGCTCATAAGCAATCTCCCCAACTCGCCTCAACAACTCAAAGAGACCTATAAACCTTGGGCTTAACTTTCCCTTCTTCTCTAACCTCATGACTCCCTTCATCGGCGAGACCTTCAAGAGAACTTTCTCGCCACCATAAATGATAATTCGCACCCCTTCTGAAATCACTCCTGAATCAACTTTACCTTTTCCAAGGCATCCTTCACCAAATCAGTGCTATATAATTTAGCCTCGCCGGGCTCAAACCATCTGATGGGTGAACGACATCATCGACCATATAAAGCCTCAAATGGAGCAATCTCGATACTTGGCTGATAATTGTTATTGTAAGCAAACTCGGTCAAAGCAAGAATCGACCCCACTGCCCTCCAGAGTCAATCACACAAGCCATAAACTTATCTTCAAAAATCTGGACTGTCCGCTCCGACTACCCGTCGGTCTGTGGATGAAAGGCTGTGTTGAGTTCTACACGGGTACCCAACTCACTCTATACTTCTCTCCAAAAATGCGAAGTAAGCTGGGGCCTCTATCTGATTTAATGGAAACAGATACACCATGCAACCAAATAGTCTCTTGAATATAAATCTTGGCCAACCTCTCTAAGGTGTATGTAGTCACAACTAGAATGAAATTTTCCTACTTGGTCAACCTGTCGACGATGACCCAAACTGCATCAAACTTCCGGAAGGTCCGCAGCAACCCAACTACGAAGTCCATAGTAATGCGCTCCCATTTCCACTCAGGTATAGTCATATGCTAAAGTAGACCACATGGCCTTTGATGCTCATACTTAACATGCTGGCAATTTAGACACCTTGCAACATACTCAACTATGTCCTTCTTCAACCGCCGCCACCAATAATGCTGCCTTAGGTCGCGATACATCTTTGTAACACCCTGATGAATAGAATACCGAGAACTGTGTGCCTCCACTAGTATTTTCTCCCTCAAGCTGTCAACATTATGGACACATAGGCGACCCTAGAGTCGCAAAACACCATCCTCACCGATAGTAAACTCCTTGGCACCACCATACAGTACCATATCTCTAAAAACCAACAAATGTGGATCATCAAACTGTGGAGCCTTGATCTGCACAAATAGTGAAGACTGGAGAACGACACATGAGGGAACTCGACTGGACTCTGAAATATCCAAACTCTCCAGTCTGCTAGCCAAGGACTGGCTGTCCAAAGCTAGTGGTCTCTCCTCCGCTGAAATAAATGCCAAACTACCCATACTCTCTAACTTTCTGCTCAAGGCATATGCCACTACATTCGCCTTGTCCAAATGATAAAGGATGGTAATATCATAATCTTTTAGTAACTCAAGCCACTTGCGCTGTCTCAAATTGATATCCCTTTGCTTGAACAAATATTGCAAGCTGTGATGATTGGTTTAAACCTCACAGGACACTCCATATTATGTCTCCAGATCTTAAGAGCATGTACAATGGCGGCCAACTCAAGGTCGTGTACATGGTAATTCTTCTCATGGGGCCTCAGCTGACATGTAGAATAAGGAATAACTCGCCTATCCTGCATCAATACACAACCCATAATAACATGTGAAGCTTCGCAATACACAATATACATCCTTGAACCGGAAGGCAACACTAACACTGGTGTTGAAGTCAATCCTGTCTTGAGTTTCTGAAAGCTCACCTCACAATCATCTGACCATTGGAACAGAACACCTTTCTGGGTCAATCTAGTCAAAGGTTTTGCAATAGATGAAAAGCCCTCTACAAATAGACTATAATAACATGCTAACCCAGGAAGCTCCTAATCTCAGTCGTTGTGGTAGGACGATGCCAACTATAAATTGCCTCGATCTTCTTGGGATCAATCTTAATACCTTTGCCTGACACAATATGTCCCAAGAATGCTACGGAATCTAGCCAAAACTCACACTTGGAGAACTTAGCATATAGCTTTTATTCCCTCAACGTCTGATGTACCACTCTCAAATGCTGCTCGTGCTCCTCCAGGCTACGTGATTAGATCAAAATGTAATCAAAGAAGACAATGATGAACGAATCAATATGTGGCTTGAACACCCTATTCATTAAATCCATAAATGATGTTGGGGCATTAGTCAAACTGAAGGGCATTACTAGAAACTCGTAATTGCAATATCTAGTCCGGAAGGTATTCATCGGAACATTCGAATCCGAAATCTTCAACTGATGGTATCTCGATCTCAGGTCAATCTTAGAGAACACGCTGGCACCCTGCAACTAGTCAAACAAATCATCAATACGCAGCAACGGGTACTTGTTCTTAATGGTAACTTTGTTCACCTGGCAGTAATCAATACACATTCGCATAGTCCCGTATTTGTTTTCACAAATAATACCGGTGCTCCCCAAGGCGACATGCTCGGTCGGATGAACCCCTTCTCTAGTAACTCCTCGAGCTGCTCTTTCAACTCCTTCAACTCTTTCGGAGCCATGCGGCACGGTAGCATAGATATAGGTTGCATACCTGGAGCCAAATCAATATATAAATTAATATCACAATTTGGTGTCATGCCTGGAAGATCAGTAGAAAACACATCACTGAACTCCCGAACTATGGGCACTAAATTTATCGCCGAAACCTATGCAGTAGTGTCCCGAACATAGGCCAGATAAGCCAAACAACCTTTCTCAACCATGTGTCGAGCCTTCAGAAAGGAAATAACCCGACTAGATGTATTGATAGATGAACCCTTCCACTCCAATCTAGGCAACTCTGGCACCACCAAGGTAACAGTTTTGGCATGGCAATCAAGGATGGCATGATATGGAGATAGCCAGTTCATGTCCAGGATGACCTCAAAGTCGGTCATATCAAGGAGCAGAAGATCCGGTCTAGTCTCATAACAATAGAAAGTAACAATGCGAGATAGATAGATTATATTCACAACAATAGAGTCGCCCACAAGAGTGGATACATAAATAGGAGTACCCATGGACTCATGAGAATCACCCAGGAAACGAGCAAACAGAGATGAAACATATGAATACGTATACCCTGGATCAAATAGTACTGAGGCATCTCAACCCCAGATAGAAATAATACCCGTTATCACGACATCTGAGGCCACTGTATCTGATCTAGCCGAAAAAACATACAACCTAGCTAGAGCGCCACCTGACTGACCTCCACCTCTAGGACAACCCCTACACACTTGACCCCGCCTCTAGACAGCCGGACGATTGGTGGGGCGGCTGGTGCTGAAATCATAAACTGCTGACCTTGCTGCACTGCTTTGCCCCGAAGCCTAGAGCATAATCTCCCCATATGACTGAAATCCCCACACTCGAAATAACCTTTCGGTACATTAGACTGCTGACATGAAGTATGACCCTGATGGACTGAATACTCACTGGAGGAACCCTAGATAGCTGGTGGGCTGTAGGAACTCTCTAACATAACACTAAAATAAGGTTGCACTAGGGCACCTAGAGGAGACGGCGGTGCTGGATATGCGGGCCTGCTAGGCTGACCCCTCACAGACTGACCCCTGCCCCCTGCCGGGGCACTATTTAATTTCCCAGAATATTTGAACCTCTTGTCCCTTGCCGCTCACTCTAGGTTTTGCTAACGAATACCCTCGATCCTTTGAGCTATCTCTACAACTAGCGTGTAAGAAGTCCCCATCTCCACCTCTCGAGCCATGGTGGCCTAGTTACCTGAGTGAAAAATGGTGACAAACCTATGTACTCTCCCTGCATCAGTAGGAAGTATCATAAGTGCATGGTGAGACAACTCAGAGAATCTCGTCTCGTAGTTAGTCACGGACATCTGGCCCTTCTGAAGTTGCTCGAACTAAAACCGCAACTCTTCCCTCTAAGAGGGTGTAATATATCTGTCCAAGAAGAGGCGTGTGAACTGATCTCAATTCATGGGAGGAGAGCATGCTGGTTTGCCGAGAAGATATGACTGCCACCATCTACGGGCCCTGCCCTCCAACTCAAAGGTGGTGAAGTCCACCCTGTGGGACTCTAATATACTTATGATGTATAGTCTGTCCCTACACCGATAAATAAGATCCTGGGGGTCCTCATGTCGCTCAGCTCCGAAAGCAGGAGGATGAAGCCGAGTCCATATGTCTAATAGCTTTTGCGGATCACACCGCAGCAAGTCCGGGCTCAGGTATAGCGGCTCCAACTGGCTAAGCTCCGCCCACAGGTAGTGCACCCGGGGTCTGATATACGGTAGATGCATGCCCTGGAGCCTGAGCAGTAGGGGTTTGTGCCCTCCCCCCTGCTTGAGATATGGGTGGGTCCGCTGGAAATAAACCAGCCTGAGTCATAGTATCCATAAACCGTAGCATACGACCCATGACCCACTGGAATCCCGGTGCGAATATGAAATCTACCGGGGCTGGATCTGCTACGAGAACCTCTCACTGCTCCTCAATAATGAGATCCTCTATTGAATCTGCTGGAGGCATAGCGGGAGCAACGCTAGTCCTCGTCCTCTATATGGGATGGAGTCCTTCCTCGGTCTTTGTGTCAACCCCTAGCAACAAGCGGAGTAGCTCTTCCCTGGTCAGGAACATCTGTACAGCGCGTTCTCATCATCTGTGAGAGAATGAGATAAAGATACTTAGTACCAGATAAACTACATGATAAAAGATGAAGAAGGGTAATTCGCTAACACCGTATAGCCTCTCGAAGATAAGTACGAATGCCTCCGCACCGATCCGCAAGACTCTATTAGACCTGCTCATAACTTGTGAGACCTACGTGAACCTGGTGTTCTAATACCATGTTGTCACGACCTACTTTCCTCTGTAGGTGATGATGGCGCCCAACGTTATCGCTAGGCAAGCCAATTAGTGAATTAGACAGATTATTCCTCTTTTAATAAGTTTCTGAGTAATTGAATTTTTCATTAATTAAAAGATTTAAGAAATAACAGGTTTAAATAAATAAAACGAAAGCACCTGAGTGCAATCATAACCATAGTAATACTCCAAAATAACTAATCTACTGGTTTGTACCAAGACCTGGTGGAACAAGTGTATGAGCATCTAGGAGCTGCAGAACGGCTTAGGAAGCAGCTCAACGCTAACGTTCGGGATATCTAGGTTGCGCACCTGTAGGACCGCCTGATGCACCTGCCTCAGATCCTGCACGGTCGATGCAGAAGTGTAGCGTGAGTACATAAACAACATGTACCCAGTAAGTATTAAGTCTAACCTCGAAGAAGTAGTGACGAGGGGTCGATTTCGACACTTACTAAGGGCAAATATTATTAAGATAGAAATTTTAAATAAACATGGGTTATGTAAATAATACAGAAATACAATAACAAGAAAGAGCAAATAATTCTTTCACAATTTTTATAATTTCAAATAAGTCACTTTCCGTACAAGCTCTAACCTTACAATCTAGAATAATGTGTACACTGCCGAGGGTCGAGCGACACGAACCATAGATGCATCTATCTACTACCGAGGCATTTGGCTCGCTCCACAAGAAGAGAGAATACTTTATAAGCATTTAACTTATTCATTATTAAGGCTAATACACATTGCAATACAATTTCCATTAACGGTCTTTCACCCTTTTATTTAATAAGCTCTAATATAATTTAGGCACTTAAAATTAACAAGTAAGGTGCACACATTTCAAATAGTTCATGATCTGGGTCCTAAAACTACCCGGACACAAGCATAATTAGTAGCTTCGTACGGATTCTTGTCACTTCATACGTACGTAGCCCCTACAATTAGAAGCAACATTAATATGAATCACCTATGGGGAATATTCCCTCTTACAAGGTTAGACAAGAGACTTACCTCTTCTCAAAGCTCACTTCCCGGTTCCAATTTCGCTCTAAAGCCTTAACTCGGTGCCGAAAAATCCGAAACTAGTCAAATATTATATAATTTAAGTAATACATGCTCAAAAGTTTATAATTTAACTATTAGAGTAATTACCCAACCCAAATTTGGAAGATTTCTAAAATTCACCCCGAGCCCACGTGCCCAGATTTCGGAAATGTTGGAAGGAAATTGTTACCCATAACCTTAAGAAATCAAATATACAATTTCATCTCATTCCATAACCATTTTCGTGGTTAAAATCTTTTTTTTTTATCAAAACCTAGGTTTTTCATCTAGACTCATGACTTTTCACAATTTACATGTTAAAATCTACCCATAATCTATATATTTATCTTACAATAGGCTGATTTTACTTACCTCCAAGTTTCTAGGTGAATACCCCTCCCAAGAATGCAATAAATGGGCTCAAAAATGGTTGAGTCCTGTTTTTAAAACATTCTTCCCAGCTCGTGAATGCAATAGGGTCCTCACGATCGTGAAGGCTAGGCCAGCCCAAGCATCGCGAACTAAATAAGCCCCTCGCAAACGCGAAGATTAACGACCCTCAGTGTCACGACCCGACATTCCCACCTTCGGACCGTGATGGCGCCTAACATTTCACTTGCTAGGCAAGACAACGTTAGAATAATATTATCCATTTTTAAAACAATTTTTAAATTTATTAATAACAAAGAACAATTGCGGAAGTAAAGTTTGAAATATAGTGAATAATCCATAAAAAACAATGGTATCTAAATACCATCCCAGAATTGGTGTAACTAGTGCACGGGCTTCTAGAATAATACAAATAAAGGTCTGGATAAAATAATGCTGCAGGGACCAACTCCAAAATCGGTACAAGAAGTGTAGAGTGTAGTATCAGTACAACTGACCCCATGTACTGGTAAGTACTGAGCCTAACCTCGATGAAGTAGTGACGAGGCTATGGCGGTTCACTTACATTAGCCTGTACGCAATATTAATGACAACAACAAATAATAGAAATAAAACAGGTAACTCATTTATAATAATTGAAGCCAACTCAGCAGTCATAATCCATTAACATTTCAACCAATTCTGTTGCAGCGTGGAACCCGCTCTCATAATATATTCATATTTAATTCTGTTGTAGCGTGCAACCCGCTCTCCCAATATATATATTCTTTTTAATCAAGTCTGTCATATATTTATTTCAATCAAGTATATATATAGAATTTTATATAAGTCTGTTGCGGCGTGAAATCCGATCCCCCAATATTGACTTTTAAATAAGTCTATTGCGACGTGCAATCCGATCCCCCAATATTAACTTTTAAATAAGTCGATTGCGGCGTGCAATCCGATCCCCCAATATTGACTTTTACTTTCATTTCCGTTGCGGTGTGCAACCCGTTCCCCCTAATATATATAACTTTAAACAGCTCATAATGTGAATAAAAATTACTCCAATAAATACCACGTCCAGTGAGAACTATTAAACATCAAGGCACACAATAATTATAATTTATTTAAGAACAAACAATGGTAATAACAATTTATTTTGTAAATCAAGGAGAAAATAGACAGTTTAATATTTAATATTCTAAATGTCAAGTGGCAATTAGTGCACATAATTAAAATAAGCATGTAGCAATTATTACATGAATTTAAGAATTAATATTTGGCAAAGAATAGGAGAGAAACAATCATTATAACAATTAATTTATGGTTTAAAACAATTTTTGGGTTTTAAAGTAAGCAGGCAACCAATAAATTTCACGACGTATAGACACTCGTCACCTCGCTTATACGTCGTTCACATGCATTTCACATAACAAATAATTTAAGGGTTTTATTCCCTCAAGTCAACCCTCAGGTGCGAGCAAATTGGCGTAGAAGCAGGAAAATGGAGGAGTGTCAGGGGTTGCAGGTGCGAGGTGTTTTTCGCATCTACGATGCCCGCAGATGCGTTATGGGACTTTGCAGGTGCGCAAGGTCCGCAGAAGAGGAAGGGAATTCCGTAGGCGCACACGCGTAGATGCAACCCTTTCATCGCAGGTGCGAAGGCAGAGGAGGGCCAAAGAATTGTGCAGATGCGCACAATTTCCGCACAAGCGCACCCGCAAGTGCGAGCCCAGGTTCCGCAAGTGCGGAAATACCTGGGTAGTGGTTAAAACCTAAGGGCTTCGTGATTTTTGTCATTTTTGACTTTGCAAACTCGGTTGAGGGCGAGTTTTGAGAGCAGTTTCGAGGAATTTCTTGAGGTAAGTCCCTTGTGCTTATTTTTGATCAATAATCTTGCCTTGCCATGTATTTTCCCACCTAGTTAGTGTGTATTTAAGGTGTGATTTGGAAGTTAGAGGCTAGGGAATTGGAAGTTTGATTTGTGGATTTGAAGGAAAATTTGGTATCGGAATTTAGTAATTTTGGTATGGTTAGACTCGTGGTGGAATGGGCGTTCCTATTTTATAACCTTTACCCGATTCCGAGACGTGGGCCCCACGGGCAATGTTTGAGTTAATTTCGGGATTTCTGTTAAAGTGTTGATTTCATTAATTAGATGAGTCTAATATTGTTATATTTATGATGTGTAATTGCTTTTGGCTGGATTTGGGCCATTCGGAGCCGGATATTCGTGGTAAAGGCATTGTGACCGACTGATTGAGCTTGGTTTGAGGTAAGTGGCTTGCCTAACTTTGTGGGGGGGGGGAATCCCCTTAAGATTTGGAACCATTGTGTTATGTGAGCGCTATGTACGTGGGGTGATGAGTACGTACATGGGCTAGTTGTGGTAAAACCCGATTTTCTTACCGAGCAGCAACATGTTTTCCTGTTATTTTGAGTTATACCATTTTAATGAGTACTAATCTATTCTCATTCTTAATTGAGTTATTCCAATATGTGTTGCTACCATGTTTAGTCTGATACAGCATGTCTATGTGTCTTAATTGTTTATGTGAATTATGTGCAGCATGCTTAGTGAATTTCCTGCTTCTTCCCTAACTGGTACTTAGTCTAAATTGTAAGATCTTTGCGATGTAGTTGTATTTCTATCATTCGCGCTGCATATTTACTTTGGGACTACGGAACGGTATTCCTGGAGATCCCCCTGTACTGCATATTTACTTTGGGACTACGGAACGATATTCCGGGAGATCCCCCGGTACTGCATATTTACTTTGGGACTACGAAACGGTATTCCGGGAGATTCCCCTGTCTTGCTATTTACTTTAGGAGTACGGAACGGTATTTCGGGAGACCCCCCTGCACATTTACTTTGGGACTACGGAACGGTATTCCGGGAGATCCCCCTGCACATTTACTTTGGTACTACGAAATGGTATTTCGGGAGATCCCCTATTGTGTTTCTATGTACTAAGTTGTTACATTCTATGATTTCATTGTAGTTAAATTTCAGCCTTTATTTTATTTTGGTATTACACTCTATATTGTTTTATTATATATTTACCAGTAGGGCCTTGACCTGACTTCGTCACTACTTGACCGAGGTTAGGCTTGGCACTTACTGGGTACCGATTGTGGTGTACTCATGCTACTCTCCGCACATATGTTTTGTGTGCAGATCCAGGTACACCTTATCAGCACACTATCAGTGAGACGGGACAACTTTGGAGACTTCAAGGTATCTCTACCGCATCCGCAGACCTCGGAGTCCCCTTCTACTCTTTCTCATGTCCATTATCTTCTGTTAGATTCTGATGTATAGAGACACTAGATTTTTCATTCTGTAGTTTGTTATTCACGATGTTCCGGGTTTGGGGATTTTTTGTGTATTTTTGAATAATTGGTTAAATTTATATTTATATTTCAATATTCCGCAAAATATTAGGCTTACCTAGTTGTAGAGACTAGGTGTCGTCACGACGTCACACGGAGGAGGAAATTGGGTCGTGACAGTCCATTTTCTAGAAATGTTGACCAAAGTCAACTCAGTTGAGTTTTAAAGCTCTATTTCAAATTTTAATCAATTTTTCACATGAAAACTTTTTGGAAAATTTTACGGACTGTGCACGCAAGTCGATAAATGATAAATGGTGTTTTTCGAGGTCTTAGAACACAGAATTACTTATTAAATTTAAAGATGACATTTTGGGTCATCACATTCTCCACCTCTAAAACAAACGTTCATCCTCGAACGGAGTTAGAAAACAAAGTACCTGAGCTAGAGAAAAGGTGTGGATATTTACTCCGTATGTCCGACTCGGACTCCTAGTTAGATGCCTCTACCGGCTGACCTCTCCATTGCATTCGAACTGAAGGATAACTCTTAGACCTAAACTGCTGGACCTACCGGGCTAGAATAGCCACCGGCTCCTCCTCGTAAGTCAAATCTTTGTCCAATTGGACTGAGCTGAAATCTAACACATGGGACGGATCATCATGATATTTCCGGAGCATAGACACATGGAACACCGGATGAACCGCTGATAAACTAGGTGGTAATGCAAGTCTGTAGGCTACTTCACCCACCCTTTCAAGAATTTAAAAGGGTTCAATATACCTAGGGCTCAACTTGCCCTTCTTCCTGAACCTCATTACACCTTTCATGGGTGAAATCCGGAGCAATATTCTTTTTCCAACCATGAATGCAATATCACGAACTTTGCGCCCGGCATAACTCTTTTGCCTAGACTGAGCTGTGCGAAGTCGATCGTGAATAATCCTGAACTTATCCAAGGAATCCTATACCAAATCGGTACCCAACAACCGAGCCTATCCCAGTTCAAACCAACCAACTGACCATCGGCATCGCCTTCGGTATAATGCCTCATATAGAGCCATCTGAATGCGTCAAATCTTCTCTGAGTTCGTGGGAGCCCAACAACAAAATCCATAGTGATACCCTCCCACTTTCACTGAGGAATTTCTAACTTCGGAAGCAAACCACCAGGTCTCTGATGCTCGTACTTAACTTGCTTACAATTCAGACACCGAGCTACATATGCAACCATATCCTTTTTCATTCTCCTCCACCAATAATGTTGCCGCAAATCTTGATACATTTTGGTGGTACCTGGGTGAATAGAATACCTGGAACTGTGTGCTTCTTCAAGAATTAATTCACGAAGCCCATCCACATTAGGCACACAAATACAACCCTGCATTCGCAGAACCCTATCTTCCACTACAGCAACCTATTTGGCATCACTGTGCCGCACTGTGTCCTTAAGGACAAGTAAATGAGGATCATCATACTACCTCTATCTTATGTTCTCATATAAAGAAGACCGAGCAACTGTGCAAGCTAGAACCTGACTGGGTTTTGAAACATCTAACCTCACGAATAGATTAGCTAAAGTCTGAACATCTGCAGCTAATGGCCTCTCACCAACCGGAATATACGCAAGACTGCCCATGCTCACAGCCTTTCTACTCAAAGCATCGACCACCATATTGGCCTTTCCTGGGTGATACAAAATGGTGATATCATAGTCTTTCAACAACTCCAACCATCTTCTCTGACTCAAATTAAGATCTTTTTATTTGAATAGATACGGAAGGCTGTGATGATCAGTAAATACCTCACACGAGACACCATAGAGGTAATGCCTCCAAATCTTCAGCACATGAACAATGGCTGCCAATTCTAAGTCACGAACATGATAATTCTTCTCGTGAACTTTCAACTGCCACGACGCATATGCAATTACCTTGCCATCTTGCATTAATACTGCACCAAGCCCAATGTGCGATGCGTCATAATATACTGTATATGATCCTGAACCTGTAGGTAATACCAACACTGGCGTCGTAGTCAAAGCGATCTTGAGCTTCTGAAAGCTCAACTCACACTCGTCTGACCATCTGAATGGGACACCTTTATGGTCAATCTGGGCAATGGGCTTGCTATAGATGAAAACCCTTCCACGATCCGACGATAATAACCTGCTAAACCTAGGAAACTCCGGATCTCTATAACTAAAGTAGGTCTAGGCCAATTATGAACAACCTCAATCATCTTAGGATCCTCCTTTATGCTTTCTGCCGATACAACATTCCCCAAAAAGGAAACCGAGTCTAACTAAAGCTCACATTTTGAAAACTTTGCATATAACTGATTATTCTTCAAGGTTTGAAGCACACTTCGAAGATGCTGCTCATGTTCCTTTTGACTGCTGGAGTAAATCACGATATCATCAATGAATACAACCACAAAAGAATCCAAATAAGGCTTGAACACCTGATTCATCAAATCAATAAATGTTGTTGGGGCATTTGTCAACCCAAATGATATCACTACGAATTCGTAATGCCCATACCGAGTTTTAAAACTATTTTAGGGACATCAGATACCCTAATCTTCAACTCATGGTAACCAAACCTCAAATAGATCTTGGAAAATACCTTGGCACCCTGAAGTTGATCAAATAAGTCATCAATTCTTGGCAGCGGATATTTTTTTTTGATAGTGGCCTTGTTCAACTGCCGATAGTCTATATACATTGACATCGAGCCATATTTCTTATTTACAAATAATACTGGTGCACCCCAGGGCCAGACACTAGATCTAATGAATCCCTGGTAAAGCAAGTCTTGTAACTTTCGAGGTCTTATAACACAAAATTATTTATTAAATTTAAAGATGACATTTTGGGTCATCACACTCAGACCCTTGGCCCAAAATCCTTATACGCGAACGCGAGAGGGCCTTCGTGAACGCGTAGGCCTGGGATCTCAAAGCCTTGTGAACGCGACTCCCTACCCGCGAACGTGAAGAAAAATCACCCATATTTACAAATCCTTCATCGCGAACAAGAGGGTCCTTCCGCGTTCGCGAAGAAGGAAACTATAATTAGAAATTCTGGTTTTTCCAACTCACCTTTGGGTGGTCCGAAACACACCCGAACCACTCGGGACCCCTTCCAAATGCACCAACAAGTCTATAAACATAATACTGACCTGCTCGACCTCTCGAAATGCGTAAAATAATAACGAAAATAAGAGTTGCACCCCACAAACAAATTGAACCAATTTATATATTTCAAGTTTCCAATTAGCTCAAAATGCGCCGAATCATACTTAAACCACTCGGAATGATACTAAATTTTGCACGCAAGCCTTAAATCACTATAGAGAACTATTACTAGGGGCGGAATCCAAAACGGACCTGGATAACAACAAAACCTACTCAAAACCAAATTTAAAGAACTCTAAACCTTCAATAAGGCAATTGTTACTATTAAGCACCCAAATACTCCCAGGTCATCCAAAATCCGATCCGAACATACGCCCCAATCCAAAATCATCATACGAACCTAGTGGAACCGTTGAATCTAGGTTTTGAGGTCGTTTACTCAAAATGTTGACCAAGGTCAAACATAGCCTTTTAGCCAACCTTAAGGAACCAAGTGTTCCGATTTCAACCCGAAACCTTTAAAATCCCAAACTAACCATCCCCACAAGTCATAAAACTGTAAAAACACATAAGAAGAGTCTTATTTAGGGAGACGATGATCTAGAAAGCAAAACGACCGATTAGGTCGTTATAGTTACTCAGCAACCATGCATAGAACAACCTCAGTAGCCAATTATACTACTGGGCGGTCTGCCCAGTAGCTAATTTATTAATAATAAAATAAAAAGAAAAAAAACACAAAGGAAGAGTACAAGTAAGGGGGGGCAAAACCTACAGTAGTGATCTCCAAACACATACTAAGCTAGACCTTACCTTACAATTCCTATTGAGGCATGAACAACCTCATCTTTTAGCAAGCGTGTAAAAAATAAGAACTCGAAAAAAAGCAAGTACTCTCTGATGATCATAGAGTTTATAACACACTCTATGATGATATTACATATGATATTGCCCCTCATTCATGATACTTGTGATTTCTTCAAATTGTAGCTCCTTAAAATCCTCTTCAACTCTCTTCAATACATCTTCAAAATTCCTCATTTCTTCTTCGATGAATTGGAATTTGTGGATGTGGTCGGGGCTGTCCCTTTTCGCTTTGCATCTCTCATTGGGAGTATCCTAAGTGTTACTCCTTCATTCACTTTACCATCCCAACTATTCTCCCTTGTGTGTATCATATGTTTTTTCCACTATGCGTAGGAGATAAATCTCCACATCTAGCCGCCTCAGCTCGGCAGTAATCAAGCAAATCTTCTTCCTTGCCTTCTTCCCAAATTCGAACACGTACGTTGTTCTCTAGTTGTTGAATAGCACATTTCTGTGCAACCATCTCTAATGGTTCATTCCTTTTCACAACCATGGCATTAGATTTTATTACGGAATCTTCCAATTGAGAATTTTTGTTCTTACCCGATTTTTTCTGCCCCTTTTCAGCCATCTTTGAGGTCACCTGGAATTGAACATTATTGATGATTCGGGCTTCTGCACTATGGATTAGTTGCTACTGTCCAGTTGCATACTTCTTCTTATGCTGGTGTTTTGCACTATCTGGAGTGCTGGTTATTCCACTGATTGACATCGCATCAGCATTCAATTGTTGCACATCCTTCCCGTGTTCCATCATAGAATGATTCTGCTCGTTAACAAGAACATCCGGTACTTTACTTCCCTGACCAATATTATCATCAATAGTTACGGTCTCAAGTCGAGCATGTATGCCATTTGTAATATTTTGATGCTTTTCAGCAACTGTACAATAGGTTTTTTCAGCTACTGATCTTGCCTTATCATCCAGCTGCTGCAAATCCTCTTCAGTAGCTAGCTTGGACTGTTGCTGCATTTTCCTCCTCCCTGTATTCGAACTCTTTTGAGCCTCATTGGCGTTGGTTTTACGATCCGGCGCCTTAGCTTCATTTATGGTTGTTCAGTTTATGAAAACTTCATCCTTTTCCACAAGTGCAGCGAACATATTTGGTCCAGTAGCTGCAAATATTACACTCATCTGCTGCTTTTTACTCTTCAGTGTTGGTGTTGTTCCTTGCCTCCCATAAGATCTCACAACTTCTTTCCCATCATCCCCAAATGTGTTCTTTATATCTCCATCACCCTTAATTAATTTTCCACTGAGTTCATGCTCAGATACAGTCGTGACAGTAGCTTGCAATGAATTTGATTGCACACCATCATCCATTGCCTTTCCCACTGCCTCGTAAATCGTTGCCAAAGCTCTTGTAGCAGGGATATCAGCTGGAAGTTTATTTTTTACAACTACTGGAGCTGCACCAGTTGTTCTTGGCAATACCTACCCAGCCTTATCAAATTGTTGCCCTGGACCTGGCCCCTTAACAACCCCAATTGGAATATGAAACAAAACAGTTGCATCTTTCAGTTCCTGCCCCTGCTTTTGGACATTAGCACCTTTCAGGTCTGTTTGTTTACCACTTGTAGCTGCTTGTTGCATTGTAGTCTGCCCAATTGATGCAACTCGACCAAGCTCCTTACCATCCTGCACAACAACATTAGTAACCACTGTCACACTATCAGTCACAGTATGAGCAGATGCACCCATAGCCATTTTTCCAGTGCAGTTATTCAAGAATTGTAATTTTATTTCCTTTGGATGTTTGGCTAGTAAATCTAGGATAACTCTTACCCTAGTTGTACTTGGTCATGTATTTGCTTGTGTTGCCTTATCAATTGCAATTGGTTTTCCAGCAACTGCTGCTATGGACATTAAAGCTCTTCTTGCGAAGAGGTCTGGTGATAAATTGGGCAACGAAATCCACACTACAGCCATTGACGTCTCCTCTTTAGAATTGAAATAAAGTGTCCATGAAAAAATTCTAAGTTGATGTTCTTCCCCTTTGAATGGTAGATAGTTTACTGATCTTGATAAATCTTTAACAAAATCATCATATTGATCAAAACGAACACGAGCCAGTAAACCTATCAAACAGTTGCCCTTTATGCCAAAGTGTTTGGGCAGTAGATTTTTCCATATCTTTAAATCTGGTGCAGCTTGATTAACTTTGATGACAATGGCCTGGTGTAAGCCTTCCATCCTTGTAATTATTCTCGTTCCTCCATAGAAAACTTTAGAGTTGGAATTCCATGTATAAGCTCAATAGGATTTAGCTTCGTTGTTGTTGGATTTTGGACTGACCTGTTTGTCACTAACCTTGCGGCATATGAAGTGATGGGATTTGGAGTAGAATTAGTATTTACCACATGTAAAGGATTGGTAGAAAGCTGCTCATCCATGGCAGCCTTGAAATTGCTCAAATCACCATTCTTATAACTCATTATACCGGCAATGAAATCCACCGATTTTTGTCGGAGAGATAGCTCTTGATGTGGAAAACAAACCCCATCGCTTTGAATTGCAAAATCCGAAGAAGAATCATGCTGGAAAATTCCAGCAGTTCCATTGCGATTTCGAGCTACAGTAATCACGTCACCAAATAGGAGATCTGAAGCACTTGGGTTTGAGTTTAATGGAGTGCCTAGTTGGGGTTTGTACGCCTTTGGATTGTGCATCTTTTGGGACTGGTCCGGTGGCTTTTTACCACCGGACGACGGCACAATGGCCATTACTGTGTTGTTTGGTTACTAGGTAAGTGACTTGCCTAACTTTGTGTGGGGGAAATTACCTTACGATTTGGTACAGATTTTACCATGCGAGTGTCGTGTACGCCCATGCATGGATACTTGCTTCATCTTTTGTGGTATTTTTATTAGTTCTTTAAAAGTGGAATTTAATGGCAATCGGTGGGTGCGATTCATTCGGTCCAGTCTTTGTCATAAGTAAACTTTCAAAGAGAAATACTGAAGTTTCCGTCTATCCTAAACTAGAAAACCACGTTTTTAAATATCTGATGTATTGTGAAGAATTTAGACGTTCTTCACGTATCACACTTTTCGTGTGCATGCGCTTTTGCTGCTAAATTTTAGAATATATTTTTAAAAAAGCTGTATGCATAAAATAATTTTTTTTTCTAAATATCCATATCACACGTTTGACTTGGGTATTGTTGTGCGGTGCCTTCCTGAGATACCCAGGAAGGGCGACGTAAGGCAATGCAACCGACTTCCGTGTGATTACTTTTTGCCAGTCAAACAACCCCTCTGCATGCTAGACTAGACTGTCAGTGCCTTGCGGGAAAGCCAATGTCAGGATCACAATTTTTAACGAGAAAATTGAATGAAAGCTAGCTTGTATTAACGGAGAACAATGATTGAAAGAAAGCCAACGTGGTGCCAGGAGGGGAGGAGACACTAATGAAGAGATTTTATTGCTTGCAAAAAACTTCAAAGACTATACCCTCCTTATATATATATCATAAAAATTAAAACTTAAGTTATAGGAGTAGACATAAATAAGCTAGAAAATCATAATGCAAATACATGAAGTAAAACTACTCTATATTTACATGGAAAGAGACCTAGGCTTATACAAAGGAAAAGCTGGATCAGCGGCCGACACTTGTAAGGCTGGCGTCCTTGTCAATAACATTAGTGTGCGCAGGACATGAGCATACACTCTGTCTGCGGGGCATCTTCTTGTAGGCGCAAGATGCGGGTTGGCACTGCCTCCTGACGGGTGCTTTTGAGCATCGCCTGTTGCTGGGCGCAGGCGCGGACTATCGGTGTGGAAGCATAGGCACATGCGCACTTATTTCTTGGTGCTGCCAAGACACGGGAACATCCTCCCTGACACTCGGCGCCAAGAGGTTTATTAGGGTGCTATGGGGCACAACCAAGGAGTCATAGGGAAAGATCGAAAGGCGGCCCATGCATGACATTATGAAAGATGTATAAGGCCATATGTTGAGGAAGTGGTTAAAATGGTGCTCACCAATATATTAAGTAGTAAATGAAAAATCATTTTATCACTCAATCCCTAATGCATACCAACAAGAATAATCAACTACTAGTACAATCAAAGACAGATCTAGAATTTGGAGGTGCCCGGTACTAACTATTTTGGGTTTGGTTTAACCCTATTTTGAACTTTATCGATTTAGGTTATTCTTCTTTTCTGTTTATATAGACAAACCAATCAAACGAAATAATTTACTCCCTCTATTCCAATTTACGTGGACCTATTTTCTTTTTGGTCTATTCCAAAAGAATGACCCATTTCTAAATTTGGAAATAATTTAGCTTAACTTCCAATTCTACCCTTAACGGGAGCTTTTATGACCACACAAATATTCTGGACCGCTTTTTGACTTGTTTAGGACCACAAATTCGAAAAATCTTCATTTTTTCTTAAACTACGTGCCCAATCAAACAAGTTCACATAAATTGAAATGGAGGGAGTAATAATTATGACTACTTGGAGCAGAGCTTAAAAATTAAACAATACCACTAATATAAATAATAATATATCATTCATTTATAACATTTCTCAACGAGTTTTCATATTCTAAAGCTAGCTATCATGCGACTCGAGGATGGAAAACTAAAACTAAAACATACTATACATGCATATTTTATATTTTGATATTCAAAGTAAAAATGTATACTAATTGAGACTCATAACTTTGAAATACAAGCAAGAATCAATAAAAAGTGCAACATGTATATCTGACAGCAAGACAAGGCTGAAGCCTTGATATGAAAAAGGCGACACAGACAAAGATGAACCCAAGATTTAAAAGTCATGGTGCATTACCGCCTTTGATGTAAATCTATCACTCGCCGTATAAAAACCACAAGGGTTTGCATTTTGTTGGATAGTTGAATTTTGATTAATTTATGTTATTTAGTTAACCCATACCATTAAAAATACTATCTCTTTATACAGAAATATTAAATGGAATCCCAAAAAGTTCAAACAAGTCAAGGAAGTGCCTATATTAATTTTGGTAATTTGATTAAAAGAATAATTGAATTTTGATATATGCTTTTTTTTACTTAAAGAGTAGACCTTTAAATTTAATTTTTTTTCCATCTCAATCCTAATGAATTTAATCGTTTTCCTACAAAAATGTAAGGGGTCGTCTATCTCTTTCTCTTCAATATAAGTGGAGTTTTGGGTAAAATGGAATAACCTGAAAACAACAAGGGCTCGGTCGTTAAAAAGAATAAAACAAGAAAAGACAAAAATAGAGCTCCCGCAGCTTGAGGAAAGAAGAAAACAAGAAAAGAAGAAAAGCACAAAAGGAATAATAAGAATATGAGTTCCTTGTTATTGAAACAAAATTGAAATTTAAAGCTTTGATTCTTAACAAATTCGAACACAAGATGCACAAAATTCTTAACAGGGGCTTCCTCGAGCAGTGACCCCCTTCCTCACTTATGATGGCGGGTGCCAACTCTTATATATTGGAGTTCCTAGATGTAAATCTATACATATATACTGAAACATTCCGAAGCCTCAGTCTTACATGTAGGTCCGCCTCCGGCACAGGAGAAGGCGAGAAGCTAAGCCTCAGAGGCATGCTTCATCACAGACATAAGATCGTGCCACGAAACATGTAACATAAGAAGGCTAGCTTGTAGTTAGGTGGGACTACGGGCGCCAACGAGCAATTTGAGTGCCTCTGACACTTTGGAGAAGTTGGCTCGTGACAGTACACTTGCATAAAATCACAGAATTATGTATGAACAACAACGGAAATTAGCATATTTCATATGATGAAGTGTGCAGTGAATAAGATCCATAGAGACTTCACAAGGGAGGTTTAGCTGACCCAGCTTGAAGTCTACCAACCCTTTTCAAGTCGAGAATTCCACATAAGTCTGATATTCTAATATTACTTCATGAATTTTTCGGCTGATATTCTCGGATAGCCTTTTTTTATGACACTGTTTATATTTTGTTTCTTGTTTTAAAAGATCTGCAAATATAATCTATGCGGTTTAGCAATGAAAAAAAAAGAAAATGTATCGCCATCGGTTCCGTATAACTATAAACCAAGTGTACATAATAGCAATTTGGCATCGTAAGATCAACCATATTAGATTAACTGCAAAATAAAATGATAAGTAAAAGTAACGAAGCTTTGTCCTAAAAAGTTTTATAAAAGAAACTGAATGCTTATATGGTAAGGGTTGGCACTTACATTTTTTTGTTTTCGTGCTGCTCATAACAATATTTTAATTCTCTAAACTCCAAATTTCATGTGATGGCTTAACCCAAAAAAAATAGAAAATATTTTCATGGTTGTTATCAACAAAAAACTTGAGTTCATCAACCGAAGTTTTAACCTAGCGATAATTTCTAGTTTCTTACTGTGACATTTGAATTATTATATCGAATATGTATGGAAGACATATACTCATTGCAGTTTAAATAATAAACCACTGATTTGAAGTTCAAGAGCAGGATTAGTTTGAAGTTCACGTGCAACTGTTCGAACTTCACAGTATTGATACAAAGTTCAGTTGCAACAACTTTGAACAAAACAGTTAATCTGAAGTACAAACTGTTGCATCTGAACTTTAGGCCAATGATGCATTGACTTGAAGTTCAGTCGTATTCTATACCAAACTTCAAACCAAAAGAAGAAGAATAGTGTGGCGAAGAGATAGAAGTGATCATGGACCCCGAGGATCTATTTCAAAGGTCTAGGGAGTGGAAATGTTTACTAGTATTCTCTCTCCGGAGAGAAATTGTCAAGAAGACATCAAAAAACATAAACTGGCCAAGTGGCCTCCTATTTTCTTTTTCAATTTCTTTTGGATTGAAAAATTTCTAAATGCGTGGCTTAAGGTGGTTGGGGCCTTTTTAATATTTTTCAAAACTTGTGGGTCACCTATAAGGTTTGAAAAACCTTATTTCACCAAAATATTTCCCCATTTTCTGTTTCATCTCTCTATTGTCTATTCTCACTATCACTCAAAGTCTACCAGTAAAAAAAAAGAACAATATCAAGGTCTAGATTAGTTGACGAAGACATACATGTTAGTAAAAATCTGTTTCAAGGAGATTAGTATTAGAGCGTGCTACTGAGGAGGAGGAAGAAGACTTGGACATAAATTTAGCCCAAACTCAAATGGAAGAGTAGGTTTCCGAAAAAATAATTTTCAAAGAAGAAAATGATAGTGATGATAAATCTTTATGTGGGGAGGATGATGAAAATGGTGATGATGCTGCATAGAAGGATGAAAATGGTGATGTTGCTCAAGAGGTTGATAAAAATGCTGAAGATAGTAAAGATCGATTGGAAAGTGGAACACATGCAACAGTTGAAGGTGACCAGGATGCTCTGTCAATTCTTATGTTTGTAAGGGCGATCGACGTATCTAAGTACAAACTCTGGACGTTTCTAAGAAAGCATAGACATTTTTCGGCCAAGATTAGTGTGATGTCTTGGATCAATTTATTCCATGAGTTGAAGAAAAAATATAGAATAATAAAATTAGTGGAAAAATTTGGTAATAGTTGTTTTGGACAGTTTGCAAAACTTTCAGAGCATTGGACATAGTTCAATGGATAGCTTGTTCATTTCGTGCTGATTCGCCGAATTTATTGCGCAAAAAAGCATGCGTTATGGTTTTCAGTTGGAGACAAGCCTGTTCACTTTGGATGCGTTATGATGACAGGATTGAACTATTGTGCCAAACCAAGTAAAGAAGAAATGAACAAAGTGATGGATGAGGGCAAAACATTATGAGACAAAGTTTGTGTATCTAACAGGTAGGAGGTGAAAGCAGAAAATCTTTTGGAACAGTTGAAGTATGAGAGGTTTGGCACAGAAGATAGGTTTAAGCTTGCATTGTGTGATTTGTCCATTTAATCTTACTTTCAAGGGATAACATAGAGCGTGTTGATGAGAAGTGGACTTGTATGGTTGACAATTTAGAAGTTTTCATGAAATTTCCATCTGGCACGGAGTGTGTTGAGTAAAATTGAATACTTGAAGAAGGACATGTTGCCGGTTTACAAATCATATGTGAGAAAGAGTAAGGAAAATAAAATCTTTGGAAAAAAATCCAAATCGGCTAGTTATGCCCTGTACGGCTTCCCATGGGCATTTCTAGTAAGTATTTAACAAACCCCCTCAAAAGTTCTTTGCAATTGAGACTATTATTTTATTGCTGCAGATAAAAATTAATATTTTTTGTTCATGAAAAAATTATAGGCATGGGCATACGAAGCAATTCCGCTATTTGGCCGTAATATCGAGAAATCAAAGGTCGTACTGATGCCAAGGATGTTGAGATGGCACAATAAGAAAGTGATATATGTCCTTGATTGGTATCCCTTTAAGCACAGCGTTGATGACCCTGGTGTGGTAAGATAGGGAGTGCAATAACACTCCACTAGTAGATTAGACTCAACCAAAGTAGGAGATTATCATAGACCTCGTGTCTATTTTTTTTGTATTGTTTGTCTATTGACTTGCATCCATGCTATATTTCAGGAGGTGCACCCTTACCTTATTTCTATCCTACGTGAAGAATTTGGTACCATACAACTATGAGGTAGTAGATCCTATAATCGACCAACTAGTGGTTGATTTAAAATTGGTAACTGCCATTAGGAAGGCACCTTGTACAGTGAGCTTAGAGATTAGTGATGAAGTTGACTTTGCTGATGATGACCCTTTGGGTGGGAGTATTCCTAGTTCACCATTAGTTGGTGGTTTTTCTTGTATTAGTAGAGGAGGACCATTTAGGATGTGTAATGCTCAGCCAAGTGATGTAGATGTGCGCGAAGAGTTGAAGGTTGTGAATGACAAATTGGATAAGGTGTTGAAGATCCTTGGGGAGATGCAAAATCAGAATGAGAGCCCTTCCAAACTAGTTGAGTCACCTTGGTACAGAGTTATAAGACTGCAAAGAAGATTGAGGAATTCTCCAATTTCTGCAGGCAAGATGAGGAAACTGAAATATATTAAGAAGAAGAAAACAAAGGTAGACGTACTCAAACTAGTTGCGGAGGAACATACGAAACTATTCTGTGAATTGTTTGACAAGAAAGAGAAGTTTCCCAAAAACGTTTTGACAGGCAGCTATGGTTGGAGGTTTTTTGAGCAGTTGTGCTGTCCTAACCCGTCCGTTTTCACTTTTGTAAGTCCCTTAATGTAACGACCCGGCCGGTCTTTTCTGGAGTTATAGCCCCGTTTCCCCTATCTCTTCTTCCTTTATGCTCTCAAGCTATATTATGATATATCGTGTTAGTTTGTTCGGGTCTAGAATGGTTTCGGAGTGGAATGAGATATTTAGTCTCTTATTTAGAACCTTAAGTTAGAAAATTCAACCGGATGTTAACCTTGGTGTAAACGATCTCGGATTTGAATTATGATGGTTATGTTCGCTCCGTTAGGTGATTTTGGACTTAGGAGTGTGCCAGGAATGTGATTTGGAGGTCCGTGGTAGAATTAAGCTTGAATTGGCAAAATTTAGCGATTTCGGTCGGCAGTGGAAAATTTGATATCGGGGTCAGAATGGAATCCCGGAAGTTGGAGTAGGTTCGTAGTGTCATTTGTGATGTGTGTGCAAAATTTGAGGTCATTCGGACATGGTTTGGTTGGTTTCGGTATTGGTTGCCGAATTTAGAAATATAGAAGTTCTTAGGCTTGAATCCGAGGGTAATTTGATGATTTGATATTGTTTTGAGTGATTCGAAAGTTTGACTAAGTTTGTATGTTGATATATGACTTGTTGGTATTTTTGGTTGAGGTCCCGAGGGCCTCGGGTTGATTCCGGGTGGTTAACGGATTTGTCGAAGTTGGAAATTATAGCTAAAGTTGCTGCTACTGCTATTTTTGCACCTGTGGAAGAAAGAGTCGCAGGTGCGAGGCCGCTGGTGTGCGTGCGGAGTTCGCAGGTGCGGGCAATGCTTGACTAGGCAGGTTGCGCAGGTGCGAGTTGGAGGTCGCATCTGTGAGCCCGCAGGTGCGAAACCTTGGGCGTAGATGTGAAAAGGGGATGATGGGCATGCTTCGCAGAAGCAGAGTATGAGAGCGCAGGTGCACTTGCGCAGGCATGAGAATTTTCTGCGCAGATGCGGAGAATGTGTGGCCAAGGCAGGAGCACAGGCGTGAAGGATTTGGCTGCACCTGCGAGCCTGCATGTGATGACCCAAAAGGTCATCTTATATTTTAGAACTCGAATCTGTTCTCTTAAGCCTTAAAAGTTTTATTTTTACCCTCCTCGATTTACGTGCGCAGTCCGGGCAGGTTTCCGAAAAGTTTTTATGTTGAAAACTAATGAAAATAAGAAATTTTGCCTTGAAAGTTGATTTTAGTTGATTTCGGTCAATACTTTTGGTAAATGGGCTCGGATTCGTGCGTTAATGGTCCCGGTGGGTCCGTATTGAATTATGGGACTTGGGCGTATGCCTGGAATTGAGTCCGGAGGTCCCTTGCTCAAGTTATGACTTTTTGATGAAAATTAATATTCTAAAAATTAATTATTTTTAAGAATTGATTGATGTTTGACATTGCTAGTGCCTGGTCTGTATTCTGGTTCCGGAGCCCGGTACAGGTTCACTATGTTATTTAGGACTTGTTTGTTAAATTTGATGAGAAACGGAGTTGATTTGACGTGATTCGGACATCTAGTTGAGAAAATAGAAATTTTAAAGTGTTCTTGAGAATTTCATTTGATTTGGTGCTAATTCGTAGTTCTTAGTGTTATCTTGGCGATTTGGTGTGCATGTTGCTTTTAGAGCCACGAGGGTTCAGGTGACTTTTGGATAGGCCACGGGATGTTTTGGACTTTGAAAATCTGGTATTTTGCTGCAGCAGGTGTTCTGGCATGTCCTTCTTCGCGTTTGCGAAGGTCCTCTCGCGAACGCGAAGAGTAAATTGTTGAGGCAAGAATTTGTTCTTCACGTACGCGTAGGCTTGGCCGTTAACGCGAAGCGATGGGGGCGTTACCCTTCGCGAATGCGAGCTGTGTCTCGCGAATGCGAAGGCTTGGCAGCCAGAACCCTTCGCGAATGCGATGAACACTATTGCCCAGCACTTAACATAATCCAAAAACGGGATTTAACCCAAAAACTCATTTTTCTCAAAAATCAAATGGTGAGAGGCGATTCTTTAAGAGCCATTTCTTCCCCAAATTGTTGGTAAGTGATTCTAAACCATTTTCTTTCAATTACCCATTACATTCTTGAATTTTTAACCTAAAATCAAGAGTTTTCATGGTAGAATTAGGGGTTAGGGTAGAAACTAGGGATTTCAGGAATTTTGGGATTTAGACCTCAATTTGAGGTCGGATTCCAAAACCAATTATATATTTGGGCTCGGGGATGAATGGGTAAATGGATTTTGGTCCATACCTCGGGTTTTGACCATGCGGGCCCGGGGTCGATTTTTTGACTTTTTGGAGGAAAGTTTGGGAAATTTAATTTATGCAATATAATTGATTCCTTTAGAAATATTTGATATTATTTTGTCATATTTGAATTAGATACGAGTGGTTTGGAGGTGAATTCCAAAGGAAAAGCTGTGATTGAGAATTAAGTGGCCTTCGGGGCGAGGTAAGTGTTGTGTCTAACCCTGACTTGAAGGAATTAGGAACCTTCGATTACTTGTTAAGTAAAATCCATGTGAGCGGCGTATATGAGTGGTGAGGAGTACTTATGCGCCGCCAATTTACTTGTTTTCCATGTTTCTCTATTTTCCTTATATTGTCTCTTTCCTATGCCAAATTGCTACGTGTTATACTAGTGTTGTTCAATTTATCATTCTTATCATGTTTACGGATTTTTCTGGTGATAATTGAGTTTTTATTTCAAAGTTGAGATTGATATTATGGAACCAAATGTTGAAGTAAGGTTTGTGCTTGTTATTCTATCTCCATGTTGTTATTTATGCATTTCATTATGGTAAGGGAGAGTGTTAATGCACGAAGGGTGATGCCGTGACACATTGTGAATGTTAATGCACGAAGGGTGATGTCGTGCCATATTGTGAGTGTTAATGCACGAAGGGTGATACCGTGCCATATCGTGAGTGTTAATGCACGAAGGGTGATGCCGTGCCATGATATAAGAGTTAATGCACGAAGGGTGATGCCGTGTTGTTTCTATTAATTTTATGGTGAGATTGAGAGTAAAAGCACTAAGGGTGATGTCGTGCATTGTTTCTTACTGTATTCACTATTCATGTTGATTCATGGTATATTGACTGCTTTGGTGATCATTCTGTTGTAGTTCTTATCTTGTATTCCTCTCAGTATGTTCCCCTCCCGACATTTCCTGTTTAGTTCTTCATTTCTGTTATTTGTATATACGCTGTTAAATTGTACAGGTTGATTTGTAGGTGCCTTGCCTTAGCCTCATCACAACTTTGTCGAGGTTAGGCTCGACACTTACCAGTACATGGGGTCGGTTGTACTGATACGGCACTCTATACTTTCTATGTATATTTTGATACCTGCTTGGGTTGATCGAGATTTTGCTATTGGTCCGCCGTCCGGAGACTCAAGGTAGATCTGTCGGCATTCACAGTCCTTGAAGTACCCATCTAGCTTTTCTGTTCTACTGTTTCTTTCATTCAGACAGTTGTATTTCTTTCAGACTATTTCTTATAGTAAATTCTAGAATGCTCGTGAATTGTTAATTATTAAATGGGAATAAGGAATTGGTTTAATTATTCTCTAACGTTAGCTTTCCTAGCAAGTGAAATGTTAGGCGCCATCATGGTCCCGTCGGTGGAAAATTTTGGGTCGTGACAGTTGGTATCAGAGCTCTAGGTTACATAGGTCTCACGAGTAATGAGCAAACTTAGTAGAGTCTGAAGGATCGGTACAGATATGTCTGTACTTATCTCTCAGAGGCTATGAAGTTTAGGAACAATATCATTTCTTTCATTCCTTATCGTGCGGCATTGATTTTTGATTGAAACCTATATCTCGTATTCCTTTGTATCCACTCGTATATGACATTGCGCACTTGGTATCAGTTGTGCGTCGACGATTCGTGATGCCGCTGATGAACTATGAGGGAGCCAAAGATACTCAAACATTACCTCAACGTGTGATTCCGATTGAAGATGCAGACGTATTAAGAGATCACCCTGTGAATCAGGTGGGGGGTGTAACAGACCTTGGTATCTGGTTGATTTATACAAGCTGTGAAGGTTAATATTGTGGACCATCGAACGTGGTGAACTATGACTTCGCACCAAGTGGAGGGGGAGTCCACTATCAATGGATGGATTGCGGGGTCATGTGTTATATCAGTTTTGGCCCGAAATGTATATATGTGGTACTAAAAGGTTTCCCCAAAAACATAATTACACATGTTTAAGGCCTGAGATTTTGTAGAGGATAAAGTTGGTTATTGCGGTATGTCTGCCTACTTAATAATCCTATACTTCAGTACCAAAGAAGTTAGAGAAACAACTTTAAATTTACAGAAGATCTACTCAGCATGGACGTCATGGTTGCGGATTATGGGATTCTTCGGAGGAAGTACAATGGTTGATGAGATTTTGGACTATGTGGTTTGTGCCAAGATTTTCCTGTATGGAGCTCTACTTGTGTGATCGTTGTGTATAAAGGGGGGTAAGGGTTACCCCAAAGAAGAATCGAAGAGTATGTTAAGAAATGGGTCAGCTAGACAATGTTGAGTGAGCATAACAAAAGAAGAAATTGGGCTTGGGAGAGATAATTCTCCACAGGTGTCTGTGGCAATCCTATGAAGAGGGCAGACCAGTCAATACAACACCGCCCACTTGGCTCGGTTCTCAGAAATACTTTTGAAAGAGTTTGTTTCCCGGACTCTCCATAATGCATGGCGCATAGGGTTTGAACGATTGCGTGAGGTCACCATGACGATGTCATAATATGCATTAGGTTAAATATGTAAGCTCATAGACTCATTAAAGGACTTAATTATTATCGTAAAATTTTGTATGACTCGGGAGCTACAGGCTGATACTTCACTTCCACTAGTGGTAGAAATTGCCAAGATATTAGGATGTGTTCGGGGTGAGGAAACAGGAAACTAAGGAGACCAAGACGTCTCGAGGTTCTGGGGATTCAATGGATTCTACTCTGCTAGTATAAATCATTATGGCGGGGGCTCGGGTAGTCGGCTAGCCCAGTTCACACGTCGGATTAATCGAGGTGCTCCAGTAAGTTCTTTTAATGCACCATTGACATAAGTTTCCTACAATGGTTATTCTAGTTATCTGGCACAGACTCATGTGTTGTGGTTTTGTGTAACGAATGTTATTTACAAGGAGAAAATGGAAAGTTTTGATTGGCAAGATGTGCATATTACTTGTGATTCAGAACTGAGGCCGAGGTCCTCGTATTTTAAAATAAATTGATATGTTTAAACTGGGCTATGAGCTATGGTGGAAGTTATATAAGGACGTGATCCTTGTGATAAAAATTCTTGTGTTTACATTCTCCGTTGTGAAAATTTAATTTGTACTATAGTGTTAATAGGGAGTCATGCCTGCTAGGCTTATTTGAAATTTTTTTGTTTGAAATTATCTGTGCATATTTGCCAAAATATTGAATTTTGTAATTACTGAGTTTTAACCTACGAGGTAGGTGCCCGCCCAAGTGGTGTTAAATGTGACTCGTTAATTCGGGTAAATAATTATGAGGTCTTCATGCCTCGCATCTTTTTATTAGTATTGTGAAGGTTTGAAATGAGATTTTTGTTAACATGAAATTAATTGATGATTCTGTAATTGATTATGAACAACTTTTAAGACCAGATTGACCTAGAAAGGTGCCCCATTTGGATGGTCAGACGAGTGTGAGTTGAGCTTTCAGAAGCTCAAAACCGCTTTGACTACAACACTAGTGTTTGTATTACCCACAGGTTCAGGATCGTGTGCGGTATATTGTGATGCCTCTCACATTGGGCTTGGTGCAGTATTAATGCAAGATGGCAAGGTAATTGCATATGCGTCGCGGCAATTGAAAGTTCACGAGAATAATTAACTTGTTTATGACTTAGAATTGGCAACCATTGTTCATCTGCTGAAGATTTGGAGGCATTACCTATACGGTGTCTCGTGTGAGGTATTTACTGATCATCGTAGCCTTCAGTATCTGTTCAAACAAAAGGATCTTAATTTTAGGTAGAGAAGATGGTTGGAGTTGTTGAAAGACTATGATATCACCATTTTGTATCACCCCGGAAAAGCCAATGTGGTGGCCGATGCTTGAGTAGAAAGGCTGTGAGTATGGGCAGTCTTGCGTATATTCCGGTTGGTGAGAGGCCATTAGCTGCAGATGTTCAGACTTTGGCTAATTAGTTCGTGAGGTTAGATGTTTGAAAACCCAGTCGGATTCTAGCTTGCACAGTCGCTCGGTCTTCTTTGTATGAGCACATCAGGGAGAGGCAGTATGATGATCCTCATTTACTTGTCCTTAAGGACATGGTGCGGCACAGTGATGCCAAACATATTGATGTGGGGGAGATGGAGTTTTGCGAATGCATGGTTGTATTTGTGTGCCTAATGTGGATGGGCTTCGTGAATTAACTCTTGAAGAGGCACACAGTTCCAGGTATTCTATTCATCTAGGTATCGCCAAAATGTATCAAGATTTGCGGCAACATTATTGGTGGAGGAGAATGAAAAAGGATATAGTTGCATATGTAGCTCGGTGTCTGAATTATCAGCAAGTTAAGTACGAGCATCAAAGACCTGGTAGGTTGCTTCAAAAGTTAGAAATTCCTAAATGAAATGGGAGCGTATCACTATGGATTTTGTTGTTGGACTCCCACGGACTCAGAGAAAATTTGATGCAGTTTGGGGTCATTGTGGACAGGTTGACCAAGTCAGCACATTTCATTCTAGTGGCAGCTACCTATTCTTCAAAAAGGTTAGCTGAAATTTACATTCGTGAGATTGTCCACCTTCGCGGGGTGCCCGTGTCTATTATTTCATTAAAGGTACGCAGTTTACCTCACACTTTTGGAGGGCAGTACAACGTGAGTTGGGTACGCGGGTTGAATTGAGCATAACATTCCATTCTCAGACGGACGGGCAGTCCGAGCTTACTATTCAGATCTTGGAGTATATGCTTCGTGCCTATGTTATTGACTTTGGAGGTTCTTGGGATAAGTTCATGCCGTTAGCGCAGTTTGCCTATAATAACAACTATTGGTCGAGCATTCAGATGGCTCCACATGAGGCATTATACAAAAGGCGATGTCGTTCGCCAGTTGGTTGGTTTGAACCGGGAGAGGCTCGGTTATTGGGTACCGATTTGGTACAAGATGCGTTGGATAAGGTCAAGATTATTCAGGATCGACTTCGAACATCTCAGTCTAGGCAAAAAGAGTTATGCCGACCGTAAAGTTTGTGATATTGCATTCATGGTTGGAGAAAGAATATTGCTTCAGGTATCGCTCATGAAGGGTGTTATGAGATTTGGGAAGAAGGGCAAGTTGAGCCCTAGGTATATCGGGCCATTTGAGATCCTTGAGAGAGTGGTGGGGGGTAGGTTATAGACTTGCATTGCCTCCAGGGTTATCCTCAGTTCATCGGGTAGTCCATGTGTCTATGCTCGGTAAATATCATGGTGACCCGTCCCACATGTTCGATTTCAGCTCTGTCCAGTTGCATAAGGATTTGACTTACGAGGAGGAGCCGGTGGCAATTCTAGCCCGACATGTTTCCCAGTTGAGATTAAAGTGTTACCCTTCAGTTCGAGTACAGTGGAGAGGTCAGCCTATTGAGGCAGCTACTTGGGAGTCCGAGTTCGATATGCGGAGTAGATATACCCACCTTTTCACCAGCCCAGGTACTTTTCTATGTCCGTTTGAGGACGAACGGTTGTTTTAGAGGTGGAGAATGTGATGACCCGAAAGGTCATCTTATGTTTTAAAACTTGAATCTGCGCTCTTAAGCCTTAAAAATCTCATTTTTACCCTCCTCGATTTGCGTGCGTAGTGCGGGCAGGTTTCCGGAAAGCTTTTATGTTGAAAACTAATTAAAATAAGAATGTTTTCCTTAAAAGTTGATTTTAGTTGATTTCGGTCAACATTTTTGGTAAACATGCCCGAATTTGTGCGTTGACGGTCCCGGTGGGTCCGTATCGAATTATGGGACTTGGGCGTATGCCCGGAATCGAGTTCGGAGGTCCCTAGCTCAAGTTATGAATCTTTGATGAAAATTAAAAGTCTGATAATTAATTGTTTTTAAGAATTGATTGATGTTTGGCATTGTTAGTGCCAGGTCTGTATTCTAGTTCCGGACCCCGGTACAGGTTCATTATGATATTTAAGACTTGTCTGTGAAATTTGGTGAGAAAAAGAGTTGATTTGACGTGATTCGGACGTCCAGTTGAGAAAATAGAAATTTTAAAGTATTCTTGATAATTTCATTTGATTTGGTGCTAAATTCGTAGTTCTAGGTGTTCTCTTAGAGATTTGATCGCGCGAGCAAGTTCGTATGATGTTTTTAGACTTGTGTGCATATTTGATTTGGAGCCCCGAGGGCTCAGGTGAGTTTCGGATAGGCCACGGGATGTTTTTCACTTTGAAAAACTGGTATTTTGCTGCAGCAATTGGTCTGGCATGTCCTTCTTCGCGTTCGCAAAAGTCCTCTCGCGAACACGAAAAGCTGATGATGCAGGGATTTATTCTTCGCGAACGCGAAGGCTTGGTCACGAACGCGAAGCATTGGGGGCGTTACCTATCGCGAACGCATAGTGTTAGGCATTGGGGAGTAACTATCGCTCCGAACACGAGCAATGACTTGTGAACGCGAAGTCCAGGGGGGAGTAACCATCGCTAGCGCGAGCTGTGTCTCACGAACGCGAAGGCTTGGCAGCCAATACCCTTCACGAATGCTACAGTTCTCTCTCGAACGCGATGAACATTGTTGCCCAGCACTTAACAAAATCCAAAAACGGGATTTTAGCCAAAAACTCATTTTTCTCAAAAACCAAACTGTGAGAGGCGATTTTTTAAGAGCCATTTCTTCCCCAAATTGTGGTTAAGTGATTCTAAACCATTTTCTTTAAATTATCCAATACATTTCTTGAATTTTCAACGTAAAATCTAGAGTTTTCATGGTAGAATTAGGGGTTACGGTAGAAACTAGGAATTTCGGGAATTTGTGAATTTAGACCTCAATTTGATGTCGGATTCCAAAACCAATTATATATTCGGGCTCGGGGATGAATGGGTAAATGGATTTTGGTCCGAACCTTGAGTTTTGACCAAGCGGGCCCGAGGTTGATTTTTCGACTTTTTGGAGGAATGTTTGGGAAATTTAATTTAAGCAATATAATTGATTCCTTTAGCAATACTTGATATCATTTTGTCATTTTTGAATCGATAGGAGTGGTTTGGAGGTGAATTCCAAAGGAAAAGTTGTGATTGAGAATTAAGTGGCCTTCAGAGCGAGGTAAGTATTGTGTCTAACCCTGACTTGAGTGAATTAGGAACCTTCGATTACTTGCTAAGTAAAATCCATGTGAGCGGCGTATATGTGAGGTGACGAGTACTTATGCGCCGCCAATTTACCTGTTTTCCATGTTTCTCTGTTTTCCTTATATTGTCTCTTTCCTATGCCAAGTTGCTACGTGTTATACTAGTGTTGTTCAATTAATCGTTCGTATCATGTTTACGGATTTTCTGGTGATAATTGAGTTTTTATTTCAAAGTTGAGATTGATATTATGGAACCAAATGTTGAAGTAAGGTTTGTGCTTCTTATTCTATCTACCTGTTGTTATTTATGCATTGCATTATGGTAAGGGAGAGTGTTAATGCACGAAGGGTGATGCCGTGCCACATTGTGAGTGTTAATGCACGAAGGGTGATGTTGTGCCATATTATGAGTGTTAATGCACGAAGGGTGATGCCGTGTCATATTGTGAGTGTTAATGCATGAAGGGTGATACTGTCCCATGATATGAGAGTGAATGCACGAAGGGTGATGCCGTGCCGTTTCTATTAATTTTATGGTGAGATTGAGAGTAAAAGCAAGAAGTGTGATGCCGTGCATTATTCCTTACTATATTCACTATTCCTGTTGATTCATGGTATATTAACTGCTCCGGTTATCATTCTGTTGTAGTTTGTATTCCACTCAGTATGTTCCCCTCCCGACATTTCCTATTTAGTTCTTCATTTCTGGTATTTGTATATACACTGTTAAGTTGTACATGTTGATTTGTAGGTGCCTTGCCTTAGCCTCATCATTACTTCGTCGAGGTTAGGCTCGACACTTACCAGTACATGGGGTCGGTTGTACTGATACTGTACTCTGCCCTTTCTGTGTAGATTTTGATACCGGCTCGGGTTGATCGAGATTTTTCTATTGGTCCATAGTCCGAAGACTCAAGGTAGATCTGTCGGCGTTCACAGACCTTGAAGTCCCCATCTATCTTTTCTGCTCTACTGTTTCTTTCATTCAGACTGTTGTATTTCTTTCAGACTATTTCTTATAGTAAATTCTTGAATGCTCGTGAATTGTGACTCCAGATCCGGGTGGTAGTAATTAATACAGTTTTATGATATTCCGCACTTATTATATTTCATCTTAGTTAATTATTGTTAATTACTGAATGGGAATAAGGAATTGGTTTAATGATTCTCTAACGTTGGCTTGCCTAGCAAGTCAAATGTTAGGCGCTATCACGGTCCCGTCGGTGGGAAATTTCACGTCGTGACACCGCATGTGCGAGGCTTGGAGCTCAGGTGCAGAAGCTGGGGAATTAAGTGGAGTTCGCGGATGCGGCACCTTGACCGCAGGTGTGGAAAAAGAGCCCGCATGTGCAAAAAACCTGGGCAGAAAGCATAAATACAACCCTTCGCGAATTTGGTTTATTTACACAATTTTCAAGTCGGTTTTTGGATCTTTTGGAGTGCTTTTCGAAAGGTGATTCAAGGGCTATCAGTGAGGTAAGATGGTTGAGCCCTAATACTTGAATACATGGTGATTTTCCGTTGTTTAATCATTGTAATTTGTGAAAATGAGGGGTTAGGGCTTGGAATAATTAAGAGTTTAATTTAAGGATTTGAAGGACCAAACGATGTCGGATTTTGATGAATTTTGTATGGTTAGACTCGTGAGTGAATGAGTTTTCTAGTTTTGTATATTTTGTCAAATTTCGAGACGTGGGTCCGAGGGTCGGGTTTTAGCCAATTTCGGGTTTTGGTCTAATTTGATAGTTTTTCTTGTGGAATTCATTCCATTAACGTATATTGATGGTATTGTACTGATTGTAAATATATTTGGAGCATTTGAAGGCCGATTACAGAGACAAGAGCATTGCAGGGTAGAGATTTGACCGGTTTGAGGTAAGTAACGAATGTAAATCTAGTCCTGAGTGTACGAAACCCCGGATTTTGTATCATTCTACTATTTCTTTTTTAGTGGCGCACGTGCTAGGTGACGGGAGTGTGGGCGTGCATTGTTGGGGATTTTGACTTGGTCCGTCCCGTAGCAATTGTAAAGTTGTATACTTTGTTGAAACTATATGATACTTATATGTTTTAGAAAGAGTTTCTGTAAATTGGGATGAATGCCATGTTTGGGCTTTGCACCAGTGCTGTTTGGACCCTTAGGGGTTTTTTCTTACTATCCTCTCATTGTTTTCGGTTGAAAATCTATACTCAGTCATGTTTATACTTGTTTACCACATAACTCAGTTTTATGACTCTATTTTGATGCATATAAATATTTTGGGCCGAATGCCCTATTTTATTGAAATGTCCGAGTGGCTTGAGAGGTTTATGACTGAGTGAGGTTGAGGGCCTGATATGTGAGGATATTTATGGGATCGGGCTGCACGGCGCAGCATGTTGCATATTTATGGGATCAGGCTGCACGCCGCAGCATGTTTGATATCGGCCGAGGGCTTGATTATGAGGATGAGTGTGGATCGGGGTTGGCCGCCTACAACATACATTATTATTATAGCACGTGAGTTGTCCATGTAGATTATAGCGCTTGGGCTGAAGGAGCCCCTGCGGAGTCTGTACACACCCCTAGTGAGCGTAAGTACCTACTGAGTGCGAGTGCCGAGTGCTGATTGACTGGGTGGCAAGAGTGATTGTTAGGTATGCTCGAGGGGCTGTATATGAGTGATGTTTTGCCAGAAGGGCTGTTTATGATTTCATCATTTTTGCTTACCTTTGAATTTTTCCTCTGTTTGAAAACTGTTGAAAAATATCTTTAAATAATTTTTACTGAAACTGGGTTTAAACGAGATGTTTTGATTCAAATCCTAATTTTAAAAGCATGTGGTATTTTATTGAGATTTCCTAATATGAATGTTATATGCTTTACTGCTCGTCACTACTGCTCAATCTTTATTTATTGTTGTTACTTACTGAGTTGGCATACTCACGTTACTCCCTGCACCTTGTGTGCAGATCCAGGTGTAGCTGGACACGGTAGCGATTGTTGATTATTATGATTGAAGATTTTTTCGGGGATAGCAAGGTAGTTGCCTCGCGATCGCAGCCCTACTCTTCTTCCTCTTATCTTACTCTAGTTGTATTTAGCTATTTTCCAGGCTAAGTTAGCCTTGATATTTTTAGATAGATTGTAGTAGATGATCTTGACTAGTGACACCCCGATGTCGGGCTTTTCCTTCTGCACTTTTATTTTGATTGGAACTCCTTTATGAAGGTTTTTGTGTTAAATAACTTTAAAATTATCTTTGAAATGAAAATATCGAATTGTTTTGGAAATGAGTCGGCTTGCCTAGTTCCACAATAGGCGCCAACACGATAGGGGTTAGTTTGGGTCGTGACACTTAATCACTGCGTATATTTATTTTTTTAGTAGCTCCATATTTAACGTACACTTTTTATAATATTTAGCATGTGGAGCAACTATTAACACTGATGCGTACATGAAACATAAAATGTCCGCACTTTTATGCCCATAGTCTAGTTGTTATGGATGTTGCATTATGCAGCAACATGTGCACTACATGGAATAAGATCAAGGAGGTTGCCGGTAAAGATGGGAGTGATGGACTTTTTTGAGACAGTTGATTCTTGCTAAGACTTGTGCGTTACACCCCTAATGGTATATCCTCAAGGAAGTATGCCAAAACCTGGGGTTGTGGAGAGGTGCAAGGCTAAGGTGTTGTAATATTTGTGGCAAATTGATAAAAAATATTTTGTGCCTGTTATTTTCCATTTTACAGAGAGTTTGATTCGAATTTACGATAGCAATGTTAGTTTGTATGATGATGGTAAACTAGAAGAAGTTTTACAACCACTCGCACTCATGATGGATAGGATTTTTATAAAAACTAGTCAGTGTACAAACTTAGGCCAAGATGTGCATACAGAGAAATGGTCCTGAGAGCGTATAATGGATGTGCCACCCATTCAGCAAAGGTAAATTAAATATGCCATCCATTATGTTTTACTCATTCTTCTAGTTTCTTTAATAACTAATTGTGTATTTGATTATTGTAGTGAAATTAGTGTAGCTTAATGACAAGCGAATGAAGTTGTTTAGGGAAATATAGCAGCAGATATCTTCAGGGGAAGAATGGACCCTTAATAGTTTTATTAGTGTAATTTGTGTTTGTGTTGGTCATGGGACAAATTCATTTTGTGTAAGTGATTTAAGACACTTGTATATACATCTATGTAATGAAACTACCTTTTTGCTGATTAACTAGTGATGCTTTAATTTTTGTTTCCCTAACACTTCTTTTATGTATTACAACATTCATCTAGAGGTTGCGCAATACACAATGTTGTAATGACTCGACCAGTCGTATTGAACTCTAGCACATCGTTTGGTGGTTTGAGACATTGAGTAGCTTTACTTCATATTTGATGACTTGTATGCTTAGTCGGAATTTAATTTTGGGAAGTTCTGAGTTGATTCGGATGGAAAATACTCAATTCGAAATCTTTAAGTTGGAAGATTTGACCAAGGTTTTACTTTTTAGTAAATGACTTCGGAATAAGAATTTTAAGGTTCCAATAGGTTTGTATGGTAATTTCAAACTTAGGCGTACGTTCAGATTTAGTATCGGGTATTCCGGGAGCATTTCGGCGCTTATTGTGGAAATTGGCATTTTAAAGGTTTTAGAATTTTTTATGTTTGGTTCGAAGTGTATTTTGGTATTATCGATGTTTGTTTGGGGTTCTGAGCCTTGGAATAGGTTCATATCATGATTTTTCACTAGCACGTAATGTTTGGCATCATGATAGAATGTTTAATTGTAATTCTGACGCGTTCAACAAAGTTTGAAAGTTTGCAAGTTGAAAGAAGGATTTTGATCGTCAATTCATGATTTTGATGTTATTCGTGGTGTTTCGAGCATTTGGATAAGTTCGGATAAGGTATTGGGACTTGTTGATGTGATTGGATAGGGTCCCGGGTGAGTTTCGAGGTAGTTTCAGATTGGCTGTTGCTGTTGCTGGTTCTAGTGTTGTTCGTCGCGAGTGCGTAGGGGTACTCGCATTCGCGAAAAGAATTTGAGATGAAGGATTTTTGTTCACTGTGTTTGTGATTGGGTCCCGCGTTTGCAAAGGTATGGGAAGATGTGCACCACATGAGAAGTGTTAACTTGAAGGCAATTCAGAAGAAACTTGCAGGAAATAGGATAGCTTGGTAGTAGGTTGGATCAATATGGTAATGGTATACTCGGTTCTTTTTATTCTTACGATGTGATGAGGCTTTATAGATGTTTTGGCAATAATTTTGGGTTTGGCGGCCTGCGTGACTTGGTTGAGTTAGAGGGATCCAAATCTGATGACTTGGTTATGTGCATATGGGTTCCGCAGAGTTGCTTAATGTGATTTTCTCTTGGATGGGATCAAACAGAAGGTTTCTAACTAATTGAGAATGTATTCTGCTTGTGACTCAAAGTTGATAATGAGATTCTCGTGCATTTCACATGACGACATGATAGATGCGGTGTGTCCTGTCGGATTGAGATTTGCATGTACAAGGTGGCGATTCAGATTTGTAGGGAAGGTCATGAATTTTGGATAGCATGGACGGTTTTAGATGAATAGATAAATTCTATTACTACTTAGTATTGCCTGAGAAGGTGCACATTTCAGAAGGGGCCTTGTGTTTTGACTTACGGATGCTTCATTAGTATTGCAGTACTCGCATGGTTGATTGACTACTAATGTTCATATTCTACTATGTGGCACAGAAGAATGATAGAATTATTTCTCGTGAGATGATTGTGTACAAGGGAAGTGTTAGTCATTCTGGTGATGGAGTTGGGATCAGTTATGGTGATTTATGTATTCTCGTGATTGGGAGACTTAAGTCTTAGAGGGAGGACTATTCCTTAGTTGCGGACTATAAAGATATGACCAGAGTTAGACAGTTGATGATATGTGTTATGGATATGTTTCAGCGGATCTTTGGGGGGGGTTATCTATCTATTTCGGAAGGATGGGAATCGATTTAGAGGCCATTGGTAGGCCCAATGAGAATATGTACTCTACACCAGGTCGAATTTGTTGACTCAAATCTATTAGTGTTGAGGGGTGTGTCATTCGGGTAGAGTTGAGCTTGTTCATGTTCTGATATGCTCTATGAGTTACTCTTCTATGCTACAGGGGGGTTGCGATTTGTTGGTTATATGCACACATGATGTGGTTCTGTTTGGGCCTTGTAGCGGAATTCGAGCGAGATGGTTATTGGGGTATTGAATGGTCAATTGTGCCTTAGTTATGGTCTTTCAGTGCTGTGGTATATTGTGGTATTCGCTTCTCTATGATTATGGTCATGCACTTCATGTACTTGATTTCAAATTGCGTGTGATTGTTGATTTTGAGCATTGTGCCTTGAGGTATTTCATATGGACCAGTGTTGGATGGGGTCACGTACTGAATATGGGTTATGTTGGGATATGCTCCTTTGTGATAAATTTGTGTGTTTTGGTTCTACTATGTGTAGTGGGTTCTTAGCATTGCGCTTTGTGGTGGTATCTATTGAACTTGAGGGGTGATTCTCTCATTTGATTTATTTTTCATTTTTGGTTGCATTTGAATTGTTGCGTATTATTGCACGGATTGCACGGTTTGTGAATTGAGATTGTATTGATGTGACATGTTAGCAGAGTGGCTTTATTTGATGAGATGAGGTCATTGGACCTAGAATTTGTGCTATCAGATTTGATTGAAGTATATTTATTATCACTAATCAGCTTAGAAATTGGATATGGTTCTTGTCGAACGAGGGAGAGCTTTGTGCCACGTTGAGTTGATGAGTGGTTATGAGTTTCTGCGTTTTTCACTCACCACTGGCAGTGTACGAAGTGTTGGAACAAGGTTTTAGTTGATCTGACGTTTGTTGCCGGTGTCGGGCTTGTTTTTGCGAAGCTATTATGGTCAGAAGTTACTGTTGTGGGTATGCTAGTTATGAGGTATATCATGTAATTACATCTTGCAAGTCACAACTTGTTGAGACTTATACATTGTGTAAATGCGAGATTCGGGTCTTGTTTGGAATTCAAGATTGGTTTCTACTGTTTACGGTCTAAGGTTGAAGTAATGAAATTTAGTTATTTCGTATTGTCAAGCTTACATGGATTGGGGTTACGTGGGATCACCTTCAGGTATGTGCAAGGTGAGTTACACAATGATTTGATGGCTTTGGAATGACTTTTGGCATGTTCGTGGACGAACATATGTTTAATTGGGGGAGAATGTAACGACCCGATCGATCGTTTTGAGCAATTGCCCTTTTCTCAGTGGTTTGAGGGCATTAGTAGCTCTGTATTATGTGTTAGGACTTATGTGTATCGTCCATTTTGATTTACATGTGATTCAGGATTGATTTGAAAGAATAACTCTCATGTTAGAAGCTTTATGTTGGAAGAATTGACCAACTTTGACTTTTATGTATTTGACCCCATATCGGAGTTTTGATGGTTCTGTTAGGTCCGTATGGTGATTTTGGACATGGATGTATTCTTGAATTTGTAATTTGATGTTTCTAGAAGGTTTCAGCACTAATTGACGAAAGTTGGCAATTTGAAGGATTGGATAGTTCATAAGCTTGAGCGGGACTTGACTTTCATGATATTAAATTCGGATCATGGCCCCGAGAATTGGAATAGTTTTGTTATGTTATTTGGGATGTGTGTGAAAAATTTGAGGTCATTCCGGTTTGGTTTGAGTGATTTGAAGCCTCGAGTAAGTCCATGTTATGCTATGGAACTTTTTGGTATATTCGGTGGGGGTCCTGGGGGGCTCATATTAGTTTCGGACGAGTTTCGGATCGTTTTGGATCATTCTGGCTATGCTGATTAGGCAGGGGTTCTGGTGTGACCGCACCTACGAAACTATGGGCGCAGGTGCTGAGCTACAAAGTGGCAAAAGATGTCGCAGAAGCGAAAAGTGGAGTTGGGAGCAGGAGTTCGCAGAAGCGGAAGATTAAACGCCTCTGCGATGGCGCATATGCGGGCTTCAGACCGCATGAGTGGCATGCTTCGCATATGCGCATTTCTTATCGCACCTACGAATGCGCAGAAGCGGGACTTTATCCCCACGTGCAAATGGATGGGGCTACAGTGGTTTCCACAGAAGCGGGCAAGTTGTCGCAGAAGCATAATTTTGTTCATAAATGCAAAAATAGTTTAGTAGAAGTTATAAATCGAGGGTTTTGTTCATTTTAACACATTTTAAGTTGTGGGGCTCGGATTTGGGCGATTTTGGATGTGATTGTCAGCCCATTGATTGGGGTAAGTATTTTCTACCCGGTTTTGATTATATTTCATGAATCTATCTTCACTTTCGGCATTTAATTAATGATTTCAAAGGAGAAATTGGGGGGGGGGGTTGTCTAAACTTTCGTAGAGTGAAATTTTCAGGTTTGAACATGGATTCAGAGTCGGATATGAGTGAAATTAGTATGGTTGGACTTGTAATTGAATGTGTTTTCGGATTTTGTAAGTTTTGTCGGGTTCTGAGGTGCGGGCCCAGGTTTGACCTTTAGGTCGATTTGAGAAAATGTGAAAAGATTCAACCTTTATCATTTGGGAATATGTCATTAGGCATTATTTGATGTATTTGAGTTGCTTTTGGCTAGTTTCGAACCGTTCGGAGGTTGATACACGCTGGATGGCCTTTATACAGTATAGCTTGGCTTGCTAGGTATTGCATTTGGTTTGTTCGAGGTAAGTAACACTTTTAAACTTGGTATTGAGGGTATAAAACCCCTGAAATACGTGTTATATGGTTGGTATTGGGGTTACACACATGCTAGGTGACGGGTGTGTGGGCGTGCACCATGGTAATTACAGCTCGAATGATTATGTGATACTGTGTAGTTACCTAGTCTCGTTTGTACTTGTGTAACTCCTACGTGGTAAAGTAATTGAGTTGTGAATCATGTTCGAAATCATGTTTAGGCTATATGCTTATTCGGTTGATACTAATGATATTATTTCTATTGTTTTGAGTTATCTTCTTTAACAATAGTCATAATTCTTCATTTGCGTATCATATCTTAGTATATGTTCATCATTCATTATTACATCACATGTTATCATTGTTGGGCTGAGTAGTACGAGATTGTGAGCCTTTGAGACTTGAGAGATTGATGACTGGGTTGAGCCCTGAGAGCCGGATTGTGAGTGATATTTATGGGATCGATTTGTATGACGTAGTAGGCTGTAATTGCTTTATATCTATTATTATTATTATGGACCGGTTTGCATGCCACAGCAAGCCTTATTGGCTTTTTATGGGATCAGACTACATGCCGCAGCAGGCCATATTGGCTTTATATCTATTATTATTATTATTATTATTATTAATATGGATTGGGTTGTACGCCGCAGAAGGCCTTATTGGCTAATTTATTATTATGGGATCGGTCTGCATGCTAAAGTAGGCCATATTGGCTTTATATTAGCGCTTGGATGTGCCTTCGGAGTGTGACATACCAGCAATGAGCGCATGTACCGTCAAGTGTTGAATGATTAAGAGTGTTGAGTGATGGAGTGTGCCAAGTGAGTGAGTGTGCTAAGTGATTGAGAGTGCCGAGTGATTGAGGGTGATGCGTTACATTTGACATGCATATTTCACATGTAGGAATAGAGAATTGACATTCCTCATGCTAGTGGTACCCGGAACATTTATCAGCCTAAATTCATGTACTGTGTATGAGCTGAGTATGGAAGTCCTCTAAAAATGATTGTCATTCTCTTGTTATATCTGTGTTGCCATTAGTTGGTTCAGACTATATCTTCTCTGTTTTTGAAATGTTTGGGAAAAAGAACCATAGTTTTTATTATATACCCTTATGTTTTGGTGACTTCAGTGAAAGATATGGTGTCACGACCCAAACCGATGGGCCATGACGAGTGACTAAGTCCTACCTGTCGAACACCCCTAAGCATACATCTAAGATATAAACATGAAATAAGTGTAGGTCATGCATAATGTCTGGCAATAAACTACTTAATCATGTGAATAACGTATGGGAGAAACCATGCCCAAGATATATATATATACACACACACACGGAGTACGGTAGGGCGAGCCGACAAGGCCATATACTATCGAACTATACATTGTTGTCTTCAAAACTCTAATAGAGTGTACAATTGTATACAAAAGTATCGTACCCAAACCCAATACAACTCCGGATCAAATAAAGCACACCAACTCTCACTGAGCAAGGATCCTAAGAAGGGAGACCGTCAGCCTGTCTACCTGCACCTGCGGGTAAGGGTGGTATGTGGGCCGGTTAGGACCGGGACAAGGCCAGGACCGCAAGCCCACATGGGCGGTGGGACTAAACGGTCCTAACCGTATAGGACCGTGACCGTGGGGTGGTGGACTGGGTAGTAGGACGGTCTCATAGGGGAGGCCCGCAAGACCGGGACCATTTAGGACCGGGACCGGCTGAGAAGTGGGCCGATTCAAGCGGTCCTAAACGGGCCCAACGGATAATTGTTTTTAAAAAAATGACCGTTTGGCCATTTAAAAACTAGCCGTTTGGTCTGCCAAAATAGCCGTTGGCTATTTGCAAAATAGCCATTTAACCCCCCAAATTTTGTTTTAACCCCAAACTTTTTATAATTATACTTTTCTCCATTTTCAACTATAAATACCTCCTCATTCTTTTATTTTTCTCACAAAATCATCAATCTCTCTCTAATATTCTTCTATAATTGCTTACTTAATTGTTACAATTTGTGAAAAATTGTGAAGTTGGTGAATTGAAGTCTTCAAGTCTTCAACAATAATTATTTTTCAACAAGTTGTTCGTCAATTCGGTAAACTCGTTCCAGCTCTTAAGTTTTAATATTATAGTTTTGTTTGTTTTATTTACTTTTCTTGATTAATTAAGATGGCTTATTCCCTAAAAACATGTCTAGTAAAAATAAGGGAAAATCCAAGAGTGGTGAATCTAGTGGACAATCTGTTCCTCCTCCACTTCCCTCGGCTCCCTGGCCGAAACCTGTTACCCGTCCTACACCTGCTATTCTTGATAGCGATAATAGTTTATTACAATTTACCGAGAGTCAATTTTGCCATACTATTGCACCCGGTGAACAATTAAACCATGAATATATGAATGCTCTTTATGGTAATCCAACTATTGATGAAAATTATGATGAAGAAATAGATTTTGATGAAACGCAACCGGATGACGATACACCCACTACTCCTGCTCCTGAAGTTAACCCAACTAATAATAATCCAAATGATCCCCCGTCTGATGCTCCTGTTACTGCCTTACTTTTTCTAGACAACCTTCTAAACGGGCAGAAACATCTCTTGTTTTGCCATTTTTTACTCAACTAAGAGAAAAAAATAGGGCTAAGTGTAAAACTTGTGGCAAAGAGTTAGTTTTTAAATATGTTAGAAGGGGGGGGGAGGGGGGGACGGGAAGTTTGACTAGACACATATTGCTACACCCTCAAGATAAAGCTAGATATTTTCGTATGAAAGCTTTGGCCGAGGGGACAAGTGCACCTAGTCAGGCTGACCTTAGTACCGGGTCAAATCAATTTCAACCGGGAATTAACACTATTACCGGTGGTATTTTATATTATGATCCAAAAAACATATCGGGAAGAATTGGCAAAAATGCTTACTGTTATGTGCTTACCCTATAGTTTTCCTTCTAACCCTCACTTTGTGCATTATATTAGAAAAGTTTATAATCATACTTATAAAGGTTTTCCTCACACAACCGTAAAGAGTGATATTTATAAATATAAACATGAATATGAACAATATTTGCGCTATTTATTTACTCATATAAATTGTCGTATTGCTATTACAATTGATATTGGTAGAAGTGGTAATGACTGTGATTACCTTACTGTTACCAGTCATTGGATTGATGAGGATTGGATAATGCAAAAGCGCATTATTGCTTATAGAATAATTAATTCACATCACACATGGCAGTTTATTTCTAGCACGATTACAGATATTTGTAGATATGTTTGCATTAGTGATAAAATAATGTCAGTTTCAATGGATAATGCTACTAGTAACACAAATGTTGTTGCCTTGCTTACCACTACACTAAGTCCTGCATTTAGTAACATTTTTCATGTTAGATGTATTTGTCATATTTACCATTTAATTGTGGGTCATGGTATGCGAATTTTAAATGTTGAAATTGAAAAGGTTAAAATGGCTCTTAATTGGCTTTTTTATTGATACCCTAGAAGTTGACTTAGAGAATATTTTAAAAGATGCGATGAATTTGGCCTAAGAGAAAGAAAGGTTCCTAAACCTTGTCCAACTAGATGGAATTACATGTATCAAAGTTTAGTTATTGCATATGAATATAGAAACCCCATAAACTCAACGTTTAATGCTCATGTAAGTGATGATGATGAGCCCCATATATAGTAAGATGTATATAAATCTATATATCAAATATACATCTTAAGATATATATATATCTTAAGATGTATATATAGTATAGTATAGTATATATATTATAACGCATTGCTTTGAATATCTCTTTACAATATTTTTTTCTTTAAATTTGAATTAAACAATTTAGGTGACAATTCTATAATCTAATTTACTAGGAATTGCCTTAGATATTTTTATTATCATTTTTTTTCTCTAACTTGTATAAAAATAATTTAAAAAATAGAAAGTTTCTGTTGGGCCCACTTGAGCCCGCTGAGGACCGTTTGGGCCCGCTTAGGCCCGGGACCGGTCCACTTAACACGTGACCACTAGTTAGTGGTCCCGATCCCGGACTTGTTCCAATGAGAAGCCCGCGAAGCCCGGGACCGCTTAGGACCGGCCCGCCTAGGACCGGCCCACTTAGGACCGGGCCCGGCCCACATACCACCCCTACCAGCGGGCATGAAACGCAGGCCCCCGGGCAATAAGGACGTTAGCACGAATAATGTATCGAGTATGTAAGGCACGAAAATTAGTACATAAAAGACATAAAACAAACAAGGAGTAAAGGACTCCACCTGTAAGCCTAAATAGCTATGTGAATCCTGAAACATTTATAATGTCATGTATGTGCGTAAAAATTCCATATCATGCATATGTATATGTGTACATAATATCATCAAGACTCTATGGGCATCCCATCGTATCATCTCAGCCTCAATGGGCGAAATCATCAACGTATACCAACTGATCAGGTGGTGGTGCGTATCTAACACCATAACCTTTTCCCATACCCAATATACATATAATATACTCGTATATAATGCCATATGGTCATTGGTCAATGTACATGTTTAAATGAATGCAATGCATAATGAAGTAAGTCAATAAGATCTCTCGGAATGTCATAAGATCAGTATGCCTTCGGATAAACTTTATCAACTTGTGTATTTTTTTGAGACCCATGAACAAACGATATAATAATAGGACACATGGGGAATCAAGAACATAGGAATCACTAGTACTTCTATGAATAGAGGCATTTATGAAAGTTGTGCGTCCTCGAATGTTAAACTCCGAGATATCTAAAGAAATTTTGGCATAGTCTCCTCTGTAATGGTACTACTACCAACTGATCACACAGAAAACCCAACAATACAAAGCCATACGGGACCACAATCATTAATAACACCAATGGCATCACATGACCAATGACAGTAATTAACATAAGAATCCAGTATCATATATTTACCTAAAGACAGTGATGTCTCAGCCTGCTCCTCCTCCGGAAGCGGAAACAAGTGACGATACCTAGACATCATGTCTTCTTCAGCTTCCCAAGTCATCTCGTCCACATTCTTGTTTCTCCAAAGTACTTTAACCAAAGCTACATCCTTAGTTCTCAATCTTTGAACTTGTCTATCTAGTATAGAAATGGGAGCTTTCTCATATGATATGTGCTCACTCACCTGAACATCATCAACTAGAACGACTCTAGAAGGATCTCTGATACACTTACGAAGCATAGACACATCAAAGACTAGATGTACATACTACAAGTTGGAAGGCAAGTCTAGCTCATATGCTACGTGGCCTACTCTGTGTATGATATTATAAGGTCCAATGTACCAAGGGTTAAGCTTTCCTTTTTTACCAAATATCATAACGCCTTTCATCGATGACACCTTTAGGAATATCAGGTCGTCTACCTAAAACTCCAAGTCTCGTCGTCAATTATCTACATAGGACTTGTGACAACTCTGAGCTGCTAATAGCCTTTCCTATATAAGCTTAATCTTCTCAACTGCCTGTTGTACCAACTCTGGTCATACTAACTTAGTTTCCCAATATCAAATCATCTGATAGGTGACCTACACTTTCGTTTGTAAAGAGCTTCGTATGGAGCCACCTGAATGGTGGAATGATAGTTATTATTATTTCCAAATTCAATAAGCGGAAAATGATCATCCCAGCTACCCCTGAAGTCTATCACGCAAGCCCGTAGCATATCATCAAATGTCTGAATAGTACACTCAGCCTTACTATTTGTATGGGGATGAAATGTTGTACTATGACTTACCTGAGTCCCAAATCCTTTTTGGAAGGACCTCCAGAAATTAGTTGTAAATTGAGCACCTCTATCTGAGATAATAGCTATAGGGACACCATGAAGTCATACTATCCCTTAATGTAAATCCTTGCATAATCCTCTACTGAATACATAATATTGATAGACAGAAAATGGGTTGATTTTGTAAGTCTATCAACAATCACCCATATAGAATCGAACTTACGCTGGGTACGAGGTAAGCCTATGATCAAATCCATAATAATTACGTCCCATTTCCAAGTCAAAATTTCTATAGCCTGCAATAATCCACCGGTTTATGATGCTCCATCTTAAATTACTGACAATTAGGGCATTGAGCAACATAATCTACCATATCATTCTTCATTTCGTCCCACCAGTATATTTCCTCAATATCACGATACATCTTCGTCACTACTGGATGAACATAATAATGAGAATATTGAGTTTCTCCTATAACCTGTTGGCGCAGTCCTGCCATATTATGAACACATAATCGACCTCAATATATGAGGAATCCATCTCCTGTAATCTCAAATGGTGTCTTCTCGTTTGGAGGGGTTGTATCTCTGTAATGAACTAGCATAATATCCTCATACTGGCATTCCTTCACTTCAGTTACAAAAGAGGATGTTGTTGTGTCATGAATAGTAACTCTGGTACCACCTGAATCTAGTAATCGAACTCGAAGATTAGCTAGCTGATGAATCTCACGGGCTATCTCACTCTTCTCTGGCAGTAAATATGATAGACTACCCATAAATCTATGGCTGAGGGCGTCAGCTACTACCTTCACCTTCCCTAGATTATATAAAATATCAATATCATAGTCTTTTAGTAGCTCCAACCATCGCCTCTGATGTAAATTCAATTCCTTTTGCTTGAAGACATGTTGTGGGCTCTTATGATCCGTATAGATATCACACTCATATTACCCTGGCGAAGGGTCAAGAACCTATCAACTCTGGACCATCTAAGCTCTAGTGGAAAATAATGACGAAGAAAAACCTCTATAAACTCCCACCATAGTGCTAAAAGAGAATCCTCACCTCTGGACAACTCCCAAGACTCGTACCAATTAACTGCAACATCCCGAAGTCTATAGGAAGCAAACTCAACTGACTCAGTCGCAGTGGCCTTGATTACTCTCAGAGTCCTCTACATCATATCGATAAATACCTTAGGGTCCTCGTTTGGATCTGCTCTGATAAATACCGGAGGGTCCAAATTAATGAAATCATGAACACTCTCACTAATGGCCCAATTTGCATAACCAATACATACCTTCTGGCGATGATCCTGTACAGTCACTAATCGAGTCAATTGATGAATAACATCTCTCATCTCCTAACCTGATGCATCTGGTTGAGGAGCTGTGGGTACTGGGGCGGGCACTGGAGCTGGTGCCCCTTGGATATCCTCTGGATGGGGCAGGGTATGTGAAGTCTGAGATGGAGTCTCACACTGAGACTCTCCCCAAGCCCTGGTAATTCGTGGCACTTGACTTGTAGTCTCATCAACCATAGACTTGCCATTCTAGGCGGATATAGCCTTCTTGGGCATCGCTGAAAACATAACATATCATTAGGAAAATGAATCCTTTTATCGCATGATCTAAGATAAGAAGGGAGCAAAACATCCTATATGCTCTGCAGCCTCATGTTTATAAGTGTGGTACACAACAACTCATAAACAAGACTCTACTAGACACAGTCTGTAGACAACCCAAGGATGGAACTACTCTGATACCACTTTTGTTACGGCCCAAACCGATGGGCCATGACGAGTGCCCGAGTCCTACCCGTCGAACAACCCTAAGCATACGTCTAAGATATAAATCTGAAATAAGTGTAGGTCATACATAACGTCTAGCAATAACCTACTGAATCATGTGAATATATATATATATATATATACGGAATACGGTAGGTCAAGCCAACAAGGCCACATACTATTCAACTATACATGACTGTCTAGAGACATCTAATAGAGTGTACAACTGTATAAAGGATAGGACTAAGCCTCGTCATACTCATATATGTATACAAAAGTATCATACCAAAACCCAATAGCAACTCCGGATAAAATGGAGCACACCGACTCTCGTTGAGCAAGGATCCCAAGAAGGGGGACCGTCTGCATGTGTACCTACACTTACGAGCATTAAACTCAGTCTCCCAAGCAATAGGGGCATCAGTACAAATAATGCACCAAGAATGTAAGGCATGAAAATCGGTACATAAAAGACATAAAAGAAACATTGAGTAAAGGACTCCACCCGTAAGTCTAAATAGCTATGTGAATCCTGAAACATTTATAATGTCATGCATGTGCGTATTAATGCCATATCATGCATAGGTATATGCGTACATAACATCATCAAGCCTCATTGGGCAACCAAACATATCATCTCGGCCTCAGTGGGGGAAATCATCAACGTATACCAACTGATTAGGTGGTGGTACGTATATAATGCCATAACCTTTCCCTATACCCCATATACATTTAATATAAGCGTATATAACGCCATCTGGTCTTGTTTCAATTTACATGTATAAATGAATGCAATGCATAATGAAGTAATTCAATAAGATCTTTCGAAATGTCATAAGATAAATATGCCTTCAGATAAACTTTATCAACTTACGTATTTTTCTAAGAGCCATGAATAGACGATATAATAATAGTACACATGGTGAATCAAGAACATAGGCACCAATAGTACTTCTATGAATAGAGGCATTTATGAAAGTTGTGTGTTTGCTCGTTTCGTTTATATCATATGGATCATGCCAAAAAGAAATAAAGGATATACTTAACGTACATTATAGAAATCTGTCCAATAACAATGCTAAACTCAACTTACTTTACCTTAATCTACAAGAACGACAGTGAAGCTATTGTAATGCTACGAATGACTCTGTCATTTATATAACGAAAGTTACTTAATTTGTAACAAACCGGGCAGCATTTCCCCTGATTTTACTGCTCCCTAAATCCTACTATAGGTGAGAAAACTAACAATACAATCAGCAACTCAAAAACAATCTAACTACAATTCATGACCTTTAATACAGCAAAAAACCTAAATATACATAACACACCCAATCAACAAGTTATCAGTTAGCCTGAAATTGGAACTACAAGCGACCAACCCACTACCCTACCATATGTGGTGTTTCTCCATGCCCTTTATACTTCCAAACTCCAAAAATCAGAAGCACAAGAAGCCAACATGAGTGGACTACAAAACAGTTCACTAAAAGTGGAATATATTGAACTCATGGCTTCCGATCACCGTCCCGTGAGTTCTAACTATTAGCAAACGAATTAATAAACCTTCCTTGATATTTAAAAGCTTAAATAAATAAATTAGGATTTTTAGTAACTATGAAGTACCTTCCAAAACTCAAACTACAAAGAAAAAGAGAGGCGGTATAATGATACTTACGTCGTAGGGATCATTCTAATATTATCGCTTCTTGATTTCGTACCCGGGATTTTAATCTTCTTTGAAACTCCTGTAGAGATCTTAAGGATAGGTTTAAGGGAGGTTTTATGTTATAGTTCTATGAAAAATGAAGAGAAAAATTATATAGGACCTATATATATCAATTTTTGAAATGTCAAAGTACCCTAGCATTGGCCCTTCTTTAGACGCTCATATCATTTTATCCGGACATGGTATGAATGAACAGTTAAGAGTATTGGAAACAAAATTCAAAGACCTTTAATTTAGTACATAATATGTCCCAAAAATACCTCATATAATACACGAAATGTATTTCTCAAAAAGCTTCGTTACAAGATAAATCCTTAGTCGTTATTTCCGCAACTTAAATCCGATTTTTTACAAACTTTATATTTTAATTAATAAGTCTCATATTCATTATACGTCACTTTGGGATGCACATGGTGTAACATATGGGTATCACTGTCACACCTGAAAAACATGTCTAGTTTTCCATGACTGCAAATGAACTGAGCATAATACTTTCTGAGTTATTCCTAGTATTGCTTTCATTATGTTGCTATGAGTTGTGTTTTGCATTTGGTGTTGGACTCTGACAGTATTGTTGTGCTCATCACTGATTTCAACCTAAGGTTAGGTTTATTACCTACTGAGTACATGGGGCCGGTCGTACTCATACTACACTTATATACCCTGCATGCAGATTTTGGAGCTGATTTTGCTGTGTATGGTAGGAGATGGCATTGAATATGTACCTCCGTTCTGGTTATAGCTGCCTCTTATTCTAGGTAGCTTTAGATTTATAAATCTGTTTATGTATATTTCAAATAGTTGATGTATTTATTTCGTACTAGGTTTGTAAACTCTAAGTCTTAGAATCTCATGATTTGTATTACCAATCCTTGGGTTGTTGTATAAAAGTTCAGTTATTTCATAATTTTTTCTTAGTAAATATTATTTGAATTGGATTATTGTTAATTGGTTTACCTAGCGGTCGTGTTAGCTTCCATCACGACTAGTGGATTTTCGGTCGTGACACCAATACTCGAGCATATTCCATTTGAGACTTCTTTGGCATTTATTATTTAGAAGAGTATTGTTAAATCACGTGGTGTTCTTGAAACTTTAAAGTCCAAATATTTGAACTTTTCAAGTACCATTTTAATATAATGATATTGTGACAAGATTAAACCTTAAGGAGTCTTAAGGATATTAATTCCCAAAATTAAGTCGGCAACTCTTAAGTCTTTCATATTAAACTTAGTAGTAAGCATGCACATAGTAGCATATATGTTAGCATTGTCTTTACTCATTATCAACATATAATCCACATATCAACAAACAATGACTATTTGATTCGGAGCGTTCTTAATGTAGACATATTTGTCACACTTATTGATCTTGAAACCATTTGACAACATTGTTTGGTCAATTTTTGCATGACATTGTTTTGGTGCTTGTTTCAGTCCGTAAAATGATTTAACAAGTCGGCACTCCATTGTTTCTTTCCCGGGAACCACGACCTTCAAGTTGTTCCATATAAATATTTTCCTCCAAATCTCCATTTAAGAATGTTGTCTTCACATCCATCTGATAGATTTCAAGGCCATACATTACTGCTAATGCTATTAACACCCAAATAGATGTAATCCTCGTTACCGGCGAGTGTATATCAAAGTAATCAAGATCTTCTCGTTGTCTAATCCCTTTAACAACTAATTTTTCCTTATATATTTCAATAGTACCATCAACTTTCATTTTCCTTTAGAAAATCCACATAGAACCCAAAGGTTTATTTCCTGGAGGAAGATCTACTAATTCCCAAGTATGATTACTTAATATGGATTCTATCTCACTATTGACTACCTCTTTCCAATATTGTGCTTATGAGGATGACAATGCTTCTTTGAGCAGTTAAGGCTCATTTTCCAACAAGAATATCATAAAATCTGGTCCAAAGGAAGTAGTTGTCCTTTGACTTTTACTACGCCTTGGATTTTCCTTATTAAATGCACTTTCCTTTGCTTCTTCCCGAGGCTGCTTAGATTTTTCACTTTATAACTCATATTCCTTTTTATACGGATAAATGTTCTCAAAGAATTCAGCATTGATTCGATCATTGTGTTACTATAAATGTCGGTATTTTCTATTTTATGAACTAGAAAATGATATGCCTTACTATTTGTTGCATATCCTATGAAAATGCAATAAATGGATTTTGGTCCAATCTTTACCCTATTGGGTTTAGGGATTTGTACTTTAGCCAAACACCCCCACACTTTAAAATATTTTACATTACATTTCCTTCCTTTCCATTTTTATATGGAATGGATTGCATTTTGCTATGGAAAACTTGAATAAGTATTCTATAAGAATAGATTCCCCCCACAAGTTCTAAAGGTAAAAAGGAATATGTTAACGAGGCATTGATCATCTCCTTTAACGTTCTATTCTTTCTTTCCCCAACTCCGTTAGATTGCGGTGAGTAAGGGGAAGTTATGTGTTGAATAATGCTATATGCCAAACATATTTCTTCAAAAGGAGATTCATATTCGCCACCCCTATCACTTCTTATCATTTTGATATTTTTATTTAGTTGCTTTTCATCATCATTTTTATATTGTTTGAATGTGTCAGTTGCTTCATCTTTACTATTAAGTAAGTAAATATAGAAATATCTAGTATTATCGTCAATAAAAGTTATAAAATACTTTTTTCTACCGCGAGATGGTAGTGACTTCATATCGCAAATATCTGCGTGAATTAAGTCTAAATGATTTGAATTACTTTCAACTAAATTATAAGGATGTTTAACATACTTTGGTTCCACACATATTTGACATTTCTAGTTATTGCATTGAAACTTAGACAATATTTCCAATTTAATCATTTTTCGCAAAGTTTTGAAGTTGATATGACATTAACGTTCATACCATAAATTATTTGACTCAAGAAAGTAACAAGAAACTGAAATTCTGTTCATATCAATGGCAATTACATTAAGTTTGAAAAGGCCGTCAGTAAGGTAACGTTTTTTGTAACAACCCGGCCTGTATGTTTGCTTTCTAGATCACTATTCCCCTAATTAAGACTCTCATATGTTCTTTTACTATTTTATAACTTGCGAATATGGTTGGTTCGCGTTAGGAAGGGTTCGGGTAGAAATCAGAACACTTAGTTCCTTAATAGTAGCCTAAGATGAAAGTTTGACTTGAGTCAACATCTTGAATAAACGACCTCGGAATCGGGATTTGATAGTTCCTGTAGGTTCGAATGATGATTTTGGAGTTGGTGTTACAACCCAAATTCGCGTACCTTAGATCACACCGTAAGTTAATCAACATAAATTCAAGAACAGATTATCTTTGAGATGATAAGAAGTAAATCCTATAGGTCTTAAACGATACAAGGGTGTATAAGAGTGGTTAACAAGTATTAGAAATTAAACGAATCAAGGATGTTGTAACCCGTATTTTCGGGTAACACTAGAGGTGATTAATTGTCCCAAGAGGTCATGTTTTAATGTATTTGAATTATATAATATCCGTATCATAAGTCTTGAAGTCAAGCGAGTTATGAAACAAAGTCGATAAAAGTTGTCGCAACTTACGTTTATAATTTTACTTAAACTTTAGGTCAAATGTTACTACATTTTTATCCCAATATACTTGGAATTATGGGGTGATCTACCTATCAAATTGAATATCTATGAGTCTAGTTTCCAACGCATTAAACCATTCATCGATACGATCTCGGAATAGAGAGATATTATCGTTTTTTGTGAGAGTGCGCCAAGCAGCTCTCTATGGGGCCCACATAGGCGGTTTAAGACATATGGATATATATAAGATACTTCAACCCCATTTTAAGTCATTATTTTTCAGTATATTCAGACCTTAGAACCCTAAAAACACTCTCTCAAGGTTCTCTCATGATCCAAGACCCAAACAAAGGGCAAACAACACAAATCAAGTGTCAGGAATCCCGTGGCGCTAGTAAGTTTCCTGTTCTTCTTGTTGTTGCTGATTTTTGTGTTGTTCCAGCTCGTGTGGGAGGTTTTTTTAAGTATTTTATGTTCTGTAAATACTCCTTCAAGTTTTTAATATCAACCCTAGGTGATTTCCAGTCTTCTAAAGTAATTCTAGTGCCGAAAAACCCGAATTGATTGCTAGTTTCGCTTCCTTGTTCTTGTGGCAGAATTGGAGAGATATTTCGGGGAAAATTAAGGTCAAATTGGAGTTGTTATTTCTGTTTAAAGGTAAGGAACCTCTTACTCTATATATATATATATTTAAGATTATCCAAGTTGCAACTAAGTTGTTGAAGCTAGAACTTGTGAAATATATATATCGAAAGGCTTGGTAGTAATGTTGTTGGTTGGTGGACGGTTTTGGGAGGCTCAAGATAATTATTAATGATGTTGTTTTGGCTGTTTGGTGATTGTATTGACTTGTGTGAAGTCATATAAATAGGGGAGGTGCTGTCCGTTTCATCGTAAAATAGGTTGCGGTCGATACATAATAGTTACGACGCTTAGACGATAATGATAGTGTCATTTCTCTTATTGTAGACTAAGGAGTCGTGACATTTTCATAGCTTGAGGTTGGGCAGTATATACAAGGTATGCGAGGCTATCCCCTTCATTCTTTTGCACGACTCCGATTGTACATAATGTAATGAACGAGCTCCCAAAGATACTCTACTCTTAGAAGCTAACAGTACTTACATTGCTGCCCTTCTTATGAAACGATTGATATTGATGTTACTTCTCTTATTCTTATATTATCAATGTTGTTGGTAGTTCCTGATTCTAATAAGATTCTTGATGAAGATTTAATCCTAATAACGTGTACGAAGGATACTGACCTTACGTCACCCCGAAAGGTTCAAAATGTGATTCCAATGAGTCCAGCATGCATCATATATATGTATCTATTTTACTCTACCGAGCCGCGCTATAGTCGGCCAGGTATGGCACCTATTGTGCAACCACTGATCAGTTGGGTTTTACCGAGCTCCACGTGGTCGTGTATGATTCTACCGAGCCCTATGATGGCCAGGTACGTTTTACCGAGCCTATTACGGCTGGGTATGATATGATGATGTTGATGCCCACAAAGGCGTATGTTTTAAAAGTTTATGTATATATATGTATGTATCATGTGTTTCATGTCAGTAGCCCTCAGAGGTACCCAGATGTCACTGGTTGTATATTCCCTATCCCTGTTTACATTACTGTTCTTACTTATGATTTCCTGCCTTACATACTCAGTACTTTATTCGTACTGACGTCCTTTTTATTTGTGGATGCTGCATGTCGTGCTGCAGGTCCTGATAGACAGGTAGACGTAGCTCCCCCACCACAGTAGGCTGTCCAGTTCAGCGGTTATTGGCGAGATCCCTTCTCCGGACTTGCCGTGGTCTTGGTATGCATTTTTGTTATAGACCTTATGGGTATGTCGGGGCCCTGTTCCGGCAATGTTGTAGCACTTATGTTCTTTTAGAGGCTCATAGACAGGTGTCGACTCATGGTAGCTCGTACCTTATATATAGTTTCTTGACAGTCTTGTCGTCCCATGTTATGTATGTTCATGACATTATCTTTCATTGTTGGATGTTCATGATCCATGTCTACCATTTATATTGATCTTGTCGGCCCTTAAAGATAATAAGGAAGGTTAGATAAAATGTACGTTGGTGCTCGGCAAGTATGGCCCGGGTGCTAGTCATGACCCTCCAGTTGGGTCGTGACAAACTTGGTATCAGAGCAAGTCTGTCCTAGGGGTTGTCTATGAGCCGTGTCTAGTAGAGTTTTGATTATGGATGTGTAGCGCGCCACATTTATAATCAGGAGGCTACGTGACATCTAGGGTTGTTACCTTCTTCCTGAATCTAGATCGTGCGTAGAGTTGAGTCGTAAGTGTTCATATCTAATATTCACCTTGTTTTCTTTTAGCGATGCCTTCGACTAGGAAGCAAGCGATTAGTAAACGGCTTGATACAGCTGTAGGAGAGGGTAACATTCAGGTGCCTCCAGCCATAGCAGGCCAAAGTGAGCCTCAGAGTGAGATGCCGTCTCATACCTCTCTGTCTCCTCCAGAGGATATTAGGAGGCACCCAGTACATCCAGTTCCTCCGTCTGGCACTACAGACCACGATATGCGCAGTGCAGTGCAGTTGTTGAGTAGCTTAGTAGCTGCTCAGGCTCAGAGGCAGAATACCGGTGCTGCTGATAAACCGGTTAGTGCGAGAGTTCATGATTTTATTAATCTAGACCCTCCAGTGTTTACCGGATCAGACCCCAAGGAGGACCCGCAAACATTTATTGATCAGGTTGATTGTACATTGCGTGTTATGCATGCTAGTGATACGGAGGCAGTAGAGTTGGCTTCTTATCGGTTACGGGATTTAGCGATTTTATGGTATGATAGTTGGGAGAGATCTAGGGGTCTGAGCGCTCCTCCAGCCATGTGGAAGGACTTTTCTGAGGCCTTTCTTCGTCACTACTTGCCAGCTGAGATACGACGAGCTAGAGCTGATAAGTTCTTGAACCTTCGACAGGGTAATATGAGTGTACGAGAGTATAGTATACAGTTTGATTCTTTAGCAAGGTATACTCCCCATATGGTGGCCGAGATGAGTGATAGGGTGCACCTGTTCGTGAACGGGTTGGGACCACATCCGATAAATGAGTGCACAACAGCCTCCTTGGTAGAGGGCATGGCTATTTCCCGTATTCAGGCTTATGCCCAGACCCTTCAGGATCATAAGTTATATGCTAAGCTCTCTAAATGTGAATTCTTGCTGAACTTAGTAGCATTCCTTGGCCATGTGATATCTGATGAGGGTATTAGTGTCGACACTCAGAAGATCGATGCAGTGAAGAATTGGCCGAGACCTACAACACCGTCAGAAGTCCGCAGCTTCCTGGGGCTAGCAGGATATTATAGGCGGTTTGTAGAAGGGTTTTCCTCTATATCAGCACCATTGACTAAGTTAACACAGAAAGCTACCAAGTTCCAGTGGTCTGATGCTTGTGAACATAGTTTTCAGGAGCTAAAGAATCGATTGACATCCGCGCCAATGCTCACTCTCCCAGAAGGAACAGAAGGTTATGTGGTATATTGTGATGCCTCAGGTATAGGTTTGGGGTGCGTATTGATGCAACGTGGGAAGGTGATTGCTTATGCATCAAGACAATTAAAGAAGCATGAAAAGAATTACCCGACTCATGATTTGGAATTGGCTGCAGTAATATATGCTTTGAAGATATGGCGACACTACTTATACGGCGTCCATGTTGACATCTACACAGATCACAAGAGTTTACAATACATCTTCAAGCAGAAGGAGTTGAATTTGAGGCAGCGTAGGTGGCTTGAGTTACTGAAAAACTACGACGTCGAGATATTGTACCATCCCGGTAAAGCCAATGTTGTGGCAGACGCTCTCAGCCGTAAGTCAATGGGAAGCTTAATACATATTGAGGCAGGTAGACAAGGGTTGACCAAAGAGCTTCACCACCTAGCCAATATGAGAATGAGATTGTTGGACTCTGATGACGGAGGTGTTACTGTACAGAATACAGCAGAATCATCTTTGGTAGCTGAGGTAAAAGCACGACAATATGAAGATCCTACCTTAGTAAGATTGAGAGAGGGAATTCAGCAGTGTAAGATTACAGCTTTCAAGATCGGAGGAGATGGGACACTGAGATACCAGGGCCGATTATGTGTGCCTAGTGTGGCAGGGTTGCGAGAGAATATTATGATTGAGATTCATCAGTCTCGATATTCTATCCATCCCGGCTCGACAAAGATGTATCATGACATTAAGGAGTAGTATTTGTGGGATAACATGAAGGAGTCTATTGCAGAATTTGTAGCTCAGTGTCCTAATTGTCAACAAGTAAAGATCGAGCATCAGAAACCCAGTGGATTGATTCAGAATATAGAGATTCCGACCTGGAAATGGGAGGTGATTCATATGGACTTCATTATTGGATTACCTCGCTCTTATCATAAGTTTGACTCCATCTGGGTGATAGTTCATTGACTTACAAAATCTGCCCATTTTCTGCCAGTTAAGACAACTTACACAGCTGAAGATTATGCGAAGTTGTATATCAAGGAGATTGTTAGGCTTCATGGTGTGCCGGTATCTATTATATCAGACCGAGGAGCTCAATTTATGGCTAACTTTTGGAGGTCTTTTCAGAAGGGTTTAGGCACACAAGTAAATCTCAGCACTGCATTCCATCCGCAGACTGACGGACAGGCTGAACGTACCATCCAGATGCTTGAAGATATGCTACGAGCATGTGTTCTAGATTTCAAGGGTAATTGGGATGACCATCTGACACTTATAGAATTCGCCTACAATAATAGCTACCATTCCAGTATTAAAATGGCCCCGTATGAGGCACTGTACATGAGGAGATGTAGATCACCAGTTGGATGGTTCGAAGTCGGTGAGATAGAATTATAGGGGCAAGATTTGATTCACCAAGCCATTGAGAAGGTGAAAGTGATACAAGAGCGACTGAGGACGGCACAAAGCAGGCAAAAGTCTTATTCCGATGTCCGACGTCGTGATCTGGAATTTGAGGTTGGTGATTGGGTTTTCCTGAAGATCTCGCCGATAAAGGGTGTTATGCGTTTTGGGAAGAAGGGTAAGTTGAGTCCGCGGTATATTGGGCCGTACAAAATTCTTCGATGAATTGGACAGGTTGCTTATGAGTTAGAATTGCCAACCGAATTGGAATTTGTACACCCGGTATTCCATGTATCTATGTTGAGGAAATGTATTGGAGACCCTTCTCGGGTCGTCCCTATCAAAGATGTACAAGTTACAGAGGATCTATCATATGATGAAGTGCTAGTGGCTATATTAGATCGACAAGTCCGCAAGCTGAGAATAAAGGATGTAGCTTCCGTCAAAGTATTATGGAGGAAGAAGAATATAGAAGAAATGACATGGGAAGCAGAAGAGGAGATGAAGTCTAAATACCCTTACCTATTCCAGAGTGAAGATAACGAGGATGCCGGGGGACGCATTATAAGGTGGAACGGCTCTATGAGGTAAGCAATAGCTTGTGAATACTTTTTTTTTAATACAAAATGGTGATATGCAGATAATGTACATATCCATTATGCTTTGTATAGTCTTGTAAGGCCATAGGTTGGGTTTAACTGATTGAAAGTTTGGCTAGTGTCCATTTTATAGGGGAAGCTCAGCCGGAAATTTCCGTCGGAATCCACGATGAGTTAGACACCCCATAAACCCTTACATTCGAGGACGAATGTTCCTAAGTGGGAGAGGGTGTTACAACCCAAATTCGCGTACCTTAGATCACGCCGTAAGTTAATCGACGTAAATCCAAGAACAGATTATCTTTGAGATGATAAGAAGTTAATCCTTTTGGTCTTAAATGATACAAGGGTGTATAAGCGTGGTTAACAAGTATTAGAAGTTAAACGAATCAAGGATATTGTAACCCGTATTTTCGGGTAACACTAGAGGTGATTAATTGTCCCAAGAGTTCATGTTTTAATGTATTTCAATTATATAATATCTGTATCATAAGTCTTGAAGTCAAGCGAGTTACGAAACAAAGTCGATAAAAGTTGTCGCAACTTACGTTTATAATTTTACTTAAACTTTAGGTCAAATGTTACTACATTTTTCTCCCAATACTTGGAATTATGGGGTGATATACCTATCAAATTGAATATATATGAGTCTAGTTTACAACGCATTAAACCGTTCATCGATACGATATCGGAATAGAGAGATATTCGCATTTTTTGTGAGAGTGCGCCAAGTAGCTCTCTATGGGGCCCACATAGGCGGTTTAAGACATATGGATATATATAAGATACTTCAACCCCGTTTTAAGTCATTAGTTTTCAGTATATTCAGACCTTAGAACCCTAAAAACACTCTCTCAAGGTTCTCTCATGATCCAAGACCCAAACAAAGGGCAAACAACACAAATCAATTGTCGGGAATCCCTTGGCGCTAGTAAGTTTCTTGTTCTTCTTGTTGTTGCTGATTTTTGTGTTGTTCCAGCTCGTGTGGGATGTTGTTTTAAGTATTTTATGTTCTGTAAATACTCCTTCAAGTTTTTAATATCAACCCTAGGTGATTTCCAGTCTTCTAAAGTAATTCTAGTGCCGAAAAACCCGAATTGATTGCTAGTTTCGCTTCCTTGTTCTTGTGGCAGAATTGGAGAGATATTTCGTGGAAAATTAAGGTCAAATTGGAGTTGTTATTTCTGTTTAAAGGTAAGGAACCTCTTACTCTATATATATATATATTTAAGATTATCCAAGTTGCGGCTAAGTCGTTGAAGCTAGAACTTGTGAAATATATATCGAAAGGCGTGGTAGTAATGCTGTTGGTTGGTGGACTATTTTGGGAGGCTCAAGATGATTATTAATGATGTTGTTTGTGATGTTTGGTCATTGTATTGACTTGTGTGAAGTCATATAAATAGGGTAGGTGCTGTCCGTTTCATCGTAAAATAGGTTGCGGTCGATACATAATAGTTACGACGCTTAAACGATAATGATAGTGTCATTTCTCTTATTGTAGACTAAGGAGTCGTGACATTTGCATAGCTTGAGGTTGGGCAGTTATACAAGGTATGTGAGGCTATCCCCTTCATTCTTTTGCACGACTCCGATTGTACATAATGTAATGAACGAGCTCCCAAAGATACTCTACTCTTAGAAGCTAGCAGTACTTACATTGCTGCCCTTCTTATGAAACGATTGACATTGATGTTACTTCTCTTATTCTTATATTATCAATGTTGTTCGTAGTTCCTGATTCTTGTAAGATTCTTGATGAAGAGTTAATCCTAATAACGTGTACGAAGGATACTGACTTTACGTCACCCCGAAAGGTTCAAAATGTGATTCCAATGAGTCCAGCATGCATCATATATATGTATCTATTTTAATCTATCGAGCCGTGCTATAGTCGGCCGGGTATGGCACCTATTGTACAACCACTGATCAGTTGGGTTTTACCGAGCTCCACATGGCCGGGTATGATTCTACCGAGCCCTATGATGGCCGGCTACGTTTTACCGAGCCTATTATGGCCGGGTACGATATGATGATGGTGATGCCCACAAAGGCGTATGTTTTAAAAGTTTATGTATATATATGTATGTATCAGGTGTTTCATGTCAGTAGCCCTCAGAGGTACCCAGATGTTACAGGTTGTATATTCCCTATCCCTGTTTACATTACTGTTCTTACTTATGATTTCCTACCTTACATACTCAGTACTTTATTGGTACTGACGTCCCTTTTATTTATGGACACTGCATGTCGTGCTGCAGGTCCTGATAGATGGGTAGATGCAGCTCCCCCACCATAGTAGGCTGTCCAGTTCAGCGGTTATTGGCAAGATCCCTTCTCCGGACTTGCCGTGGTCTTGGTATGCATTTTTGTTGTAGACATTATGGGTATGTCGGGGCCCTGTTCCGGTAATGTTGTAGAACTTATGTTCCTTTAGAGGCTCATAGACAGGTGTCGACTCATGGTAGCTCGTACCTTATATATAGTTTCTTGAAAGTCTTGTCGTCCCATGTTATGTATGTTCATGACATTATCTTTCATTGTTGGATGTTCATGATCCATGTCTACCATTTATATTGATCTTATTGGCCCTTAAATATAATAAGGAAGGTTAGATAAAATGTACATTGGTGCTCGGCAAGTATGGCCCGGGTGCTAGTCATGACCCTCTAATTGGGTCGTGACAGTTGGGTACCCAGGTAGAGCTCAGCACAGCCTTCCATCCATTGACCAACGGGAAATCGGAGCGGACAGTTCAAATCCTGGAGGATTTACTTCGGAGGGCAGTGGGATTGATTATAGCCCCTGACCGAGTTTGCTTATGACAACAGTTATCACTCCAGCATTGAGATTGCACCATTTGAGGCTTTATATGGTCGGCGATGTCATTCTCCCATCGGATGGTTTGAGCCCAGTGAGGCAAGGTTATATGGCACTGATTTAGTGAAGGATTCCTTGAAGAAGGTAAAGTTGATTTAGGAGCGACTTCGTACAGCACAGTCAAGACAGAAGATTAATGCAGATAAGAAGGCGTGTGATTTATCATTTATGGAGGGCAAGAAGGTTCTCTTGAAAGTCTGGCCGATGGCAAGATGAGTCTGAGGTTTATTGGCCCATTTGAGGTGTTGAGGCAAGTTGGGAGGTTGCGTATGAGCTTTGAAAGTACCATGCCGATAGGTTGCATGTGTTATATTACTGCACGGTTCAGCTAGATGAGAGTTTAGGTTATGAGGAGGTGCCAGTTCCCATTGATGACATGTAGGTTCTCCAGTTGAGGTATAAGAATATTTTTGCAGTAAAGGTCTGGTGGTGGGGTCAACCAATCAAGGAGGAAACTTGGAAGACCGAGGATGACATGCGGAGCAAATATCCACACTTATTTTGCACTTGAGGTATGATTCTAGACTCGTTCAAAGACGAACATTTGTTTAAGAAATGGAGAATGTAACGATTCGATCAGTCATTTTTCTTTCTAGATCCACGTTCCCCTAATTAAGACTCCATGTATGTTCTTTTACTATTTTACGACTTGCGAGGATGGGTTATTTGGGTTAGGAAGGGTTCGAGTTAAAATCGGAATACTTAGTTCCTTAATAGTAACCTAAGATGACCAAGTTTGACTTGAGTCAACATTTTAAGTAAACGACCTCAAAACCAAGATTTGATAGTTCCAATAGGTTCGTATGATGATTTTGGACCTGTGCGTATGTTCATATCGAGTTTCGGGTGATACAGGAGTGTGTCTGCGCTTAATGTTGAAAGTTAGCACATTGAAGGTTTTCAAGTTCTTTAAATTTGGTTTGAAGTTGCCTTTGGTTCTATCAAGTTCTATTTGGGATTCCGAGCCTAGTAATAGATCCATATGGTGATTTATGAATTGTACACAAAATTTGGAATCATTCCGAGTTGTCTATGTATGATTCAACGCGTTCAAAGTTAGTTGAAGAAGTTTGAAGTTCATAAGTTGATCAATTTGGTTTTGGGGTGCGCTGCTTAGTTTCGATGTTGTTTTATGTGTTCTGATGGTTCGAGCTTGTCTGTATTATGTTTATAGACTTGCTGGTGCAGTTGGACGGGGTCACGGGTGGCTCGAGGGTGTTTCGGACCGCCCGAAGCTAAGTCCAAAACTACTGAAGTTGCTGGTTCTAGTTTCCTTCTTCGCAAACGCAGAGAAGCCCTCGCGTTCGCGATGAAGGAATGGTACTGGGGGAAGTTATGTTCTACATGTTTGTGATAAGAAGCTTGCGTTCGCGAAGGCTTGGGCCACTGGTCATCGTGTTCGCGTACCTGGGTCCAAGATCGCGTAGGAGAAATTATGTCTGGGGTCAGCTGGCCAATTTCGCTTCGTGTTTGCGAAGGTGTGGCCGCGTTAAAGAAGCTTTGGTCATGCAAGCCTTCAGGTTCACGTGCACTTCTTTGAATTCGTGAAGTACATTTTTAGAGGGCCTTGGCAACTTGCCTTCGTGATCGCGAGGCCCCTTTCGTGACCGCGAAGAAGGATTGCTCGGCTGTAGACTTGATTAAAAATGGGAATTTGTCTTATTGTTTTCAGTTATCTCAACTTGTGGTTAATTTTAGAGCTCTTTGAAGAGGGTATTTCATCTAGCACATTGAGGTAAGTAATCTCTGCATAGTGTGAGTTTAATACATGAATTATGGGTGGATTTTAATATTAATAATGTGAAATTTTAGGATTTTGCTGAAAAACCTAGATTTTTATAAAAATGGGATTAGATCACAAAAATTATTGTGGAATTGAATTAAAATTATATATTTGTGTTCGTGAGGTTATGAGTAATATTTATTAACAAAAACTTTCGGAATCCAGTCACGTGGCCCTGAGGGTGAATTTTAGGAATCTTCCAAATTGGGTTGGGTAATTACTCTAATAGTTAAATTATGAACTTTTGAACATATATTGATTAGTTTGTACAACCCTTGGCTAGTTTCAGATTGCTTGGCACCGATTTGAGGCTTTTCGTGTAAATTGTGGACTGTAAATGAGGTAAGTCATTTGCCTAACCTTGTAAGAGAAAATTATCCATATAGGTGTTTTAAATAGTGATTTGCTAATAATTGTGGGTGCTATGTACGCGCGATGTGACGAGAGTCCGTACGTAGCTAAATTCATGCTTGTGTCCGGGTAGACTTAGGACTTTACCATGAATTACTTGTATTATTTGCACCAAACTTGTTAGTTTAGTTACTTGAATTCATAAATGAAATTGGGTAAAGGATTTTAAAAGACTGAGCTTCATTACTTTGAGTTTTGGCGGAATACTTGATTGCTAGAAGAATTTATGCCTTCTTTGAGTATTATTCTTATGTAGTAGTCGTTGATCGGTATTTGTACAGTTTTCTCTATTTCTATGGATTAGGTCGAATGCCTCGACAGTATATTAGATGCATCCATGGTTCACGTCGGTCGACCCTCGATAGTGTACACACTATTCTGGATCGGGCAGCACGACCTCACCATAAATCGTGCATGATAATCTCGTAGTCCGATTATACTTGATATTTCTTTCTTGATCAAAGACTTGGAAAATTACATGGTGACCCTTATGCGTTAAAGACTTAGCATGCTATAGTTGGAGATATTACATTGATATTATGTTTAAGAATCATTATTTATTATTTCTTATTTCACTGTTATTATTGTATTTCATGCCTATTCATGATTCCTATACTTTATTTATTGACATTTAGTAAGTGTCGATGTCGATCAATCGTCACTGCTTTTTCGAGATTAGATTAGCTACTTACTGGGTACATGTTGTTTATGTACTCACGCTACACTTTTGCACTAATCGTGCAGGATCTGAGGTAGGTGCATCTGGTGGCCAGTCAGGCGCGTATCCCCGCTACCTAGATACTTAGTGGTGAGTTGCTTCCTATGTATGTTCCGCAGCACCCGGAGTCTCCTCCTTGTTGTATTTACTTTTCAGTGTATCTTACTTTAGACAATAGTATAGGAGGTTTTGTATATTCTACTAGTTGCTCATGCACTTGTGACACTGGGTTTTGGAAAATTCTAGTAGACATTCATGGTTCTGTTTATAATTTCACTACTTTACTCTTATGTTTATTTTATGCTTTATATTACTATGGTCATCCACTATTTGTTTCTTTATTAAATAAAATCAATGACTTTAACAATATTAAAATGAACAATTAAATGGATAGTTCACCATTGGCTTGTTTGACGGCGACGTAGGGCGCCATCACGGCCTATAGTGGGAATTGGGTCGTGACACTTTTCCTACATACATTTCATTCTTACTAACTACAACCTTGTCTGAACAAAAGCACACTTAAAGTTGTTATTGACTAGAAGTGATGTCGAGACTAAATTCTTATGCATTTCAGGAACATGAATGACATCATTTAAAGTCACAATCTTGATAGAAGTCATCTTTAAAGCTATCTCGCCCGTTCCTTCAATTTTTTCAGTAGCGAAATGTGCCATAAAAACTCTCTCTTCGAGCCTTTGGGGAGGATAAAAAGTAAAAAACTCCTTGTTAGTACAAACATAACGAGTGGCCCTAGAATCAATCCACCATTCTCTAGGATTTCTTACCAGACTGCATCCAGATATCATGGCACACTAGTCATATATTTCTTCATTCTTCCCAATCATGTTTGCTTGGATTTTCTTTTTGTACTTCTTCGATGCACGACAGCCAGCAACCTTATGTCCAACCTTTTCACAATTTTGGTAATTACCTTTAAACTTTTTTTACTTGGGTAATTCTTTAGTCCATATGGATTCTTTCTATTTTAGCTCGTTGGGACTTCCTCAACAATATTTTCTCCCATTATTGTTGAGTTTCCACAAGTAACGACCCGACCGGTCATTTTTAGTATTTACATTTCATTCCGCTGATTGAAATCTTGAGCAGCTTAATATTATGTATTATGACTTGTTTGGATCGTCAGTTTTGGTTTTCAGGTGATTCGAGATTGATTTGGAAGAATAATTCTGAACTACAAAGCTTTAAGTTGGAAAAGTTGACCAAGTTTGAGTTTCGAGTATTTGGAATCAAATCGGAGTTTTGATAGTTCCGTTACATCCGAATGGGGATTCTAGACTTGTCATATGGTCGGATTTGCATTTGGATGTTTCTTGAAGGTTTTGGCATTACTTGGCGAATGTTGGAAATTTGAAAGTTTGGAATGTTCACAAGTTAGACCAGGAGTTGACTTTAATGATAACGGGTTTAGATTGTGGTTCCGGGAATTGGAATAGCTTCGTTATTTCATTTGGGACTTGCAAATTTGAGATCATTCCGGGATGATTTGATATGGTTCGGCACGAGTTTTGAAAGTTGAAAGTTCAAAAGTTCATTAAGTTCGATGAGGTGCGATTCGTAGTTTTGATGTTGTTATATGTGATTTGAGGCCTCGAGTAGGTCCGTGTTGTATTTTGAAACTTTTTGGAATGTTCGGACGGGGTCCCGAGGGGCTCGGGGCAGTTGCAAACGTGTTTCAAACCATGTCTCTTCATGATTCCATTGTTTGATGCCTCAATTATTCTTTGGGATCGCGAAGATAGAGACACGATCGCATAAGGTAAAGTCTGGAGCAGGAAATTGTTTGCTTCGCGTTCGTGAGAGATAGAACGAGTTCGCATATGTTATGGGGTCTTGAGTATCGTGTTCGCCAATGAAGAATCACAGTCGCGTAGTGTTGATACTGGCCAGGTTGGAGCTGGAGAATTCTTCAAGCGTTCGCATAAGATAGGTTGCATTCGCGAGGCTTTAGAGTATGTGGTCACTGCGCTCGCGTGGCTAGTATCACGAACATAAGAGTATGTTGATTGCGGTAGCGTTCATGTTCTTCGCGATCGCGAAGGTATTCCCGCGACCGCGAAGAGTATTTCGGTTCAGTGGTTATAAGTACTCTATTTTTGGACTTTAAGTTATTTCACTACATGAATTGGGGTAAGTATTTTCTACTCGGGTTTGATTATATTTCATGAATCTATCTTCGATTTTGGCATTTGGATTATGAATTTTAAACAGAATATTGGGGGGTTTGTTTAAACTTTCCTAAAGTAAATTTTTAGTTTTGAACATCGATTCAGAGATGGAATTGAGTGAAATTATTATGGTCGGACTCGTAGTTGAATGGGTTGACAAAATTTGTGAGTTTGTCGGATTCCGAGGTGCGAGCCCGTGTTTGACGTTTTGGTTGACTTTGAGTTATTGATTTAAGATTCATTCTTTATTCTTTAGGTTTGCTTCCTATGGCATTATTTGATGATTTTGAGTTGTTTTTGACTAGTTTCGAGTCGTTGAGTGGTCGATTTGAGCGGGATGGCGCTTCTAGTGTATCGATTTGGCTCTTTTCAAGTAAGTGTCTTGCCTAACAATATTGGAGGAATTTTTCCTACTAATTAATATTGTTTGCTACATGCGAGGGTGATATATATATGAGGTGACGAGCATATATGCATGTGTTAGGAATAATCATACTTGGGGGTAGATTATATGAGTATTTGTGCCTTGTATGATTATGTGACCTTCTTGTTTAGTGTTTTACTTGATTTATAGATTAAGATGAATATGAAGTTAAATTCTAGAAATCATGATTTAGCTTATTATAACTTGATTAAAATTTTACTGACTATTGTTGAAATTATTGATGTGCTAAATTTGGTCATCATTATACTTAATCACAAATACAACTCTATGACCGTTATCCTTGAGATATTGAATTCTATACTTGAGTTGAACATCATTGTCACGACCCAAAATCCCACCACAGGCGTCGTGATGGCACCTAGTCTCTAAGACTAGGTAAGCCGATTTTTTTTAAGGCAAATTATACTACTAGGCATGCCTAGTAGCTATTTTATTAATAATAATAAAAGAAAAGAAAAAAGAAACCACATAGGAAAAGTACAAAATAAGGGGGACAATAGCACCAGTAGTGTTGCCTATATGCCTTGGCTATATAGTCACTCCTCTGCGCCTCTCATTGCCTTATGATGGTAGCCTCATGTAGAGGATCATGGTGTAGCTGCCGGCAAAGTCTCACGAGGGCATACAATCTCATAGTCATTTAAATATCTTTCCAAAGGCATACGACTAAAGCAACACATACTCGGCTAAACCTTACCTTGCTAATCCTATTGAGGCATAAAATAGCCTCACCTACTAGCATGCATGTAAAACGTAAGAACTAGAAAGCACCAAATATTCTATGATCATCACAGAGTTTATAACATACTCTCTTATGATATTACAAATGACTATACTAATAAAATGATAGAATAAAATGTAGTATGAATTAAAGTCTTGTCCCTTCTTACCCAAACTTGTAACTTCTTCAAGTTGTAATTCCTTTTCATCTTCTCCACACCTCTTCAAAATGTCTTCAAAATTCATGACTTCTTTTTTGAATGATTGGATCTCATAGATGTAGTTGGGGCAGCTTGTTTTTGTTTTCCAACTCTCATTGGAAGTCACCTAACATTTACTTCCTCATTCAACTTGCCGTCCCAACTCTTCTTCGTTGTATGGGTCTTCTTACTTTGTCCAATGTACATAGGTGATAAATCACCCTTTTTGGCTGCCTCTGCCCGGCATTGTTGCAATATTCCGTCTTCCTCTCCATCCTCATAAACATCCCTTCCAACGTTCACTAGAAGTGGCAACCTTTGATCAAGACCCTGTTTCATCAATACATTCCCATCGTGCGTATTTGCCAAAGTTGACTTGTTTTATTGTAGTTCTATGCCTTGTATCTTGTTCCTGTTCTTACCCAGACGACCAGTGCTAAAAGCAGAAAGGTTTAGTGAGTTTATAGTTTTGGAACTTACCATCGGGTCTAGTAATTTTCTCTCCTCCAAAGTGATCAGTGGTGCATTTAACTCCTCCTACTGCTTTCCAGCCTTTGAAGGCAATATTAAAGCAGCTGACATGGTTGAATTTTGTTGCTGCTGTCCAGTACTCGACAGTGCTGCTGCTAATTCCTGTTGCTGCTGTTCAGCGTTTGAAGTTGATATTACAGCATCTGGCAAGTTTGCAATTTGTTGTTGCTGTTCAATAACTGATGGTATTGCTGCATATTGATCCTCCACAGAGGTAGCATCTGGTGTGATTGTAATACTCTGCTGCTGCCCAGGCCTAGTTGGTGCTGCATTTTTCAACAGAGAAGCACCTATTGTGCTTGTTCCTATATGTTGTTGTCCAGTTTTAGGCACAAATACTGGTGCTTTTGCATTAAGTTTGTTGCTGGAACTTACCATCGTAAAGCTTCCAATGTTTGGCAAAGATGGTGAGCTAACGGAAAGCAAACCCCCATCTTCATTATCTTGATCATCTTCCTCAGTCGAGTTCCCAGCATACTCATCACCCCAGCCCTCTTCATCATTATCCTCACGTTGGTCTGCCCATAGCTTATATTTGATAACCATCCACCTCACATTTGCCTGTGTAACTTCGTTGTTATTTCCAGAGGGCAACATCAACTGCCCTGGCTCACCTCCACATTCACCACAGGACTCCAAAGATTGTGATGCTACTTCAAAAACTGAGGTGTTCAAAGTGACCATTGATTGCTTAACCATATTAGTATTCATCATCATTGCATTCTGGGACTCTTTGAAGATTTTCTCCACGTGAGGGTTGGAAAAATGCAGTGTAGGAGTATTAGAACTGTGTGCCTCGGCCTTTTGCGCATCAGCAGGAACAATGTCCTTCGAAATAATTAGTCGACCACCTGTGTTCTTGGAAAGTTGATGTTGTTTGCTACTGCCTGGGGATTGTGGTTGCCTATTTTTTGGAGTTGTGTTCATCATCATAGCTGCCTGGGCATCCTTTACCATTGTAGCTAGCTCTGGATTGGAAATATGCAGTGTTGTTGTAGCTGCAGCAGGTATTTGACTTGCCTCACCAGTGTGATTATCAACAGTTGGGATCTCAAGTCGAGCACCTATGTCCTTTGCATTTTTCTGCTGCTTTTCACTGCCTGTAGAGCTGGTTTTTCTAGCTACTGATCGTGACTCGTTATCCATCTGTTGCTCCTAACTTTTATACTCCTTCGTAGAATGCTCACTCTCATTCACCAAAGCATCAAAAGTGTTCGAAACTCCAATGACTTTTGATGGTGCAATCTGATTTTGAAGGCTTGGAGTTTGCTTCTTGCTAGGTGATTTATTCACCACTGTCCAGTTGTTACTCTTTGTATCTGATTTGATTGGAGTTGTAACAGATTGCCTTGGAGTATTAAGTTGCTGCCCCTCCACATGCACAATTGAAGCCTTAAGACCTGATGGCTTTTCAATTAGTTCACCAGGTGCAACAGTAGGTCGTTTCTCCCGGACAACTGATACCTTCTCCTTCTCATATGCAAACTGTTGTACATTACCTTCCCCGGCTTTTGCATTTTGCACACCTTGAACTTCAGAATTTTGGGCAGCAGCTACCCACAACTGCCCAACACTTTTAACCTTAGGATCAATTGCTGCTCGATCAACAGTAGGTTTCAAATAAACAGTAGGTTTCCAAGCCCCAGTATTAGCTTGCACAATTCCAGCTGAATTTTCCATATTCACAGCCTTAGAAGCTATAGCATCTGCCCACTCCAAAGCCTCAACGCCTACATGTTCATGCCGCTCATCATTCACAACAATAGCCATAGCTTGAGACATCCTAGCTAAGGCACGATTGACAGGAACAATAGCAACATGTTCATGCCAACTCTTTTTGCATTAAGATATTCCCTAGCATCACCTTGTAGTTTTTCAATAACTGGACCATCTACCTCGACCAAATCATGATCACCTTGAGATGCTGCCACTGTTACTTCCTCTGCCATCACCTCTTTTCCTGCTTGTTCCTTCATCACTCGACAAACTTTTTCATCATGTCCTTGATGCTTGAAATAAGTGCAATATTTAGGAAGATTATCATACACCACCTCTTGGTAATGCATGATAGTTTTACCCAAAATTCTATCCACAACTAATAGCTTAACCTTTTTAAGATGTTTGTCCAGAAGATCAAGTATAACCTTCACCCTCGCTGCACCGGGTCTAGTTCTTTCTTGTTTTGCCTTGTCAACAGCAAGAGCTTTACCCACAGCTAAAGCAATAGACATTAACGACCTATTCGCAAAACAATTAGGTGGTAAACCTGGAAAAGAGATCCACACAACTGCCATGGACGTTTCCTCTTTTGGATTGAATCCTAACGTCCATGGAAAAGTTTTGAAAATTCATCACCTTTGGATTTAAGATATCCAGTCGACCTTGATAGAAACTGAACATAGTAATTATAAAGATCGAATCTAACCAGCAGGTGACTATATTCAAGCTGTCCGATATTGTCGCTACCTTGCACATCAAATTGCGATGGAAAATTCTTTCGAATCTCCTGTAATTCAGGTTTTTCATATGAAAACTTCACTACAACTTGTTGATGCAGTCCTTCTTCCCTTGTTAAATGATTAACCTCCTCCATAGAAAATTCTATCATTGGTTCTCCATGAACGAGCTTAACAGGAAACAACTCGACTTTGGACGAAACTGCGGCAGATTGTTTTGGATGAAGCTGGGCAGCGTAGGATTGTTTTGGATTAGTGTTAGGGAGTGTTTCATTAAGGTTTTGGATTACCTCTCCCACAGCCAAAGGCTGGGGAGAGATCGCAGCAGCCATGGCTGCCCTAGTTGACTGAAATCGCCAGAGAGAGAGAGAGAGGGGACAGAGCAGCAGCCGTTTTTTTAGTTAAGCCGATTTCAATTACATTTTTGGAGTTTCTATTTTATTTTTTATTTTTTTATGAATAATAATCAAAACTAACAGCAGAACAAATATGAATATACAACCTCCCAAGAATGGTATATTGAGTCACGAATTCTAACTGAATACATGCGATGATCATGAGGACCGAATATATAATACTGTTTGATTAAAAATTAACAATACAATGAAAAGAAAATACTCCAAGGGACTGCAACGACCAAGCAGCTCTACCTTGAATTATTATGATCCCGTTTAAACTATGCCCAAGTCCGATATCTCTAATACATGAAAGTCACAACCACCACAACTCCACATCATCACATATCGTCCCTGGCAATAGCCACCCTTATCGCAACTATAGACACCCTTATCGCTCCGCCCAGACAATATCAATAGCCACCCTTATCGCTCCTATAGCCACCCTTATCTCTCCGCCTAGACAATATTCCAACAAACACAACAACAGTGAAACTGTTACGACCCAAACTAACCCTGTCGTGATGGAGCGTATCGTGGAATTAGGCAAGCCGACTCATTTCCAAAACAAACTGATATTTCATTTCAAAGATAATTTCAAGGCTATTTAACATAATAACCTTCGTAAAGGAGTTCAAATCAAAACAAAAGTGCGGAAAAGAAATGCCCAACATCGGGGTGTCACTAGTCATGAGCATGTACTACAATTTGTGTGACAATATCGAGACTAACATAGTCTGGAAAATAGCTAAATACAACTAAATGAAGATAAGAGGCAGAACAGCAGGGTTGTGATTGCCAGGAAGCTACCTTGATATCCCCGAGAAAACCTACAACCGGAATAGTCAATAATCGCTACCATGTTCAGATACACCTGGAACTGCACACAAGATGCAGGGAGTAATGTGAGTACGCCAACTCAGTAAGTAACAACAGTAAATAAAGACTGAGAAGTAGTGACGAGCAATAATGCAAGTAAAGTTCATATCACAAAAAACATTAAGTAAAATACAGTATGCTTTTAAAACCAGGGTTTGAATCAAATCAACTCTTTAAAATCTAGTTCTAGTAAAATCATTTAAAGACATCTTTCAACAGTTTTCAAACAAAGGCTCAATGCAAAGGTGAGCAAAATAATGAAATCATAATCAGCCCCTCGGGCAACATCACTCATATACAACCCCTCGGGCAAACCTCATAATCACTCGTATACAGCCCCTCGGGCAGACCTCACCATCACTCATACCTCCCAGTCACTCAGCACTCGGTACTCGGCATTCGCACTCAGTAGGTACATGCGCTCACTGGAGATGTGTATAGACTCCACAGGGGCTCCTTCATCCAAAGCGCTATATCAAGCCAATCATGGCATAAATCAATGAGGCTCTTGGCCTATATCAAACATGCTGCGGCGTGCAACCCGATCCCATAAATATCCACACAACTCAGGCCCTTGGCCTCACACAGTCATAAACCTCTCCAGCCTCTCTGGCTCTCAGAAAACAAAGTATTCAGCCAAGACAACATTTATATGATGCATCAAAATAGAGTAATAGAGACTGAGTTATGCTGTAAATATGTATAAACATGACTGAGTATAGATTTTTAATCAAAAACAATGAGAGGATAGCAAGAAAGGACCTCTAAGGGTCCCAAGAACACTGGCATAAAGTTACAATCCCCAACGTGCACATCACCTAGCATGTGCGCCACCTCCAAATAATACAATGATACAAAATTTCGGGGTTTCATACTATCGGGACCAGATTTATAATCGTTACTTACCTCAATCCGAGCAAATCTCGACTCCGCAATTCCTTTGCCTATCGAATCGGCCTCCGAGCGTCCCGAATCTAGCCACAAGCAATACAATACGATCAAAATAGGATAAAGGGATCAATTGCACAAGAAAAATACCAAATTATAGCCAAAATCTGAAATCGGCCCAAACCCGGGCCCCAGGCCCACGTCTTGAAATCCGATAAAAGTCAAAAAACATGAAATCCCACTCACTCACGAGTCTAGTCATACTAAAATTACCAAAATCCGACAATAAAATCCCCTTCAAAACCTAAAAATTCCATCTCAAGATCTCTTCCACTTTTCCCCAAAATTTCACCCCAAATCACAATTTAGATGATAGAAATCAAGATATAATCATGGAATTTAACCAAAATCAAGTGAGAAACACTTACCCCAATCAACTCCCTGAAAATCCCTTCAAAAATCAACTAAATATGTGGTCTCTAGCTCAAAATATGAAAAATGGGTTCAAACCCTCGATTTTGAAATTTAACAGTACTACCCATATTTCCTTAATCGCGATCGCGGAAAAGGCCTCGCGATCGCGAAGAACAACTTCGCTCCCTCAGACATTTACTCTACGCGAACGCGTAACTTCTCAGGCAAACGCGATGCACTAGTTGCTCACACCTACGCAATCGCAATTGTCCTCACGCGACCGCGAAGAGTAACACTGAAACTCCACTGCTGCCTCACTTCTTCTTCGCGAACGCGGCTTAGCCCACGCGTTAGCGGTGCACTGCCTGATAACCTTACACGATTGCGTCATCATCTTCGCGAACGCGAAGAGCAGAAGATCGATATCGCACAGAAGGCCTGATATCGCCCTATTTGAGATACTGATTCAAGTCAATTTTATCTGACCTCTCAGATGACCTACACAATCGCGAGATCTCCCTCGCGAACGCGATGTAGAAAAATGTCTGCAATAACACCAGAAAATATGCCAACTCCCTAAGTCCAAAAATGACCTGTTGAGCAACCAAAACACGCCCGAGGCCCTTGGGACCTCAACCAAACATACCAACCAATCCTAAAACACCATACGAACTTAGTCGAACCTTCGATTCACTCAAAAAAATATCAAAACACCAAATTACACCCGGATTCAAGACTAAGAACTTCTAAACTTCCGAATTCCACCAACGATGCCGAAACCTACCAAATCACATCCGAATGACCTCAAATTCTGCGCCTAGGTCTAAAATGACACCACGAACCTACTCCAACATCCTGAAATCGAATCCGACCGCGATATCAAAATTTCCATTGCCAGCCAAAATCGCCAAAATTCTAGTTTTTGCCAATTCAAGCCTAATTCTACCACGGACCACCAAATCATTTTCCGGACGTGCTCCTAAGTCCAAAATTACATAACGGAACCATCAATATTAAAATCCGAGGTCGTTTACACATAAGTCAATGTCCGGTTGACTTTTCCAACTTAAGCTTCTACTTTAGAGACTAAGTGTCTCAATCCACTCCAAAACCACCCCGGACCAGAACCAACTAACTCGATATATCATAATATAGTTGAAAAGCACAAAAGGAAGCAGAAATTGGGAAAACGGGGCTATAACACTCGAAACAACTGGCCGGGTTGTTACATCCTCCCCCTCTTAAGCAATTGTTCGTCCTCGAATAGGTCTAGTAACATACCTGGAGTCTGAAATAGGTGTGGATATCCGATCTGCATGTCCTCTTGGTCTCCGAGGTGGCCTCCTCTATAGGTTGACCTCTCCACTGCACCTTCACCGATGTTATGTCCTTTGACCTTAACGTCCGAACCTGCCGATCCAAAATGGCCACCGGCTCCACAACATAAGTCATATCACCCTCCAACTGAACCGTGCTGAAGTCCAAAACATGGGACATATCGCCAATATACCTTCGGGGCATGGAAACATGAAACACTAGATGCAGAGTTGACAAGCTGGGTGGCACGGCAAGCCTATAAGCCACCTCCTCTATCCTCTGAAGCACCGCAAATGGCCCAATGAACCGGGGGCTCAACTTTCCCCTCTTCCCAAACTTCATAACACCCTCCATGGGTGATACCTTCAGCAAAACATTCTCCCCAACCATAAAAAAAACATCACTGACTTTTCTGTCCGCGTAGCTCTTCTGCCTAGACTGCGCCGTGCGAAGCCGCTCCTGAATCGATTTCACCTTATTTAATGAATCCTGGACCAAGTCTGTACCCAAGAGCCTAGACTCACACGGCTAAAACCATCCTACTTGAGATATACACCTCCTCCCATATAAAGCGTCAAACGGAGCCATCTGAATACTCGACTGGTAACTATTATTATATGCAAACATGTCCTCCAACATCTGAATATTCAAGAACTGGTCCCATGAACCCCCAAAGTCAATGACACAAGCGCGCAACATGTCCTCCAACATCTGAATAGTGCGCTCGGATTGGTCATCCATCTGAGGGTGAAAAGATGTGCTCAACTCAACCTGAGTACCCAACTCCCGCTGCACGAACCTCCAATACTGCGACGTAAATTGAGTGCCCCTATCTGAAATGATGGAAACTGGGACACCATGCAGCCGAACAATCTCTCATATGTAAATCTAAGCCAACCACTCTGAAGAGTAAGTAGTGCCAACTGGAATGAATTGCGCGTACTTGGTTAGCCGATCCACAATAACCCAAATAGCATCGAACTTCCTCGAAGTCCGTAGGAGCCCAACTACGAAGTCCATGGTGATTCGCTCCCACTTCAACTCTAGGATCTCTATCCTCCGAAGCAAGCTACCCGGTCTCTGATGTTCATACTTAACCTACTGACAGTTGAGACACCGAGCCACAAACCCAACTATATCCTTCTTTATCCGCCTCCACCAATAGTGCTGCCTCAAATCCTGCTACATCTTCGCGCCACCCGGATGGATGAAATACCGCGAGTCGTGGGCCTCCTCAAGAATGAACTCCTTAAGCCCATCTAAATTAGGCACACATATCCGGCCCTGCATCCTCAACACGCCATCATCACCAATAGTCACATGCCTAATATCACCTCTCTGAACCTTGTCTTGAAGAACGAGCAAATAGGGGTTATCATACTAACGCTCCCTGATACGGTCATAAAGAGAAGACCTGGAGACCACGCAAGACAACACCCGACTTGGCACCGAAATATCCAATCTCACAAGCTGGTCCACTAAGGCCTGAACATCCAATGCCAAAGGTCTCTCTGCTGCCGGAAGATATGCTAAACTCCCCAAACTCTCCGCCTAGCAACTCAAAGCATTGGTAACCATATTGGACTTCCCCAGATGATAAAAAATAGTGATATCATAGTCCTTAAGAAGATCCAACCATATTCGCTGACGCAAATTAAGATCGTTCTGCTTAAACAGATGCTGCAGACTCCGGTGATCAATATAGATCTCACAATGAAACCCATATAAATAATGACGCCAAATCTTTAAGGTGTGAACAATGGCTGCTAACTCAAGATCATGGACATGATAGTTCTTCTTATGGGTCTTCAACTAGCGTGAGGCATAGGCAATCACCCAACCCTCCTGCATCAGAACACAACCAATACCTACCCTCGAGGCATTACAATACATGTTGTAAGAACTTGAAGCTGATGGCAGAACTAACACTGGAGCTGTGGTCAAAGCAGTCTTGAGCTTCAGAAAGCTCCCCTCACACTAATCCGACCACCTGAATAGAGCACCCTTTTGGGTCAATCTAGTCAGGGGAAATGCAATAGATGAAAATCCCTCCATAAAGCGACGGTAATAGCCCGCCAAACCAAGGAAGCTCCTAATCTCCGTGGCTGAGGACGGTCTAGGCCAACTCTGCACGGCCCCTACCTTCTTCGGATTCACCTGAATACCCTCACTAGACACCACGTGCCCAAAGAATGCTACTGAACCGAGCCAAAACTTACACTTGGAGAACTTTACATAAAGCTTCTCCTCCCTCAATCTCTGTAATACAATCCTCAAGTGCTGGGCATGCTCCTCTTGGCTACGAGAGAATACTAGGATGTCATCAATGAATACAATAACAAATTAGTCCAAATAGGACTAGAATACACTGTTCATCAGATGCATGAATGCTGCTGGGGCATTGGTCAGCCCAAAAGTCATCAACAAGAACTGAAAATGGCCATTACGGGTCCTGAAAGTTGTCTTAAGAATATCCGAATCCCGAATCTTCAGCTGGTGATACCTGGACCTCAAATCAATCTTGGAGAACACCCTCGCTCCCTGAAGCTGGTCAAATAAATCATCAATACAAGGCAAGGGATACTTGTTCTTGACTGTGACCTTGTTCAACTTCCTGTAATCAATGCACATCCTCATGGAACCATCCTTCTTCTTTACAAATAGAACCGGTGCACCCCAACGTGACACACTAGGCTGAATAAACCCCTTATCAAGGAGTCCCGAAGTTGTTCCTTCAACTCCTTCAACTCCGCCGGTGCCATACAATACGGTGGAATAGAAATGGGCTGAGTGCCCGACACCAAATCAATACCAAAGTCAATATCCCTGTCAGGCGGCATGCCCGGTAGGTCTGCAGGAAATGAAGGTAGCTGGCTACACCCACTGGAGCAGACAGGGACTGGGCGTCCGCTGGGAAAGTAAGAATGCCCGTTCTCATACGATCGGGGTCTACACTCGAGGTAAGGAACTACTTTACTAGTTTCAAGATTAAGATCGCTCCCAATGGAAAATCATTTTTTGGGACCTCCAGGGGACCAAGCCCGGAGAAGTCCTCCAATACGACCTTGTCCATGCCATCGAAGAACGTGTTCAAAGAATCATCTGGGCCCGACGCCGTCTCGTTTGATTTCTCTTTATCATCTTGAGACTCTTTGAGCATGGACGCAGTATAGGACGACGTTTCTATGAATTCAATGACACCATATACCTCCTTCGAGATAGGAGCGACTTCTCGGGAGGCCGCGACCTCTGTCTCTCCATATGGTTCCCGAGCTAGAAGGGGATCAACCTCGTGATCACTTTTCCCGATTGCCGCCTGCTCCCCCTCGTTGAGGGTCGACTCATGAGCAATCACCTCAAGGTCATCATCCTCATGATAATCCCTGAGCCGGTAGAGTGAATTAGAGTTTGGTACCCTATACTTGGTGGTATTTTTGCTTTTCTGGACCCGGAACGCGACCCTCTTCTTCTTCACCTCGGAATCCGGGGAGTCCGAAGAGTTCCTCTTCTTCATTTTTTTCTCCTCATTTGCGCCAGCCCCGGGCTGTCCTAAATAGGAGGATTCGGTAAGAGACGACTGATCCAACAACCTGAGCTAGGTTATCTTGGGCAAATCTATGAGAAGGAAGAAGACATAGCGATATATAAGTAAAGAGTATCAATGTAATCATTCGGGAAAGAGCCTTACCATGGGAACATGCCTCCTACATTCCCTTCGAGAGCTTGCTCCATGCACGCTCGATGTAGGACATCTGTTTGAAGATCCCCTCGATTCACTCCTTTGACCGAGGGACAACATTAGGACCTCGGGCAACCGGTGCACAACGATAAGCATAGGAAATTAGAAAACAATAAAATGGAGTGCCAAATACTTGAGAAGGAATAGACTTACGGGATGCATTCAATTTTTCGGGGAACGGTATAAATTCGAAGGGAATGAGGTCTTCGATTTTTACCCGAACAAACATTCCCTGCCAAGCTCGATCTCGGTCCTCGTCAATGCTTGAGAACAAATCTTTATTAGCTTAGTGAACGAGATTGATCAACCCCTATCGGAAGATTCAAGGATTCTAGAGACAAAGCAGATGGCCGAAGGTGAGTCGAGCTACGTCATTGTTGTTTACAAAATGACGGATGAGTATTACGATCCACCAAAAAGACGGGTGAATCTACCCAAGGAAGACCTCATACCTTTTGCAGATGTCGAGGACTACGGGATCCACCAGGGCGAGAATGATGGGGTAAGAGTAAACACTTAAGTTCCCTTCATGTGAATGGTGATGTCTTCATTGGGCCCGAGGACGGCCACCTCCTTAACCTCCCAGTTACAATCTACTAAAACTGTGGGGAGTGTCTCCTCAGTAACAGAGAATATGTACCTCCATTCCCCCTCGCCCCGGCCCTATTGACTGGAGGCCTTCTCAATATTGAATTTGTTCTTAATAGAGCAAACCCCGAGGACAAAACTCTTTAAGGGAGGCTGCTGGGCCACCTCGGGAATGGCCACCTCGGCATCTGCGTCCAGGTTGAAAGATTAAGGGGAAGTTTGTTCAGGCACGAATTTAGAAATGTTTGCCTAAGATTCTGGAAAGTATGAAGGTTTGAAGAAAATATATGAAGGTTTGAAGATGGGATGAAGAAATGAAGATATGGGTTGAGGATTCAAAGAGAACGGATGAAGATTTGAGGATGAAGATATGAAGATCTAAGGAGCAACATATGAAGATTTGAAGAAGTGAAAGGTGAGTAGAGAATTCGAGGGTAAGTCAAAGAGTTCCGGAATCGGAAAGTGGAGAAGTAAAAAAGGGGTTGGAGTTTTTATAGAGGAAGAACAATTAATGCACGACGTTTTGCATTTAAGGACAGCCAACCAACGTCTGACTCGTGTTGGAAGTCAAAACGACGCGACTGACTTTTCGCTTGCCATAGCTTCGATAAATCTACCCTCAAGAAAATGAGGGGACAATCTGTGTACGGGTAAAATTGGGGGCAATGTCTGCCCCAATTTTTCGGTGAGAGAACGAAGGGAAAGCATGGATCTGCGAGTTTATAATTGAGGTCAGAAACAACGGGCATGGTAAAGTAATGGACGATATATCCGACATCGGGCATGGTAAAGCAATGCGCCCTGGACCGAGTACAACTTATAGACCCCGGGAGATATGGTGGACCGTTATGCATGACGCGTAGGAGGCATACTCGCCCTCAATAGGATATTACGACACGAATCTCGTGCAATATCGATTATGGATCAACTATTATCGGTAAAAGAAGATTTTTACCTTTTTTAAACTTATACTAGGACTAAAATTCTTCTACTATATAAAGGGAAAGTCTTTCTTTAGGCTAAAAAATTGTGACATGCAATTCAAAGCAATGAAAGTTTTATTTTGTCTTCTAGCCGCTGTTAAAAACACTACTCAATTGTTCTATTCTCCATTCCTGACCGGTCTTGATCCGAGGGTCCAATCGAGGACGAGTCCCACTGTTCAATCCAAGATCATACTCGGTCATCGTATCGCAATTGATTTGATTGTTTATTTTGTCTTAAAATCATATATCTATTATTGTTAATTATTCGTATTGAATTAAACCATGTATCCTTTAAACTGCGTATAATTTAATTGTGACTCATTTTTTGGGTAAACAGGATTTAATAAGAAAAGGAGTAATACATTCTTAATCAACAACTTTAGACACACACCATAAAGTTTTAGGATTTTAGTCAAATAAAATTCTTAAATATTACAATTCTATCCAAAATCGATCAATTTTTAAGGCTATTTTGGTCTATCAATATTGTATTCGTGCTTTTATAATAATAAGTTCTATAATCGTTCGTTGCACGAACATCTCAAGTCATGTTAGATTTGAAATAAAATACCATATGTAGTGTTGGATTAGGTTTTTAAATTCTTTTTGAATCGTAAAACGTTGGTAGTTTGGGCTAAAATTACTCCGACCTTTATTTTTTAGTTGGAATTCAAAACGAAAACTACCAGTTTTTCTTTAGTTTTGTAAACTGGATTATTATGTTGATAAAATTACAATAGGTGGAATATAGGCACCGAAAACTAACACATTGTTTCCTAAGATATACTAAATTTGAATGATTGAATGCAAAAGAAAAATAAAAAGCACTTTATAGGGAAAACAACCGCTTGTGGCAGTACCTCTTTCACTTTCTTTTCGTTAAAACATTTGAAATAGGTAATTGACGATTTTCATTCCTAATGGTTGGTTTAATGGAGGTCTTGCTACAAAGATGATTCACTCCTAGTTCCTGCTTTATGGTAGTCTTAGCAGTAAATAAATTGTTGGTCCAGCTTCCATTGTATTGTTCCACATTGATTCTCCTCAATCCTACCCCACGCCAAAATTAACATACCTATGCAATAATACCAAACCCTAAATTTTAAACTTGTAAGTTTCCTTACTTTGATACTATTGGGATATATTAGATATGCCCTAGATCCAATCTTATATTTGATGATTTGAACATATTTTTATGAATGTTATTTGATATAAAAATATATGGCATTTGATATTCGTTTATCATAGTTATTATTAATTGCTTGATTAATTTAGTATGGTCCTTGATTAAATTTTGAGACTTGTCATCATGATGGAGACCATGATTGTCACGACCCAAACGAACCCCTGTCGTGATGGCATCTATCATGGAACTAGGCAAGCCGACTCATTTCCAAAACAAACCGATATTTTAATTTCAAAGAAAATTTTAATGTTATTTAGCATATAGAAAAACCTTCGTAAAGGAGTTTCAATCAAAATAAAAGTGCGGAAGGAAAAGCCTGACATCGGGATGTCACTAGTTATGAGCATCTACTACAAGCTGTCTAACAATATCAAGGCTAACTCAGCCTGTAAAATAGTTAAATACAACTAGAGGAAGATAAGAGGGAGAAGAGAAGGGTTGCGATCGCCAGGCAGCTACCTTTCTATCCCCGGGAAAATCTGCAATCAGAACAATCAACAACCACTACCGTGTCTAGCTATACCTGGATCTGCACACAAGGTGCAGGGAGTAACGTGAGTATGCCAACTCAGTAAGTAACAACAATAAATAAAGACTTAGCAGTAGTGGCGAGCAATAAAGCATATAACGTTCATATCGTGAAATCTCAGTAAAATACCTCATGCTTTAAAATCAGGATTTGAATCAAAATATCACGTTTAAACCCAGTTCTAGTAAAAATCATTTAAGGATATTTTTCAACAGCTTTCAAACAGAGGAAAAATGCAAAGGTGAGCAAAAATGAAGAAATCATAAACAGTCCCTCGGGCAAAGCATCACTCATATACAGCCTCCCGAGCAAACCTCACAATCACTCTTGCCACTCGGGCATACCTGACAATCACTCTTGCCACTCGGGCATACCTCACAATCACACATGCCTCCCAGTCACTCAGCACTCGGCACTCGCACTCAGTAGGTACCTATGCTCACTCGGGGTGTGTACAGACTTCAGAGTGGCTCCTACAGTCCAAGCGCTATATCAAGCCAAATCATGGCATAAATCACTCAGGCCCTCGGCCGATATCAACATGCTGCAGCGTGCAGCCCGATCCCATAAATATCATCACAAATCAGGCCCTCGGCCTCACTCAGTCATAAACCTCTCAAGCCACTCGGGCATTTCAGTAAAAACAGGGCATTCGGCCCAAAACAACATTTATATGCATCAAAATAGAGTCATAAAACTGAGTTATGTATTAAACAAGTATAACCATGACTGAGTATAGATTTTCAATCGAAAACGATGAGAGGATAGTAATAAAAGGCCCCTAAGGGTCCAAACAACACTAGCACAAGGCCCAAACATGGCATTCAACCCAATTTATAAAAACTCTTTCTAAAACATATAAGTATCATAGAGTTTCAACAAAATATGCAACTTTATAGTTGTTATAGGATGGACCAAGTAACAAATCCTCAATGGTGCACGCCCACACGCCCGTCACCTCAAAGTAGTAGAATGATACGAAATCCGGGGTTTCATACCCTCAAGAGTAGATTTACAATTATTACTTACCTCGAACCGGTCAAATATCTATGCCACAATGCTCTTGCCTCTGGACTCGGCCTCCAAATGCTCTGAATCTATTCACAATCAATACAATACCATCAATACGTGCTAATGGAATGAGTTCCCCAAGAAAAGCTAAACAATTAGACCAAAACCCGAAATTGGCTCAAACTCGGCCCCTCGGGCCCACGTCTAGAAATTCGACAAAATTCACAAGCCCTAACCGACATCGTTTGGTCCTTCAAATCCTTAAATTACACTCCAAAAATTCCAAGCCCTAACCCCTCATTTTCACTAATTACATGATTAAACAACGGTAAATCACCATATATACGAGTATTAGGGCTAAAACAACTTACCTCACTGATAGCCCTTGAATCACCCTTCAAATATAACTCCAAAAAACGACTTGAAAATGATGGAAATGAAACAAAATTCGCGAAGGGTTCTATTTAAGGTTTTCACCAAGATTTTTCGCACCTGCGGGCTCTTTTTCCACGCCTGCGGTCAAGGCACCGCATCCGCGAACTTCACTTAATTCCCCAGCTTCCGAACCTGCTCTCCAGGCTTCACACATGAGGGCTCGTAGGTGTGGCCAAATCCTTCACGCCTGTGCTCCAGCCTTAGCCTCACATTTTTCCGCATCTGCGCAACAAATTCTTGTGCCTGCGAAAGCGCACCTGCGCATTTCCTCCGCTTTTGCGAAGCCTGCACAACATTCCCTTTTCCGCATCTACGCCCCAGGTTTTGCACCTACGCGCTCGTAGATGCGATGGCCTTCTCACACCTGTGCATTTTGCCTAGACCAGAATTTCCCGCAGCTACGAACTCCCCACACACACCGGCGGCCTCGCATCTGCGACTCTTTCTTCTGCAGGTGCGGAAATAGCAGTAGCAGCAGCTTCAACTGCATTTTCCAACTTTGACAAATCCGTTAACCACCCGGAATCACCCCGAGGCCCTCGGGACCTTAACCAAAAATACCAACAAGTCATATATCAACATACCAACTTAGTCGAACCTTCGAATCACTCAAAACAACATCAAATCATCAAATTACCCTCGGTTTCAAGCCTAAGAACTTCTAAATTTCCAAATTCGGCAACCGATGACGAAACTAACCAAACCACGTCCGAATGACCTCAAATTTTGCACACACATCACAAATGACACTACAAACCTACTCCATCTTCCGGAATTCCATTCAGACCCCGATATCAACTTTTCCACTGCCGACCAAAATCGCCAAATTTCGAATTTTGCCAATTCAAGCCTAATTCTACCACGGACCTCCAAATCACAATCCGGATGCACTCCTAAGTCCAAAATCACCTAACGGAGCTAACAAAACCACCAAAATTCTAATCCGAGATTGTTTACACATAGGTCAAGATCCGGTTGACTTTTCCAACTTAAGTTTCTACTTAAGAGACTAAGTGTCTCAATTCACTCTGAAACCACTCCGGTCCCGAACCAACTAATCCGATATAACATAATATAGCTGAATAACACAAAAAGAAGTAGAAATGAGAAAAACGGTGCTATAACTCTCGAAGCGACCGGCCGGATCGTTACAATGATAATGAGAGTAAAGTCTCTTACAACTTAATCTAAATTTTGTTCTTGATCGTATGATTATTAATTTGGATATTAGTAAATCGGTTACATCAATATTTAAGTGATCGTTTTTATAGGATAAGTATTAGTTGATCTGATTAACTAATCACATAAATAGATGATGCATATAGAGATATGATCATTGAACCGATTCATTGGATAATACCTAATGGTTAGAATTACCATAAATTGTCAATGGGATATTCTCTTGAAGAATGTGATGTAAGAGTTTCATTTGACCTGATATCATCATAGTAATTGACAAGTTATTTATTGTGCTTTGATACTAGACAACTATGGCCATAGGGCGATAGTTGAAAGGATATTGGGTACGATTAAATATTTTTAGAATTAGTGATTGATCAAGATGAAATCTAACAACTCTTGGTAATGAATTTTAGCTCCATGTTGTCATGAATTATAACCGACCAAATCAAGACCTTGGACAAGGCAGTTGAATGAAAGTAGAAAAGAGTTTCTTAGGTCATTCAATGGTCGATTATTTTTTACATGAACACATAGTTGGTCGCCTATTAGGATTTGACAGTTGGAGCATATCCTAGGGTGACCCAGAGCTATAAGAACAGAAGGAATTAATGCATTATTCTTCTACGGGTTCTTGAGAGTAAATTGTATACTTCATGCTATCCGGTCTTTGAGGAGTGTTGCTAGACACTACCCTTGATTAGTATATTTGTCATGACTCAAAATTCCACCACAAACATCGTGATGGCACCTAGTCTCTAAGACTAGGTAAGCCGATTTAAATTAAATTTCGAAGCCATTTTTGTTTTTTAATAAACGAAACCAACAACGGAAATAATTATAACAACCTCCCAATACTTGTAGTACTGAGTCACAGACTCTAACATAATACATGAAATGATCTCAATGATCGAATACTCAATAATGTTTGATTAAAAATTTACAGTACAATGACCAAGCAGCTCTACCTTGAATACTTGCGATCACACTCTAACTTTGTCCAGGTCCGATACCTCCAATTCCTGGCTCTGCACAAAAATGTTCAGAAGTGCAGTATGAGTACACCACGGTTGATAACCAGTAAGTATCAAGACTAACCTTAGTGGAGTAGAGACGGGGTACAGTCAAGACACTCACTAGTCAAATAACCTGTACAATATAGCAGTATACAATAGTACTGGAAAACAACTAGCAATGATAACAACAAACTCAACCAGTGATATAACAACAAGGCAATAAGAACATCATAATTATTACTCAGGTGAATAAGGAATACAAGTACAATCAACAAATCAAGTCCTTAAAATATAAATCCTTCACATATTATTCTTTAATATATATATCTTTCGAATATACTTCTTTTGAATAATTATCTTTCAAATATAATTCTTTCCAATAAATATATTTTCAAGTAAAAGTCACCATGTGACACCGCATTTCACAATCATAAAAATTACGGGTCTTAGCCCAATTTCATATTTTCCACGGCACCTCGTGCCCATATTTCTATCACCATCACACCGACAACTCATGTGTCAATAATGAAATCATCACATTTTTCCCCGGCACCTCATCCCCATATTATTTTCATAACTGCACGGACTACTCACGTACCAAAATATCAATGTATATAAGATCCGCATGATCAATTTATTTTCAATAAAGTAAGGTTAAAAATCTTTAAATCAAGTAAGAAATCAACAAAAGGATAAGTTTATTTTAGAAATCGTTTGAGTGAGGAAAAATGACATTTACATTAAAATAAAGCATCAACTAAACTACTGATTTGGATATACAATTTATTAAATTAAACATACTAGAAAATTTTCTTTTGTTTAAAACAACTCAATCATCAAAAACAAGTACAACCCAAAAATACAAATCCTCAAAGTCTCATAAGAAAAATTCAAGGTCAACACAATACATCAAGAAATACAAAACACTTAATATTAAGTCAAATAATACATCACGGAAAACACAAGAATTTACAAATTACGGAAAAACAAAATAACCAAAGGCAAGTTCATCCATAGAAATATATCAACAAAAGGGCACTCCCGAAGTGCCGCCTCGTAGTCCCAAAAGTAAATATGCAAGACATGGGGAATCTCCCGAGGTACCGCCTCGTAGTTCCAAAAGTAAATATGCAAGACAGGGGGATCTCCCGGAATACCGGTCCGTAGTCCCAAAGTAAATATGCAGGGCAGGGGGATCTACCGGAATACCGTTTCGTAGTCCCAAAGTAAATATGATTTCAACAACTGCACATCAAGTGGTCACATATCAAAAATGGCTCATCAAGTGCTCAAATATTATAACATATCACAAATTGCACATCGAGTGCTCAAATATTTCAACTTGCCACATAAATCAACAATACATCATTTTCCACAATAAGGAGTCCATGGCTCGACCATAATGTGCACAAAATCTTAAAAATATATATTTCACATAAATTCAAGGTGGCAATCACACCAAATCATCATAAAAAACCAATTTCAATAAACAAGGATCTAGGCATGACAAATAGAGGATTTAATAAGTGCCAATAATTTCCAATTTAATACATAAGGGCATCTAAGGATTTTTAATCAATGATATTCGCACAGTTAAACCAAGTACGTACTCGTCACCTCGCGTACATGGTTTTGAATTACACAATTTGCTTATAAAACTCAATGCCTAAGGGGAAATTCCCCCACTAGAGGTTAAGCAAGACACTCACCTTTTTGAAGTTAAGTCGATATTCCAAAATCGCCTTCTCGCTTGAATTGACCTACGGACGGATCCAATCTTTCTTGAGCCTTCTTACATTAATATGAGGTTTTGAAAATTCTAGAAACTTCAATCTATTTAGAAGCATAACAAAACTGAACCATAATTAGGTATATTTTTCATGGTTTCAGCTCATTTGAGCATTTTACCAAACACTAGGTGTGCAAATTTGGTTACAAGGTTCTTCTACAATATTTACTTCATTCCACAACCCAATCTTTACTTATTTGATCTCAACAATCTTCCTACAAACCTTATTGGTACAAGCATATATACATAATACTCTTACACCCAAGAATCATACTCCCAATCACCAATCTTTTACCCCAAACTCGAAATTGAAGACTAGGGGTTGAATCTTACCTCTTAGATGAAGATCTTGTGATTAGCTTCCTTGATTCTTGAAGATTGGATGATTAGAATGTTAGGTTCCCTCCTTATCTCTCTAAAATGCTCTTACCTCTCTCTAAAATCCTCAGAAAAACACCCCAAAATATGCCCCAAAGCCTATTTATCAAAATGGGGTTGGGTTATGAAAATAGAAAAATTAATCCTCCGAAAGCAGGTCTGCGGTCGTATAATGGACCGCAGAATGGGTATGTGGGCCGCACAATTAATCGCAAAATCGGTGCCCAGAACTGGGCTGTTCTGGTCCATTATGCAACCAGTTTTGCAGTCGTAGAAGCAGTTCCGCGATCGCGTAACGTTTTTGTGATCGCATAATTGGTCATTGAATCGCATTTTTCAGCCTTTGGTAATTTGGTCATAACTTCTTGTAATAGTTTCCAAATGATGAACGGTTCAAAGATTTGGAAACTAGATACATAGACCTTTCTTTTGATAGGTAACACACCATATAACTGTTCATATCAAGAGAGGTATGCTCGTTTGAAGTTAGCTCTTGTGCGAACTCACTTGAAACTTTGGTCTATTATGAAATTTCCAACTTCAACATTCGATACCGAAACCAATCGAATCAAGTCTGATTGACCTCAAATTTTGCGCAAAAGTCCAGAATCGAATTTCGATCTCGTTATAAAAAATTAAACCTTCGATCAAACTTTCCGAAAATCGTCTATTTTCCAACTTTCGCCAAAATGCGTCAAATTGTCCAACGGACTTCCAAATCCAAATACGAACACGCGCCTAAGTCTAAAATCACCATACGAATCTATTAACATCATCAAAATTATATTTCGAGGCCATTTGCTCAAAAGTCAACTCTTTGGTCAACTCTTTTCATTTAAGCTTCAAAATGAGAATTTCTTTTTCAATTAAATTCTAAATATTCTGAATATCAAACTCGACCATACCCACGGGTCATAATACATATTTTGAAGTTGCCTGGAACCTTAGGTCGTTGAACGGGGCGTTAATTCTTAAAACGACAAGTCGTGTCGTTACATTCTCCACCTCTTAAACATACGTGCGTCCTCGAACGTGCCAAGAATCTTTCTGAGGACTTTAAATTACTGAGTGTATTCTTACACACATACTTCTGTGTGATTCTACGTTCCCGCAATTTAACACGGGTCTGACGACACCATATCAATTGAGATTATTTCTTTTCTCCATTCTTATAAGCTTTAAGCGAATTCCCTAACCCTACAAACATTTCCAATAGGCCTGATTTTCACTTCGACACACGGTATTATTCTCAACTGGCTATAGTAACTCGTGCCTACGCATACATCAACTTTCTTGATAGTGTTGAAGTACTTCAAAAAAAAAACCGGGTTGCTACATTCTTCCCCGCTTAGGATCATTCGCCCTCAAACACATAACATATTTATCTCTTCCTTTGCAAATCTCAATCCTCTAAAATTTACTAACTCTCAAATTTTTTAAGAAATTTCGGCAGAGTCCCCCTGTAATTGGGCCTATCCACCTGCCAAAGTAACACCAAAACCACTCCTAACAACACATCCACAACACAACAAAATATCACAAGGTATATATCAATAACACAAATCTCAGCATTATAAGCATTGCATTATCATAATGATATCAGGACATGAAGCACATCATATGTATGCTCATCACCACATTTCTAGTCTTAAAAGTTGTTCATAATTAATTCTAGCATCATCAATTAATCTCATATAAACCACCACCTCATTTCGAATTTTCACAACGCTGACAACAGAATGCGAGGCATGAATACCTCATGATTGCTTACTCGGATTGATGAGTCATGTTGGGACCAAACACACTCATGCAAGTATATGTGGTCGTCAAGTAATAGAATAGTGAATAGAGTATCGTTCCCACAAGGACTTATGATTAACTTTTGACTAATTCAAACTCAAATAGCTTATCGATTCAAGCGATTTCTTATAAAATAGATAATTGTCTAATTTACTACCTAAAGACTATCAAGTAATGGAATACCAGAAATCAACACAACACTTAAATAGTTTTAAATAACAATCAATGGGAGATAATATTCCAGGGTCATGGGTTATTTAACAATCATGTTGCATTCTTAGCTTAAAATAACTAATTGATTTTTCTGGATTGTTGGTTCACAGGGTTGATATTACTCATAAGAGTCTGTCGAGCCCTTACTAGCCTATTCAAGCTAACTTAATACCTATATGTCTATGGAATTAAACTTAACAAGAACGCATGTACAATTCCTGTATTGCAATGGAGCAAGGCAATTAGGTATATGTCTATCCCAATTGCGAATCCTTTCCCCTATGCCCGGGTTTAAGATCTTGCTCTATTTAATTCTATATGCAATCTAGAGTTCCCACTTTCGAGTTCAACTCTAGTTTCGTAGATAGTATTTCACTGTTAGCTACTCAGCAAAATAAATAAAAACAGAATTAAATAAATAACCCAATATGATAAAATCAATTTCGTCAATTTACACTTCAAACATCAACATTCATGTATACCCATGACCCTAGAACAATAGGGTTCTTAACCACTCATATTCAGGCAATCATAAAAAATTCACAAGAGTGCATAAGAATCAATAAAAGAAAGAGAGAATATGAACTCAAGACGAATTCTCTGGTTTTAGAACTTTTTTGTGCCTTTTTCCTCTTCTCCCATATGTTAGCTGACCTAAATGAGGCGTTTTTGGCTTATATATTGCGTACAAAAGTCGTGGGCCAAAGCTCTCCTATTCCTATTCCAAATCGGCTTCAGTGATTGATGCTAAGGTGGATGCGACGCATCCACCTCGTCCTCCATTTCAGCTTTGCCTGCTAGGGTGGATGCGACGCATCCACCTCGCCCTCCATTTCTCAGTTTTGCATGTGAGGGTGGATGCGACGCATCCACCCTTTGTTCCTCCATTTATGCTTTGCCCAGGTGCGGATGCTATGGGCCGACTTCACTGCTAAGGGTGCACGAAATCTGATCTTTTTCTAGATTGGATGCGACGCATCCAATCTCTCTTCCTCTACCTAGAGCACCTTTTCTTCATATTGTTTCACTCCAAACACCCTAATTTACCAGACACAACTCAATTAGTCATAAAACCAATAAATAAACCATGTTGGGCATTTTAAAGATCAAATAACATCAAGAAGCGGTTAAAACATGGGTAAAGTAATATCAACACATATCGAAATATGCCAAACATCACTACCCCACACTTAAACCTTTGTTCGTCCTCGAACAAACCATCCTATAGTAGACCAAACAAAATTAAGCTCTTATCATTCAAAGCTCACTGCACCTGTGACCATGGTTATTTGCAACAATTAGGCTCTAGACTATACATCACATACACTTCCCTTTACTTATGCCCTTCTTTAAACATATTCGAACAAAGACAACATGCTCACAACAACCCTAACCTCAAAAACCGACTCAATGTCACTATGCACTCATGGCTTGAACACCCAACATCATAGAGAAGTCTAATAACGTTACCTATCCCTCGTGAAACCATGTGCCCTCACAACAAGAACAAGAGAGCGAGTTCAATCCACACATTCGAATCTCATGATCAAATATATTTTAATGACTCACATATATCAAAGAAAATCGCTCACTCTCACAAAGAAGTCACATGCATGAAATTAGTACCATAGGCTTGCCCTTAATGTAAATCTCTACTAATGTAAGCTCGCTCGATCTAAAATCAATTAGGACTTTTTCATGGTTGTAATGTGGGCTAAGGGACGGGTAGGATATATTTAAGGAATAGTGACTCACCCTCCTAAGCACTTTAACACATCATCAAATAACTTAAGCGCGAATTCTTCAACACCACTTCAATCTCACAAATAATATCACCCCCGAAAATATTTCCTCTTTCTTTAAGCACTACTTTAATTCATACCCACTAGCAAGAACAAAACAACAATTTATTCATCTATATTTATTCCAATTTTATTTTTATTTTTTTCAATTTTCGCTAGTGGTGTATTATTTTACAAAATAAGTGCACCCTTCTTTCATTGGTTCCACTCAAAAGTCACCCCACACTTAGTCCCTTCTTACTTCTTTTAGTGCTCATCTAACAATTAAAGTGCTTTAAGAGGTAAAAGGATCAAAAAAATATCAATTAAGAATAAAAAGGGTATAGGCTTGTAATGTGGGTACCAAATAAAAGTCAATAGGCTCAAAATGGTTAACTAGGGATAAATTTTATTTATGATAAGCAATAAGCTCAAAAAGATCAAAGAAAGCCTAAAATCATTTTTCAAACCAAGCATCACCTAAAATTTTGCTTCAAATCACATACCGGGCAAGTTCTAGGCACAAGTACAAACATGGACTACACAAAAATCTCACCACACATGGCACATGACTCACTAAGGACGGCCTCATTCCGACTCTCAAACAATGAAAGTATTCACGGAGAAACGAGATATTAAGCATTAAGCGCAAAGTGAACATAAGTCATGTAAACGAGACATAGGTGTCACAAACATACTGTCCAATATATGAAGGCTTCATGATCAATTTCAAAACATAGGAAAGGCACTACATATGTCAAAGCCTGAATATGCTACTATCAAACAAGTCAAGAGCCCCCTAGGAATATCATATTTCTTCCTCCCTTTATTTTCTAACTCTAATCTATTCTAAAAGAAACAATTTACTACCCGGTTCAAAATACATCCCATGGAAAAGAACCGATGCACAAAGAAAAACCACAGGGGATTATTACACCCTATACAAAAAAATTTACTAATTACTCAAGGCTACTACTCAATTTTTTTTTTAAAATCAACTTAATACTTTCAAGAATCAACTGAGAGTTACTCCATATAGATGAATTTACTGCTATTACATGCCATTAATCCAGTGAATGTTACAGCCCCCCAACAGTCAAAGTGTAACAGTTTAGTACATTCATCCATACAAAAAAATATGAATAATCCCCACCCCACACTTAGAACTGTGTGTTGTCCCCAATGCACACAAAGAAGGTAAAGTAGGGTGACAAAAAACTCCCTCAAGTCAAGGTGGAAGGCTCATCCGCAGTCTATGGAAGAGCATCTACATCCATGGCATTCATCAGGCCCCCCTCCGGCCTTGTAACATCATCCTCACGCATAGGGAGAGCTGTCATTGTCCTATCATCACCAACTGGAGCTGATTCTGTAGCAGGTGGTATAGCGATCTCAGTAGGCCTGATGTGTGGATCCTCAGGGACTATAGGAGGAACATGAGTGGATGGTCCGGCAGTGGACGATGCAATCAGCTGTGATATGTCTATATCTGCACGTTGAACCAGAGCTCTGAGGAGTAATGATATCTCCCTCATCATTGTTTCCTGCTCAGTCTGGACTCGGCTTAGATCCGCACGAGTCTGACTCAACTCATCCCTGGTGGCACTCAACTCGACACGAGTCGCTATCAACTCAGCCCTATTCTCTTGCATATCTGCTTGTATCTGCTCAAATAACTTTTGAATGGTGAGCTTAGAAGACCATCCCCTGTTCAGCTCTAGAACATGAGTGACATCGTATGTTCCTGGAGCTTTAGCCTCAATGTCGTCATTCTCCCCATAGTACTCCCATCTTTGTCAAGAAAGCTGATAGGGTATTTGCAAAGAACAGCCTCCACTTGTAATTCATCCTGGTGCGCTGCATTTGATCATGCATGATGGCTCCTATGTTGAGCGGTATCCCCTCCAATAAAGCATACAATACTAGTGCGCGGTGACGAGGGACATCAGTTTTGTGTTGGCATGGCATCAGGCGGTTGCATATGAAATTTAGAGCCACACGTGCTAACGCACTCATGAATTCCTTGGCTATAGAATGGTACACCATACTCCCATGCTTCCAATCTGCATCCTTCCTGGTAGGGCATAGGACAGACTTAATGTGTGCATAATCTGGTGTTTTGCATATGGAGTGAAACCTATCTATTAGTGTGTGTGGCACCCCTAATAAATTATTCAGAGCTTCAGCTGACACATTAATATCTACCCCTCTTACTCTCACAATGTTCCCCCTGGCGTGACGGCAATTGGCGTAAAGCTCTCTAACAATAGTGAGGTTGGCTTTGTCGTGACCCTTTGAGATGGGTCCCCATTATTGCACCTCGCGAATTGATTTCAGAAACTCTGGGTACTTTTTCTTAAGTGTTCCGATGTTGATCGGCTTTTCTAGAATGTACTTCTTTGAACCCAGTATCTTATTATAGGCTCGGAATGCCTTCTCATTAACAAAGTTCTTCTCCAAAGCAACTCGGTCTATGGATTCACCCTCATCTTCATCACTCATGTCGACATGTAGAAGGTCATTATCCGAATCAGATTCGGATTCAGATTCTGTAGTAATCTTCTCCTTTCCCTTATTAGTCGGATCACTCTTTTTGGAGGCTTTTCTATGGTATGTCACAGGCTCTCTTATCTCTATCCCTTTGCTTGGTGGATTTAATGATGTTTTTGTAATACCCTTCTTCACTGTCCTCCTGACTAACGGTTCCTCTTCTTCTTGCTTTGAATCATCACTTAAATGCCTAGGCTGCAGTTCCTTTTCCTTCTCCGTCCGCTTCCTTTTTTCTGTGGATTTGGGGCACTTGCTGCCTTTCCGGTAGGCTTTTTGAGCGGTTGCTTGTTATTATCTTTGTCTTGTTGCTTGGACGGTTTACTCGTTGCTGCCATTTTACGAACCTAAGTACCTGCAATGCAAAGAAATCAACAATTAGTGTATAAAACAGTGAAGTTCAGCTCTAAAGCAGTTGCAACAGCTTGCACTTCCAATTATTTACAGAGTCATGCCATTCAATACTTCATGAAACTATTGCTCATGGCTTTCAGCAGGGATGTGATAACTCTCTTCAAACTTTACAAATAAGCATTGCGCTATATAGATATCATTATGCCCAACATGAGGTTTATCCGAGTGACGCTCACTAACCACGTTCAATTTCACATAGCACCTCACTCTACCCCACACTTATTCTCACGACATATCATTACGCATAGCGCTCACACAATGTAAATCGAGTAACACTTTATAATTCAAGATGTCTAGCATGTGCCGGATGTTCAATTCATTTAGACAATATATCATAGGCTCAAAACATTGTTGTACACAATCAACACAAACAACCTCACACTTATACACAAGCATATACCAATGCTGCTCGGTTACTCAGACTTCACCGGCGCCCAAATTTACCTCACGGTCAATTCATCGAACATGTGATATGCAACAGTTGTTCCTTGTTCATTCTATCAATTGGGTAATGCGACTACCCTCCCCAAAATTAACGAGATGAAGGGAATTATATTTTATCATCTCGCAACCATTACAACTAACAAGAACGACAGCCCTAAACCTCAGGCATTTTCAGTCCCTCTCTTAATCACATGTGTGATATTTGAAATAGGCAAAACATAACTTGTTGCTACCATTGAGAGAGGGAAGAGAGGAGAATTAGGAGAGAAAAAAAAGAAAGACGAAGAAGATAATGCGTACCTGTCGCATTTGGATGCATCGCAATTGGGATTAAAGAAAGAACGAGGAAGACGAGCTTTTTTATGTTAGGGTGTCGTGTTTGTTTTTATGTTTGAATTTTGTTTTTGGCCAAAGATGTGTTAAAATATAGCACTTACCTGTGTGTGCGAGCTTGGACACGACGCATCCCCTCTACTTTCTCCAAAAATTGGTTGGACGCGACGCAGACACGATATACAAACTTCACTGCCTTGAGCAATTAGTCCATCAATGTTTTCATGCTGAGGGGGATGCGACGCATCCCCTCTGCTTTCCCATATCTAAAAGCCAATTTTTTTTTTATATACATACAAGATCTAATTCCTACAAAACAATGAACTAACTAACTTGGGTGGCCTCCCAAGAAGCGCCTGATTTAACGTCGCGACACGACGCAACACGTTCTTCATGCCTCTACTAAATCCATCGAGGTCTGGTGACGTGCAATGTCACCACCCCAATAGTGTTTTACTCTCTGGCCATTTACCAAGAATGTCGCATTGGAACCTGTATCACGCAATTCTACCGCACCATGAGGTTTCACACTAACCACTTCAAACGGACCCGACCATCGAGATTTAAGCTTTACTGGAAAAAGCTTTAGCCTTGAATTAAACAAGAGAACTTCTTGACCTGGCTCAAACTCACGATGTTGGATGTGCTTATCATGCCACCTTTTGGTCTTTTCTTTATACAAGTTGGCATTTTCATACGCATGCAATCGAAACTCATCAAGCTCGTTGAGTTGTAGCAATCTCTTCTCACCGGCCAAGTCCATCTCCATATTTACCTTTTGAATCGCCCAATATGCTTTGTGTTCAAGCTCGACGGGTAAATGGCATGCCTTCCCATAAACCAACTTGTACGGAGAAGTACCTATGGGGGTCTTGTATGCAGTGCGATACGCCCATAATATGTCATCTAGCTTCCCGGCCCAGTCCTTTCTATTCCCACTTACTGTTTTTTCCAAAATCTGCTTTACCTCTCTGTTGGAAACTTCTACTTGACCACTCGTTTGGGGATGATAGGCAGTGGAAACCTTGTGCTTAACTCCATATTTTGCAAGAATATTGTTCAGCAATTTGTTACAAAAGTAAGTTCCCCCGTCGCTTATCAACACTCTTGGAGTCCCAAAACGTGTGAAGATGTGCTTCTTTACAAAGCTTACCACTACCTTTGCGTCATTAGTAGGAAGAGCAATGGCCTCCACCCACTTAGAAACATAGTTGACCGCCACCAAGATGTACCTATGCCCATTAGAATATGGGAATGGTCCCTTGAAATCAATCCCCCAAACATCAAAAAGCTCTACTGCCAGAATAATTTGCAAGGGCATCTCGTGTTTCCTCGTGATTGTTCCGATTCTTTGGCGTCTATCACAATTTTTAACAAAGGCATGTGCATCCTTAAATAATTTTGGCCAATAAAAACCTGATTGTAGTACTTTTTGGGCGGTTCTATCCCCGCCGTGATGACCTCCATATGGCGAAGCATGGCAGTCATGCAGTATAGCGTTCATCTCTTCCTCAGGAACACACCTTCTCACCAACTGATCTGCGCACTGCCTATATAAGAATGGCTCATCCCACATGTAGAGCCTTACATCATGTAAGAATCTTCTTCTATTGTTAGGTGTCAATTCTAGTGGTGTCACCCCATTTGCAATAAAATTCACATAATCTGCATACCATGGGGCTTCACCTGAGGTGACTGCTAATAATTGCTCATCAGGAAATGTTTCTTTGATTGACCCTCCTTCAGCTACATGGTTCCGACTTTCTAATCTGGACAAATGATCAGCCACTTGATTTTCTATCCCTTTTCGATCTTGGATCTCTAAGTCAAATTATTGCAAGAGGAGGACCCAACAAATTAGCCTCAGCTTGGCGTATTTCTTTTCAAACAAGTATCTAATAGCTGAATGATCTGTGTAGACGATGACTTTGCTTCCCACTAGATCGGATCTGAACTTGTGAAACGCCCACACCACTGCAAGCAACTCCCTTTCAGTAACTGTATAATTCATCTGAGCTGGATTCATAGTTTTGCTCGCATAATAAATGGAGTGAAAGATTTTATCCCTCCTTTGCCCCAAAACCGCTCCGATCGCTATGTCACTTGCATCGCACATCAACTCAAATGGTTGTGCCCAATCTAGGCCAATGATAATTGGTGCAGTCACCAATCTTCCCTTCAGCTCCTCAAATTCTTTCAGACATGCATTATCAAACTTGAAGGTGACATCTTTCTCTAGAATCCTGCACAAAGGAGAAGAAATTTTCGAAAAATCTTTAATGAAACGACGATAAAAACCTGCATGACCCAAGAAACTGCGAAAGCCTTTGACGGATGTCGGTGGGGGAAATTTCTCAATCGTCTCCACCTTTGCTTTATCCACCTGTAGACCATCTTTTGACACCTTGTGCCCCAAAACTATACCTTCGCGTACCATAAAATGGCACTTTTCCCAGTTTAACACCAAGTCCGTCTCTTCACACCTAGCAAGCACTTTATCAAGGTTCATCGAACAATTATCAAAAGAAAATCCAAACACAGAAAAACCGTCCATGAATACTTTTACAAATATTTCAACCATGTCTGTAAAAATAGCCATCATACACCTTTGAAAAGTAACAGGTGCATTACAAAGACCGAAGGGCATTCTCTTGAACGCATACGTGCCATAAGGACATGTAAATGTAGTTTTCTCTCGATCATGTGGGGCTATAGCAATCTGATTATACCCCGAATACCCGTCCAGGAAATAGTAGTATTCCTGGCCAGCTAACCTATCAAGCATTTAGTCAATAAAGGGAAGGGGAAAGTGGTATTTCCGGGTGGCATTGTTCAATTTTCTATAATCTATGCAAATTCTCCATCCAGTGACAGTTCTTGTAGGAATTAAGTCATTATTTTCATTAACTACTACACTCATCCCCCCTTTCTTCAGCACACATTGAACGAGGCTTACCCATTTACTATCAGAGATTGGAAATACAATACCTGCATCAAGCCACTTAATCACTTATTTTCTTACCACTTCTTTCATGATTGGATTTAGTCGGCGTTGATGCTCTACACTTGGCTTGTGTCTGTCCTCCATGAGGATTTTGTGCATGCAGAAAGTTGGACTAATGCCTTTAATGTCAGACATTGTCCACCCAATTTCTCGCTTGTGCTCACGTAGCACCCTTAATAGCTTTTCTTCCTGCAATTTAGACAAGTGAGAAGAAACAATAACAGGTGAAGTGTCAGAACTACCCAAATAAGCATACTGAAAGTGAGGGGGTAGGGGTTTATGCTCAAATTTTGGAGCTTCTTCAATTGAAGGCTTTGGAGGGGGCCACTTGGCCTATTCAGGGGCTCAAACGGGTGTATTCCTTGCATATAAGCGCATGATGCATCTAGGATATGCATCATTTTTTCAACCTCATCATCAATCATCAAGCTATCAAACAACATGATTGCTTTTTCTACAAAGTCCTCTAGATATACACTCGTGTCGAGAAGTTGCACATCCACCTCCACAACAGATATCATAGAGAGCTCCTCATAGTGGCGGGGAAGTTGGATTGCTTTGTAGACATTTAAGACTTCTTCCTCGTTGTCCACCCTCATAATCATTTTCCTTTTTCTCACTTTAATTATTGCATCACCAGTAGCCAAAAGAGGTCATCCCAATATGATTGGAACTTGTTCATCAGCCTCGAAATCTAGAATAATGAAGTCAGCTGGGAAGATAAATTTCCCAATTTGCAGTAGCACATCTTCAATCACTCCTTCGGGGTAGGCTATGGACCTATCAGCTAATTGCAACATCACCGTGGTTGGTCTCAGAGCTCCCAGACCCAATTGCTTAAACAAGGACAAGGGCATCAGATTTATGCTTGCACCCAAATCACAAAGAGCACGACCAACATCAATATTACCGATTCGCACTGGAATAGTGAAGCTGCCAGGATCCTTAAGCTTTTGGGGAAGCTTGTTTTGGACCCTTGATGTGCACTCCTCAGTAAGCGCAACCGTCTCGAACTCAGTCAATTTCCTCTTGTGAGCCACTATATCTTTAATGTACTTAGCATACTTTGGAATTTCACGAAGTACATCCACTAATGGAATATTTAATTGAACATGACACAACATAGACAGAAATTTGTTGAACATGCGATCCTCATTATTTTTCTGCAATCTCTGGGGGAAAGGTGGTGGTGGCCTTGTAGCCTCCATTCGCTCTGAACTTGCATCATTTTCCTTTGACTCGTGTATTGCCTTAGGTGTCAGCTCCCCCTTAGGTATAGGTTTTTCCTATCTCTTATTTGGAACTTCCTCTAGTTCCCTCCCGTTTCTAAGTGTAACTACATTAACTTGATGGTTCTTCTCTGTATCACTGGGAAGAGAGCCTGTAGGTCTAGTATTTTGATTTGCTGCTAACTGCCCCATTTGCCTCTCAAGATTTCTTAAATCGGTCCTGAGCAGTTGATTGTCTAGCAACAACTTTTTCAGCAAGTCATTCGTACTCTCTTCTATTTGTTGGGGTGGCTTCTGAGGATGATTAAAATTTCCTTGAGGCTTATACTGATTCTGATTCTGTTTATTTCCTCCCCATGAGAAGTTAGGATGATTCCTCCAATTTGGATTGTAAGTGTTCCCATATTGTGCATGTTGATTCATAGGGCCTCTGTTTTGTTGCCCCACATAGTATATAGATTCAGGATTCGTGGGGCACATGTCACTCATATGACTATCACCACATATTTCGCAACAAATAGACATCTGTTGTACATGTTGCATTTGTTGTGTTGTCATTCGATTCATCTGATTTTCCAGCTTTGCAATATCTGCTCTCATGGCTGAGAAGTCATCAAGCTCAATCAACCCGCCTGACTTCTGTTTAATTGCTCTTCTTGCATTCCCATCTCCTTGCCAATTATGGTCATTGGCAGTGAAGTTATTTAGCAAGAGTTGTATTTCACTATACGGCCTCGCCATCCAACTACCCCCACAAGCTGAGTCAAGATTCATCTTTGATGCTTCATCTAATCCATCAACAAAAGTGTGACCCAATACCTCATCACTATGACAATGATGCGGGAAGTCTCTGAGTAGCTTCTTGTATCTTTCCCAAGCTTGACAAAGTGTCTCGCCATCCCGTTGTTGGAACCCAAGAATTTGGCTTCTCAGCGATTTTGTCTTCTTAGTAGGGAAAAACTTGATTAGCAATTTCCTTGCTAAATCATCCCAAGTGTGGATTGAGTTTGCGGGCTCCTTTTGCAACCATTCCTTAGCTTCCCCCAACAGTGAAAAGGGAAATAGTGTCAGCCTGACATAGTCCTTGGAAACGTTCGGATAATTGTAAGTGTCCATAATATCCAAGAAGTTCTGAATGTGCCTCTGCGGGTCCTCATGAGATAGACCTACATATTGTCATGTGGACTGAATCAGCTGTCCCATGTACTGTTTGAGTTCAAAATGCCCAATGATATCAGGCTTCAGAATAGCCTGAGTCATATTCGCAAGATTGGGCCTTACGGCTTCAATCACCGGACGCTCTTCATTACCTGCCATCTCTATTGGCTGTGGTTGAACTACGATGTCCAACTCTCTTTCTATTCTCGTTCTAGCTTCGACTTCCTTTCTCACTCTATGAAGTGTTCGTTCAATTTCCTTTCTTTATTCTTTTCAATATATTTAATAAACAATTTTCACAACATATAATGAACCCTCATATCGAATTGAAATCAATTATTCTGAAATCACATCAAAACTCACAACAGTGAGAAATAAAAAGTCACGTTTGGACTTATAGCCCTCAATGATTTACAAAAGAAAAATGATAGACACAGGCTAACATCGTCAAACCTCCCAACATGGATACACATGTGAGTGGTTCACAAAAATTCGAAGCTTACCCATAAGTAGAGCAAAATAAGAGGACTCACCTCAATATTCGGATCCGAATCAAATTAAGGGAAAATATCCTTTTTATAACAAATCAGGATCATACCTGTAATGACACCATCTGGTGTATCGACCTCAACTAAATCATAGCATTTATAACAACGGGTCGGGTCTCCACCTTTTAGGCGTCCTCCACCCGCCTGTCCTCCACCTCTACTAGTTGTGTACGTGGAGTAGTAACTGCATTGGGGTCCATAGCTTGAGTGTTCTGATAAAAATTCATTCCTCCCAAGTCTGGGACAATCTCACATAATGTGCCTAGTGTCACCACACTCATAACAGCCTCTCTGAGGTCACGGTTGTTCATACGAGTTTGTGCCGGATAACTGGAATAACCATTATAGGAATTTCGTGCCGGTGTTGCATTGTAAAATCTTACTGGAGCACTCTGAGAAATCTGATGTGCGGACTGAGCTGGCCGACTGCTCGAGCCTCTGCTATAATTAGTCCTAGCTGAAGAGTAAAATCCACTGAACCCTCCAGATCTTTGAGACCTTTTGTCCTCGCCTAAAACACCCTCAATCTTTCTCGCAATCTCCACTACTTGTTGAAATGGAGTATCAGTTCGCAACTCTCGAGTCATGCATATCTTAATATCATAATCGAGCCCCTCAATGAATTTGCGGGCCCATTCTCCGATTGTAGGAACTAAGATAGGTGCATGACGGGCTAGCTGACTAAACCTGATAGCATATTTTGACATTGTTATAGTGCCCTAACGCAACCGTTCAAACTCTGTGCGCCACAGATCAAGAACATTTCCGAAAATTGAGCCCAAGTTAGTGGTGTGGCATCGACTGGTCTACCTTCTTCACAGATTTGCCACCACCGATGCGCTGTGCCTGAAAGTTAAAATGTAGTATAGGAAACTCCGCTAACTTCCACAATACCCATGGTGCGGAAAATACGGTGACAATATTTCAGAAATCCTTGGGCATCCTTTGTAGCTGTGCCACTAAAGGTTGGTGGATCATATTTCTTAAACCTTTCAAGTCTTTTTTGTTCTTCTTCTTCTGATGCCTTGGGCCTGAACTCATGCCGAACCAGAATAACAGGTTGTATCGGAACTACACCCGGAACCTGTCCAACGTGAACCTGCTGCGCTGGAGTTGTGGTTGGAGTCTGAGCTACTCCCCCAATTTGCGGAAATGTTTGGTGCAACAGAGATCAATCTCGCATGAGTTAATGTACCAAACATACACACGAACTGTGCTAAAGTCTCCTGAAGTCCTGGGGTAGCAATAGGTGCTTCTAGTACCTGTCCCCAACTGGAGCTACTACTAGCTCCTCAACTGTTATTCTGACAGATGCTCTAGTCGTAGCACGTGCCCTTCCTCGACCTCTACCTCAACTTCTACCTCGGCCCCGGCCTCTTGCAGCCCTAGCAGTATGTGCGGATGCCTGCTCAGCTAACCCAGTAGCACGTTCCCTCACTATCTATGAGAGAATGGAGATACAAAGGTTCAAATTCCAAATTGAACAAATTTCGCACGACAAGAATGAAAGAAATGAAAATTTCCTAACAGTTCTGTAGCCTCTCGAGATAAGTACAGACGTCTCTGTACCGATCCGCTAGACTCTACTAGAATCATTCGTGACTCGTAGAACCTATGAACCTAGAGCTCTAATACGAACTTGTCATGACCCAAAATACCACCACAAGCATCGTGATGGCACCTAGTCTCTAAGACTAGGTAAGCCGATTTTCATTACTTTTCGAAGCCATTTGTTTAATAAACGAAACCAACAACGGAAATAATTATAACAACCTCCCAAGACTGGTAGTACCGAGTCACGAACTCTAATATAATACATGAAATGACCTCAATGATCGAATACTCAATACTATTTGATTAAAAATTAACAGTACAATGAAATGAACAGACTACATGGGACTGCGACGACCAAGCAGCTCTACCTTGAATCCTTGCGATCACACTCTAACTCTGTCTAGGTCTGATACCTCCAATACCTGGCTCAGCACAAAATGTGCAGAAGTGTATTATGAGTACACCATGGTCGATACCCAGTAAGTATCAAGACTAACCTAAGTCGAGTAGAGACGAGGTACAGTCAAGACACTCACTAGTCAAATAACCTGTACAATATAGCAGTATACAATAGTACGGAAAAACAACTAGCAATGATAACAACAAACTCAACTAGTGATATAACAACAAGGCAATAAGAACATCATAATTATTACTCACGCGAATAAAGAACACAAGTACAATCAACAAGTCAAGTCCTTCAAATATAAATCCTTCACATATTATTCTTTAAGACAAATGTCTTTCGAATATTCTTCTTTTGAATAATTATCTTTCAAAAATAATTCTTTCCAATAAATATATTTACAAGTAAAAGTCACCATGTGACACCTCATTTCACAATCATAAATATTATGGTTCTCAGCCCACTTTCATATTTTCCACGGCACCTCGTGCCCATATTTCTATCACCATCACACCGACAACTCACATGTCAATAATAAAATCATCATATTTTTTCCCGGCACCTCATGCCCATATTATTTTAATAACTGCACGGACAACTCACGTACCAAAATATCAATGTATATAAGATCCGCATGATCAATTTATTTTCAATAAAGCAAGGTTAAAAATCTTTAAATCGAGTAAGAAATCAACAAAAAGATAAGTTTATTTTAGAAATCGTTTGAGTGAGGAAAAATGACATTTCCATTAAAATAAAACATCAACTAAACTACTGATTTGGAAATAGAATTTATTAAATTAAACATATTAGAAATCTTTCTTTTATTTAAAACAACTCAATCATAAAAAATAAGTACAGCCCAAAAATACAAATCTTCAAAGTCCCGTACGAAAAAGTCAAGGTCAACACAATACATCAATAAATACAAAACACTTGATATTAAGTCAAATAATACTTCACGGAAAACACAAGAATTTACAAATTACAGAAAAACAAAATAACCAAAGGCAAGTGCATCCATAGAAAAATATCAACAAAAGGGCACTCCCGAAGTACCGTCTCGTAGTCCCAAAAGTAAATATGCAAGACAAGGGGAATCTCCGGAGGTACCGCCTCATAGTTCCAAAATTAAATATGCAAGATAGGGGATCTCCCGGAATACCGTTCCATAGTCCAAAAGTAAATATGCAGGGCAGGGGGATCTCCCCGAATACCGTTCCGTAGTCCCAAAGTAAATATAATTTCAACAACTGCACATCAAGTGCTCACATATCACAAATGGCTCATCAAGTGCTCAAATATTTCAACTTGCCACAGAAATAAAAAATACATCATTTTCCACAATAAGGAGCCCATGGCTCGAGCATAATGTGCACAAAATCTTAACAAAATATATTTCACATAAATTCAAGGTGGCAATCACACCAAATCATCATATAAAACTAATTTCAACAAACAAGGATCTAGGCATGACAAATAGAGGATTTAATAAGTGCCAATAATTTCCAATTTAATACATAAGGGCATCTAAGGATTTTTAATCAATGAAATTCGCACATATAAACAAAGTATGTACTCGTCACCTCGCGTACATGGTTTTCAATTACACAATTTGCACATAAGACTCAATGCCTAAGGGGAAATTCCCACACTCGAGGTTAAGCAAGACACTTACCTTTTTGAGGTTAGGTCGATATTCCAAAATCGCCTTCTTGCTTGAATTGACCTCCGGCTGGCTCCAATCTTTCTCGAGCCTTCCTTACATTACTACGAGGTTCCGAAAATTCTAGCAACTTCAATCTATTTAGAAGAATAAAAAAAGTGAACCATAATTAGGAAGATTTTTCATGGTTTCAGCTCATTTGAGCATTTTATCAAACACTAGATGTGCAAATTTGGTTACAAGGTTCTTCTATAATATTTCCTTCATTCCACAACCCAATCTTTACTTATTTGATCTCAACAATCTTCCTACAAACCTTATTGGTACAAGAATATATACATAATACTCTTACACCCAAGAATCGTACTCCCAATCACCAATCTTTCACCCCAAACTCGAAATTGAAGACTAGGGGTTGAATCTTACCTCTTAGATGAAGATCTTGTGATTAGCTTCCTTGATTCTTGAAGATTGGATGATTAGAATGTTAGGTTCCCTCCTTATCTCTTTAAAATGCTCTTACCTCTCTCTAAAACCCTCAGAAAAATACCCCAAAATAAGCCCCAAAGCCTATTTATCAAAATGGGGTCGGGTTATAAAACTAGAAACATTAACCCTCCGAAAGCAGGTCTGCGGTCGCATAATGGACCGCATAATGGGTATGCGGGCCGCACAATTGATCACAAAATTGGTACCCAGAACTGGGCTGTTCTGTCCATTCTGCGACCAGTTTTGCGGTTGCAGAAGGAGTTTCGCGGTCGCATAACAATTTTGCGATCGCAGAATCACATTTTTCCAGCCTTTGCTAATTTTGTCATAATTTCTTGTAGCAGTGTCCAAATGACAAACGGTTTAAAGAGTTGGAAACTAGACACATAGACCTTTGTTTTGATAGGTAACACACAATGCAACTCTTCATATCAAGAGAGGTATGCTAGTTTTAAGTTAGCTCTTGTGCGAACTCACTTGAAACTTTAGTCTATTATGAAATTTCCAACTTCAACATCCGATGTCGAAACCTAACGAATCAAGTCCGATTGACCTCAAATTTTGCACACAATTCATAAGTGACATAACGGAACTATTGAATTTTCTAGAATCGGATTCTGACCTCGTTATCAAAAATTCAACCTTCGATCAAACTTTCCGAAAAGCGTCTATTTTTCAACTTTTGCCAAAATGCGTCAAATTGTCCTACGGACTTACAAATCCAAATCCGAACATGCGCCTAAGTCCAAAATTACCATATGAAGCTATTGACATCGTCAAAATTCAATTTCGAGGTTGTTTGCTCAAAATTCAACTCTTTGGTCTACTCTTTCAATTAAATTCTTAATCTTCCGAAAATGAAACTCGACCACACCCACGGGTCATAATACATATTATGAAGTTGCCCGGGAACTTAAGTCATTGAACGGGGCATTAATTCTTAAAACAACAAGTCGTCGTTGCAATATTGATGTGATCAATTTACTACCGATTTAGTGTTGAACCTATGGGTTCGTACACTAACTAGTATTCTGATCTTTGCTAAAGGATGAATTACTTTACTATTTGATAATTAAATTAAAGAATTTAATTTAGTCAAATAAATTTAGTTATTAGTCCAAATAAAATATTGTTATATTCTTTGCTAGCATACAGAATATAATTAATATTGTGAACAAATTGAAGTTTTCTATTTGGAATAGATAATTATATTATATCTCTTGATTGAAATATATATATATATATATATATATATATATATATATATATATATATATATATATATATATATATGTGTGTGTGTGGTGTGTGTGATATATATTTGGTACTTATAATTAATATTTATTTATATATGGAATATGTATTAAATATTAATAAGGAGACTAATTCAAAATCCACAATACACCATTTTAATTCTTCCTTGGAATTATTTTTCTATAGTTCAACTTTGACTTGGAAAGGAATTAAAACAACAATTTAATTCTTCCTTGGAATGATTTTTCTAAAGTTCAAATTTGACTTGAAAAGGAATTAAAACACCATTTTAATTCGTCCTTGGAATTATTTTTCTAAATTTCAACTTTGACTTGGAAAGAAACTAAAACACCATTCTAATTCTTCCTTTTCCATTCACTTATATATAGAGATATATTTGTGAACTTGAAGAAGATATGATAACCTATAAGGTGTATGTGTGCCCCAAAAAGTCAAGAGAAAATATTATTGGGAGAAAATTATTTCTTATTCTTCAACCTTTGAGTTGAGATTTTTGAGAAAATTTCACCACAATATTTTTCGTTCAATTTGTCCGTGGTTTACATTGATCAAAGAGTTTATAGTAAAGATCGGTCTCGGTGTGGATACGCATTGTCACAATCCAAAATCCTAACCTGTCGTGATGGTGCCTAACGTGGTACTAGGTAAGCCGATTTCTCATAAATATTTCCAACACTTTTAACAGGAATGAATTTAAAGTAGTTTTAGTAGTAAAAGTTCACATAACCGGGATTGAAAACCCAAAACATAATGCGGAATTCCCAACTATTGAGGTGTCATAGAGTACATGAGCATCTATACATCACAAGTCTGGAAAACACTGTTTATAATAGTATGAGACCAAATACAATAATCAAGAAGATAAGGAAGGAGAGACAAGATGTAACGACCCGACCGATCGTTTTGAGCTCTAGTGTGTCGTTCAACATCTTGAGGCCATGAGCAGCTTCACTTTAGGTACTAGATCGGAAAGAAAATTCTCATTTCAAAAGCTTTAAGTTGGAAGAATTGACTAAGATTGAATTTTTGAGTAAACGGCCTCGGAATCGGGATTTGAAGGTTCCAACAGGTTTGTATGATGATTTTGGACTTGGGCATATGTTCGAATCGGGTTTTGGGTGCCCCGGGAGAATTTCGACACTTATTGCGGAAGTTGGAATTTTGGAAGAATTTCACAAATTTGGGTTGAAGTGTATTTCAATGTTATCGATGTCCGTTTGGAGTTCCGAGTCCGGGAATATCTCTGTATGGTGATTATGGTATTGGGAGCGCATCCAGAAGTGGATTTGGAGGTCCGTAGGTCATTTTGGAGTCATTTGGCTAAAGTTAGAAATTTGAAGGTTTTTTAGAAGTTTGACCGGGAGTGGACTTTTTTATATCGGTTTAGGAATCATATTCCGAAAGTTGGAGTTGGTGTCACTCCGAGCAGTATAAGTATATTTGGGTGAGTTCGGAGTAAGTTTAAAGAATCTGGAATTTCTAAGTTAAATCAATTTGGTTTGGGTATGATTCTTAGTTTTGATGCTGTTTTACATGTTTCGGGAGTTCGAGCGAGTTTGTTAAATGATTTCAAACTTGTAGGTATATTCGGGTAGGGGCCCGGTGGCCCCGAGTGTTAACCAGGCGAGGCTCAGACCAATTTTGGGATTTGGAGGAGGAGTTGAAGCTTCCAGCTTCTTGTATGATCACACATGCGCATGGGCAGCCATATGTGCAAGCCACCAGTTGCAGATGCGAAGGAGAGGAGCTGGCCAGCAACCGCAGATGTGAAGTATTTTAGCGCACCTGCGAACACGCAGGTGCGAAGGATTTGCGCGCAGAAGCAGATGGATACGCAGGAGCGAAGGGAGAGGCGCACCTGCGTTTGCGCAGAAGCGAGCAATTGTCCGCAGGTGTAGTGCAAGGACAAAAGGGAGAAATGCACACTTGCGAGCAATTGTCCGCAGGTGCGAGTGTAACTCCGCAAGTGCAAAAATTGCAGAAGGCAGAACCTTCATTTATGTCCGGAGTTGCGTATGTTTAGCCCATTTTCTTCATGTTTTGGGCGATTGTGGAGCATGTTGAGAAGGAATTTCAACTAGCAACTTGAAGGTAAATTAGTTCTTCACAATTTGAGTTAAACTCATAGATTATGGATAAATTATAAATGGTAAATCTTGGAAATCAAGGGTTTAGATGAAAAACCTAGATTTTTATAAATAAATAGATTTTTACCACGAAAATGGTTATGGAATTGGATAGAAATCATATGTTTGAGTTCATAAGGTTATGGGTAATGATGATATTCGAAAACCTTTTGAATCCTGGCATGTGGGCCCGAGGGTGATTTTATCGACTTTTCAAACGGAGTTGGGAATTGTTGTAAATAGGATTATAATGAGTATTAGAGTATATATTTATGGATTTGCTTACTTATTGACTAGTTTTGGAGAGTTGGGCATCGATTTGAGTCAATTGAATGGCTTGGGAGCCGGTTATGAAACTTTGGAGTGAGGTAAGTCTCATTTCTAACCTTATAAGAGGGAGTTAACCCCATATCTGTAATAAATTAATATATGCTTCTAATTGTGGGGGGGCTACGTTCGCACGAGGTGATGAGATTCCGTACATAGCTACTAGTTATGCCTAAGTCCGGGTAGTCTAGGTTTACATCATGCCTTGCTAACATTGTTGTTGATTTGTGTTATTGTTTCCCTTGAGAAGAAGCAAGATAGAGGTTGAGTAACGATTGACTTAAAATAATGGAAATTTGAAGAAAATTAATATTTAAAAGGTTTCATTTGAACTTCGTAATTTCGAAAAGAATTGAGGAATATTATAATAGCTTAAGAAATCTATGTGTAACCACATCGCATGTTAGATTCGCAAGTGGGGTAATTTCCTTATAAAGCTTCAAGTTGAATTTCCCTTATTTAGAAAAGAATCAAGAAAGAAATATGATTTAAATGTTAAACTTATATTTGGCCGTGTTGCAGGTATGATTCGCGAGCAGGGTATTTGCTTAAATTTATATTTGACCGCATCGCATATATGATTCGCGAGCGGGGAAATTTATAGATGCATCTATGGTTTGCGCAGTTAAAATATTATGTTGGATCGGGTCGTACGACCGCAGCATGATTTGCGCATGCTTGTATTGCTTGCCCTGGAATTTATGAAAATTGATATGGCCTTACTGGCAGGAGATATAAATTGTTAAAAGATGAAAATAAATTTGGAGATTCCTTAATTATAAAAGAATTGCTTACTTACTTCAAAATAATGAGCTTACCGCCGTTTTACGAAATCCATACTTAATCATACCATTGGTATTTTATTTATATCCCATAGTAAGTGTCGAAGTCGACCCCTCGTCACTACTTCTTCGGGGTTAGGCGGGATACTTACTGGGTACGCATTGATTTACGTACTCATACTACACTTGCAGCACAATTTTGTGCAGGTACACATATGTTTAGCGGCCTTATGGGTGTAGAGGTGCGATTATGGCGGGGACTTAGGTGAGCTGCATTCTATACGACGCACCGCAGCCAGCAGAGTCTCCTTCAGAGTATAGTATTTTCTTTTTTGTCCAAGTTGTATTCCGGACAATTATTGTATTTTATTTTAAATTTCTAGAAAAGGCTCATGCACTTGTGACACCGGGTTCTGGGATTATTATGGGCTGTTCACTATTGGAATTGGAAAACATTGTTATTTATTCTGTAAATCCATCGTTTACTAGTAAGTTGAAGTAAATTTACGATTTTAAAAATATTAAAAATGCCAATTTAATTGACTATTTAGTGTTGGCTAGCCTGACAGTGGTGTATGATGCCATCACGGCCTTTAACGGATTTTGGGTCGTGACAACATGGTATCAGAGCACTAGGTTTACTTAGGTCTCACGAGTCATGAGGATCGGTACAGAGATGTCTGTACATAACTTCGAGAGGCTACAGGACTGTTAGGAGCACTTCCCTTCTTGATTATCATCGTGCAATTTGATCCTTTGAGGCTTATGCCTTCATTTCTTTCCCATTCAATCTTATGTGATGTGAAACGCTGGTTATAAAATCAGGAATTGAGGAATTGTAATGGTTCTACAGATGTGGTATGGGATGTTTCTCCTGGCATAGCTGATTGGGATATTGTCGTCGCCTTGTGGAAGGATATTCTGTCATTTCAGCTCAGTAGTTGTACTTCTGAGAGCTTTGAGGCTATGCATAGGTTTCTACAATGCTCATGAGTTGTTATCGCACAGTATTGATGTGATGGTAGGAAGCTTTCCCATGTGTCGGGGCAGTGAATGACTTGAAAGGAGGTTTACTTAGTGCATGATTCAGAGATTCAGTATTTTATTTCTGATGGAGGAAAGTCAATCGAACTGAGGATGTTCAGACTTGGGCTGATGGAGAAGCGGGACTCGATATTTTCGAGCGTGGTGGAATCTTCGTATGTGATGTGGCATCATTGTCCTTGATTGGTTATAATATGCTAAGTTTGCCAGTGTTACGATTTCCTTCAATTGGCCTTGGGGCAGAGTATTATAAATGGTGCCGAGAAAGCGGCTGTCAGAGGTCATAGTGTGCAGAGGTTGAGGATCAATTCAGCATTCCTGGAATTGATCGCTTGAGAAAGATGATTTCCGGAAAGGTTTAAAGTTGGTAGCGATCTATCGGTTCAAGTGCTACAGAGGTAGATTTTGATTTAAGGCAACAACTGGGCAGCGAAGGATGCGGAAGGACATGTGGGAGGTTTCTTGTGGTGGTTAAGTTCCTAGAAGGCCAAGTGTGAGAAATAGAAGTTGAGTAGTTGCTTAAAGGAGAGGATTTGACCAAAGTGGGAGAGTGGAAAGGTAGCATATGGGTTACGGGGTAGGATAACTACACATCTTGAGGAAAGATTAGAGTGATTTGGGATTCATGGTGGAAGTGACTAGGTCTACAGAATTAATTTGAAATATTGGCTATTATATGGCAGGAGATTGGATACAACAGAAAGGAGTTGCTTGATATGAAGAAAGATACAACATGACTTGGGATTGGAATGTATTGTCGCACCTTTAGTTGACGTCCATGAGGAGTGAACGGACTTGTGCAACTGGTGAATGAGCTCGGACTCAGGATGATCTACTGATTTCGTAGTAAATATACATAGTGCAGCGATGTTGGAATATGTCGGCATGTAATTTCCAGAGGTGGATTATCCATGTGAGCAAATTAGCGGTCACGTGGTGATTGGCGAAGCTTCTGCGAAAAATTCTACTGGCTACCCGGTAAGAGATTTAATATGTAAATGTGGCTAGTGGTTCAGAGTGTTTATTAAAGGTTAATAGAAGGATTTCGAGGATTTTGGCGGGTTGATTGTACTGGATCATGTCGATGAAGGAAGAATCTTGGTGGGTTCTAGGTTTATGCAATAGTAGCTTCAAGCTATGTGGGAAAGTCCCACCGCCTACAGTTGGATTGCATGGTCGTCTATTTGTAAGATTTCTGGTTATCGACATATTGATGTGTTATTACAACTAAGGAATGAGAACATCAGTGGTAATTTGAGAAAGCAATTTGAGGAATGTGTGCTATAGTTGGCCTTACCAATTCATGCTCAGGCTTTGGAAAGACTCGGGATTTTTGCTCCGTGTAGAGGTGAGTTACAAGGAAGATAGTTCAGCCAGGTGCTTCTTTGAGAGGGTGCTTATGTGCTAGAGGAGCCTTGGAGTTGATTATATTCGGGACCAAGTCAGAGTGGGTGACTCTCAAGAACGGTCCTAGTAGATTCAAAGTTAAGGTGTGGTGTCTAAGGATTTCGAGTTGATGGTATGGTTGAATATCGAGCTTTTACAGCGGATATTGATAAAGAAGTTGTTGTTATTTCTAAGGAAGATCCAGAGTAAATTAGGAGAAGTCAGGTTTTGGTTAGCAATGGTTGAATTGGCATGATGATGGCAATGATCAGCTCCTTTAGAGTGTTAAGTTGTGCATGTGATTTGTGGCAGTGCATGCCAGGTTTGACGGCCGCCGTAATTGATTTTATTTGGGGTCATTCAAGCTTTATGGAATTTTAGGTGTAGAAGGATCCCGGAAGGATTGTGGTGGTTTAGACCACTACTTGAGGTGGGTATTTTCTGTAGATATGAGCATTCAGTCGCGAGTTGAGATGGTTCTATTGGAACGAGTTAAGTAAAAGGTTTATATGTGGTGAAGTGTTTACCCTATTAGTAGTTCGGAAGTTAAGATGAAATTCTTGTACTCTTGTGCATCGGCATGACTAAGTGTAGTGATCGGCATGGGATTCGGAAGTTGAAGATCAAGATTGCAGTTTGGTCTCTACAAGAATGTTAAGAGCTCGGATGAGCGGGAAAGGATTTAGATGGTTAGAGTAAGCTGGTATTGTCTTTGGCTTCACCTGAGATCGGTGCATGGTGTGAAGAGACTTTGCATACTGAATGCAGATTCTTGAGTTTGCTTTACAGCAATTGGTGTGGCCAGTAGTATGAATGTACATACTTGTTACCTGGTGCGGAAGGTCATGGGAGCATATCCAAAGGGAAGATTGTATAAGTGTGACATGTAGTCACTTTATTGATTGAAGAATGGAAAGGAAGTATGAAGATTTTGGTAATATCACTAATTGGGAATTTATGCATGGAGGGCGCTCTGTTCATTTGGTGGTGGACTGTGTAAGTTTGTTCCGATTATGATGGACCCTTGAAAGGTTATTAGCCTAGTACAGTGCGATCATAATCGGCTTGAGGTATGTGGATGGATTTAAATGTGAATATGGATTGTATGTCAGGCCGGATGTATTCATTTCGGCATAGCGCTCCTTATGGAGGAGTATTCAGACGTTGGATGTTATTTCATCGTCGGCTATTTCATGTAATACTATATTGTGATGTGTGAGTTGTGGAATGGCTTGATAAATCTCCTATGTGTTGAGGTTCCGCGTAGCGATGGTTTTGTATGAGCGGGATGGCTCTGGAGATTCAGATCATATATCGCACCATAGTTATGCTCGAGTTTTGTAGCGTATGGTGCCATCCATCTCCCCCAGGGATGGTATTATGCACTTAGCGTGCTTGTGGCCGATATTCGGGTATTTTGTAATAATGAGCATTCTAGCTCGGTAAGTATCTCCTTATATAGATTCTATGTTTGGATCGGGTTGTGCGCCACAATAGTGTGATGTTGAGTACAGTCCCCTATATTCTATTTTGAGTGTTTAGTGTTCCATTTTCTGAGGAAGGTTCATGACACCTTTTCGGTTGTCTAATTAGTTATGTGGGTTGAGTAATCCCTTCAAGAGTTCATTTTCCTTATGTATCACGTTCGATTTGGTAGCTTGTTGGCACATTGTGGCATCACATGAGACTTTTGATCGTGTTTGAGGTGGCTTATTGCCTGAGCAGCTTGTACTGGGGTGATACGAGATTATTGGACTCAGTATCAGTGCGATCGGATTATATGAAGTATAGTAAAGAGCAAATACCATCATTTGGTTATAATGGGGTGACAATTCTAGTTAGGAGGAGAGACTCAATGATTTGTTGACTCGGCAGTCGGTTTATGAATTTCTACACGCCTCTTCTATCGTGGCGGTATTGCAAGAGTTGGAACCAGACTTATATATGTCATGAGGTGCATGGTGAGCATCAGATTCAGGTAATGTTGGCTCTTATGATCATAGAATGTTATTATGGTCATGTGAATGTTGTGATGCATGGTGTAAATTAGGCAAAGGTATTTAGTCGTGTTCTGGTACATCGTGTGGTGATTGATACGGTGTTCGTATATTGGAAGCGGGCCTGGCAGAAAATTTCGTATGTTGGAACTGGGCTCTAAGGCTTATTTGCCTAAATAAAAGAGAATATCTTTAAATTTGATTGATCTAATGTTCTCAACTGAGTTGTGGTAGCACAGGTAGGTGCACGAGGTGTTAAACAGTAATTTCGGACAACTCCAGCGCAATTCTTGGCACGTTCGAGGACGAACGTATATTTAAGTGGGAGAGAATGTAACGACCCGACCGGTCGTATTGAGCTCTAGCACATCGTTCAGTAGCTTGAGGCCATGAGCAGCTTCACTTCAGGTATTAGGACTTGTGCATATGGTCGGAATTGAATTTCGGGAAGTTCTGAGTTAGATCGGAAAGATAATTCTCATTTCGAAAGCTTTAAGTTGGAAGAATTGAGTAAGATTGGATTTTTGAGTAAAGGACCTCAGAATCGGGATTTGAAGGTTCCAACATGTTCGTATGATGATTTTGGACTTGGGTGTATGTTCGAATTGGGTGTTGGGTGCCCCGTGAGCATTTCGGCACTTATTGCGGAAGTTAGCATTTTGGAAGAATTTCACAAATTTGGGTTGAAGTGCATTTCAATGTTATCGATGTACGTTTGGAATTCCGAGTCTGAGAATAGCTCTGTATGGTGATTCCGGTATTGGGAGCACGTCCAGAAGTGGATTTGGAAGTCAGTAGGTCATTTTGGAGTCAATTGGCTAAAGTTAGAAATTTGAAGGTTTTTGAAAAGTTTGACCGTGAGTGTACTTTTTGATATCGGGTTGGGAATCTGATTCCAGAAGTTGGAGTAGGTCCGTATCATGATTTAAGACTTGCACGCAAAATTTGGTGTCACTCCAAGCAGTATAAGTATATTTCGGCGCGTTCGGAGTAAGTTTGAAGTATTTGAAATTTCGTAGATGAATCAATTTGGTTTGGGGTATGATTTTTAGTTTTGATGTTGTTTTACACGTTTCGGGAGTTTGAGCGAGTCCGTTTTATTATTTCAAACTTGTGGGTATGTTCGGGTAGGTCCCCGGGGGCCCCGAGTGTTAACCGGACGAGGCTTAGACCAATTTTGGGATTTGGAGGAAGAGCTGAAGCTTCCAGCTTCTAGTATGACCACACCTGCGCATGGGCAGCCGCAGGTGCGAGCCACCAGTCGCAGGTGCGAAGGAGAGAAGCTGTCCAGCAACCGCAGATGCGAAGTATTTTAGCGCACTTGTGAACACGCATGTGCGAAGTATTTGCGCGCAGAAGCGGATGGATGAGCATGAACGAAGGGACAGGCGCACCTGTGTTTGCGCAGAAGCGAGGCATTGTCTGCAGATGCGGTGCAAGGCCAAAATGGAGAAATGCGCACCTGCGAGGAATTGTCCGCAGGTGCGAAAATCACAGAAGGCAGAACCTTCATTTAAGTCCGGAGTTGTGTATGTTTAGCCCATTTTCTTCATGTTTTGGGCGACTGTGGAGCATTTTGAGAAGGGATTTCAACTAGCAACTTGAAGGTAAGTTAGTTCTTCACACTTTGAGTTAAATTTATAGATTATGGATAGATTATAACCGGTAAATCTTGGAAATCAAGGGTTTAGATGAAAAACCTATATTTTTATAAAAAGGAGATTTTAATGGTTATTGAATTGGATAGAAATCATATGTTTGAGTTCATAAGTTTATGGGTAATGATTATCTTCGAAAACGTTCGGAATCCGGGCACTTGTGCCCGAGGGTGATTTTATCGACTTTTTGAACGGAGTTGGGAATTCTTGTAAATAGGATTATAATGAGTATTAGAGTATATATTTATGGATTTGCTTACTTATTGACTAGTTTTGGAGCGTTGGGCATCGATTTGAGTTGATTGAATGGCTTGGTAGCCGGTTATGAAACTTCAGATCGAGGTAAATCTCCTTTCTAAACTTATAAGAGGGAATTAACCCCATAGGTAAAATAAATTAATATATATTTCTAATTGTGGCACGAGGTGACGAGGGCCCGTACGTAGCTACCAGTTATGCCTTTGTCTGGGTAGTCTAGGTTTACATCATGCCTTGTTAACATTTTTGTCAATTTATGTTATTGTGTGCCTTGAGAAGATGCGAGATTAAGGTTGAGTAAAGATTGTCTTGAAAGAATGGAAATTTGAAGAAATTAAGATTTAAAAGGTTTCATTTGAACTATGTAATTTAGAAAAGAATATATGAATATTATTATAGCTTAAGAAATCTATGTGTAACCGCATCGCATGTATGATTCGCGAGCAGGGCAATTTCTTTAAAAAGCTTCAAGTTGAATTTCCTTATTTTGAAAAGAATCAAGAAAGAAGTATGATTTGATTCGCCACGTCGCATGTATGATTCGCGAGCGGGGTATTTCCTTAAATTTAAATTTGACCGCGTCGCATGTATGATTTGCGAGCGGGGACCGCGTTGCATGTATGATTCACGAGCGGGGAAATTTATAGATGCATCTATGGTTCGCGCTATTCGACCCTCTGGCAGTGCACATTTTAAAATTTATGTCGGATCGGGCTGTACGACCTCAGCATGATATGCGCATGACTGTATTGCTTGACTTGAAATTTTTGACAATTGATATGGCCTCACTGGCTGGAGATATAAATTGTTAAAAGATGAAAATAAATTTGGATATTCCTTAATTATAAAAGAATTGATTACTTACTTCAAAATAATGAGCTTACAGCGGTTCTACGAAATCCATACTTAATCATACCATTGGTATTTTATTTATAGCCCATAGTAAGTGTCGAAGTCGACCCCTCATCAGTACTTCTTCGGGGTTAGGCGGGATATTTACTGCATACGCGTTGATTTACGTACTCACACTATACTTGCTGCACATTTTTGTGCAGGTACACATATGTTTTGTGGTCTTGTGGGTGCAGAGGCGCGATTATGGTAGGGACTTAGGTGAGCTGCATTCTATACGACGCACTGCAGCCAGCAGAGTCTCCTTCAGTGTATAGTATTTTCTTTCCTGTCCAAGTTGTATTCCGGACAGTTATTGTATTTTATTTTAAATTTCTAGAAAAGGCTCATGCACTTGTGACACCGAGTTCTTGGATGATTATGGGATGTTCACTATTAGAATTGGAAAAAATTGTTACTTATTTTGTAAATCCATCCTTTACTAGGTAAATTGAAGTAAATTTACGATTTCAAAAATATTAAAAATGCGAATTTAATTGACTATTTAGTCTTGGCTTGCCTGACAGTTGTGTCCGACGCCATCACGGCGTTTAACGAATTTTGGATCGTGACACAAGGTCTGCGAAACACCGGCAACTACATCGAAATCTCCGGATAATTAACTGTGCGAAGAAATCAACACCAACTTTGTCTGGGAACACCTGGATCTGCACACGTAGTGCAGGGTGTAGTGTGAGTACAGCGAACTCAGTAAGTAACAATACTAAATAAATAACTAAAAGTAAGGATGAGCTTCAAAGATGAGTCCAATTACAGTAATTTCTAACATGATAAGGTAGACATGTTTCAAGTTCAACATTTAAGGTCAAAACAGTAATTTCATGTTAAGTTTAACTAAAACATAAGATAATATCTCTCAGAAATTTACAAAACAGTGATATATGACAGCTGAAGTGCAACAATAAAGAAATCAAATGCATCCTCTCAAGACCATAGTCACTCAGCCATTCCATTCACTTAGCACTCAGCACTCGCACTCAGTAGGTACCTGCGCTCACTGGTGGTGTGTACAGACTCCGGAGTGGCTCCTTCAGCCTAAACGCTATAATCCACACGGAAAACTCACGTGCTGCACGGACAACTAATGTGCTATACTATCAATATCTTGATCCGCACAGACAACTCACGTGCTATAGTATCAATATCTGGATCCGCACAGACAAATCACGTGATGCACGGATAACTCACGTGCTATAGTATCAATATCTCACAATCAGGCCCTCGGTCTCACTCAATCATAAATCTCTCCAGTCTCTCGGGCTCTCAATAATCATGAAAATCAGCCCAAAGAACAATGATATGATGCATCAATAATGAACAATAGAGACTGAGATAAAATAAACAAGTAAACTGTGATCGAGTACAAAACAACAATTTAGCAAATAATTCAACATGTGCATGACCTATGTGGGTCCCTACAGTGCCAACACATAATCTAAACATGATTTGTGGTTCAATTTCTCTATTACATGCAGAATGTACAGATAACAATAGATTGTTCGACTACACAGTTCCATGGAATTTGACTAATTCACAATTCCCAAGGTGCACGCCCACACGTCCGTCACCTAGTATGTGCGTCACCTCAATACCGATCACATAACACAAAATTTAGGGTTTCATACCCTCAGAACCAGATTTAGAACTGTTACTTACCTCAAACCATGTAATTCTTTATTCTGCTATGCCTTTGCCTCGCGAATCGGCCTCCAAACGCCTCGAATCTAGTCACAAATAATTCAATTCAGTCAATACATGTTATAGGAATAAATTTCATCTAAAAATACTAATTTTCCAACAAAATCTGAAATTGCACTCAAACTTTGTCCATGGGGCCCACGTCTCGGAACCCGACAAAAGTTACAAAATATGAACGCACATTCAACCACGAGTCCAACCACACAAATTTTACCAAATTCCGACACTCAAATCTTAAAATTAAACCAAGAGGGTTTTCACAAATTTTCCAACTTAAATCACCAATTAAATGTTAAAAACAACCATGGATTCGGGTAATTTGACCAATATTGAGTTAAGAACACTTATCCCGTTGTTTTCTTTGAAACTCTCCCGCAAATCGCCTCTTCCCAAGCTCCAATTCGTCAAAAAGGGATTTTCAGAACTTAAACTCTCTCTCCAAGTTTTTCTTCTTCGCGAACACGGCCACTGCCTCGCGTTCGTGAACCACATTTTGTGGTGCCCAGCATTTCCTCCTTCGCAAACGCGACACTTGACTCGTATTCGCGAAGCATAAAAATTTGTGGCACCAATTTCTTCTTCTCAAACGCGAGATCCCACTTGCGAACGCGATGGTTAACGATTTCAGGGCTTCTTGAACGTGAAGCCTCTCTCGCAAACGCGTAGGCCAACGCATTTCGTCCAACCCCAGCTCCCTCCTTTCTTCGCGAATGCGACAACACTCTCGCGTTCGTGATGCACAACCTGCCCAACCAATCGTAGATGCGTCCTCTCTTTCGCGAACGCGAAGAGCAAATCTTGCCTTCCCCTCTGTTCCTCTTGGCGAACGCGAGACTCCTCTCGTGAACGCGATGAAAGAAACTATATAGTGCATCAGAAAAATTCCAGCAAAGCTCCAAGTCCAAAAATTGATCCGTTAACCCTCCAAAAATCACCCGAGGCCCTCGGGACCTCAACCAAATACACTAACAAGTCCTAAAACATCATACGAACTTAGTCAAAACCTGAAATCACATCAAACATCACTAAAACCACGATTCATACCCCAATTCAATCCTAATGAAACTAAGAATTTTCAACTTCTACATTCAATGCCAAAACCTATCAAATCAAGTCCGATTGACCTCAAATTTTGCACACAAGTCATAAATGACATAACAGACATATTCCACTATCAGATTCCGGTGCCGATATCAAAAAGTCAACTCCCTGGTCAAGCCTAATTTAGCTACGGGTTTCCAAATAATTTTCTGGGCACGCTCCTATGTCCAAAATCACTATACGGGGCTATTGGAATCATCAATACTCTATTCTGGTATTGTTTACACATAAGTCGACATCCGATCATTATTTAAAATTAAACTTTAAAACTTAGAACTAAGTGTTCCAATTCATTCCAAAGCCTCACCGGACCCGGACTCGAACCAATCACCCTGGCAAGTCACATAACAACTGTAAAGTATAAATTGAGCAGTAAATGGGGGAACGGGGTTGTAATACTCAAGACGATTGGCCATGTCGTTGTATTCTCTCCCTCTTAAACAAATAGGTATGGATATTTGCTTCGCATCTCCCCCTCAGTCTTCCAAGTAGCTTCTCTGACTGGCTGGCCTTTCCACTGCACTTTCACTAAAGCTATGTTCTTTGATCTCAACTTTCGAACTTTCCGGTCTAAAATGGCCACCGTCTCAACATCATAAGTCAAATTACCATCCAATTGCACTTTGCTGAAATCCAAAATATGAGACGAATCACTGACATACATCTAGAGCATAGATACATAAAACACTGAATGAACACTCGATAGACTAGGCGGCAATGCAAGTTCATAAGCCACCTCTCCAATTTTCTTAAGTATTTCAAAAGGGACAATATACCGAGGGATCAACTTGCCCTTCTTCGCGAACCTCAACACACCCTTCATGGGTGAAATCTTGAGCAGAACCTTCTCCCCAACCATGTAAGCAACATCACGTACCTTCCGGTCGGCATAACTCTTCTGTCTAGACTGCGCCGTGCAAAGTCGATCCTGAATCAATTTAACTTTTTCCAAAGCATCCTGAACTAAATCAATACCCAATAGCGTAGCCTCGCCCGGGTCAAGCCAGCCCACCGAAGACCGACACCGCCTCCCATATAAAGAATCATACAGAACCATCTCAATGCTCGATTGGTAGTTGTTATTGTAAGCAAACTCTACAAGTGACAAAAGCGGATCCCAAGAACCTCCAAAATCATTAACACAAGTGCGTAGCATATCTTCTAATATCTGAATAGTGTGCTCAGACTGTCTTTCCATCTGAGGGTGAAATGATGTACTCAGTTGAACCTGTGTAATTAATTATCGTTATACTGCCCTCCGAAAATGTGATGTAAACTACGTACCCCTATCTGAAATGATGGACACTGGCACACACTACAGGCGAACAATCTCGCAGATATAAATCTCAACCAACCACTTCGAAGAATAAGTAGTACCAACTAGAATAAAATATGCAGACTTGGTCAACCGATCAACAATCACCCAAACAACATCAAACTTCCTCAAAGTCCGTGTGAGTCCAACTACAAAGTCCATGGTGATACGCTCCCACTTAAACTCCGGAATTTCATGTCTCTGAAGCAATCCGCCTGGTCTTTGATATTGGTACTTCACCCTGTTGATAATTTAAACATCAAGCTACAAACCCAACTATATCTTTCTTCATTCGCCTCCACCAATAGTGCTGCCTCAAATCCCGATACATCTTTGCGGCACCTGGATGAATGGAGTACCGCGAACTATGAGCCTCTTGGAGAATCAACTCATGCAAACCATCTACATTAGGCACACATAGCCTGCCATGCATCCATAATACATTGTCATCCCCAATAGTGACTTCCTTGGCATCACCTTGCTGAATTGTGTCCTTAAGGAGAAGCGTATGAGGGTCGTCATACTGAAAAGATTGAGAAACCACAAAAGCCAAAACTCAGCTCGGCTAAAATATATCCAATATGATAAACTGGTTGGTCAAGGCCTGAATATCTAAGGATAAAGGCCTCTGATGTCGGTAAGTAAGTTAAGTTGCCCAAACTCACTGCCTTACGACTCAAGGCATGGGCCAACACATTGGCCTTTCCGGGATGATAGAGAATGGTGATATCATAATCCTTAAGCAACTCCAACCACATCCGCTAATGCAAATTAAGATCCTTCTGTTTAAACAGATGATGTAGACTTCGATGATCGGTATAAACCTCACAATGGACATCGTACAAATAAGCTAAATCATCAAGGCATGAACAATAGCTGCTAACTCAAGGTCGTGGATCAGATAATGATTCTCACATACCTTTATCTGTCTGGACACATAGGAAATCACCCTCCGTCTTGCTTTAGTACTGCGCCGAGACCAATACATGATGTATCACAATACACAGTATAAGACCCTGAACCTGTAGGCAACAC